>NC_088884.1:157066379-157376475 GCF_037157495.1 Lathamus discolor | reverse complement strand
GAGGGTGGAAGCAGAGGTCCCTGCTCGCCAGAGCAGGCTCCCTGAGGCCGGCGGTGGCCTCCCACCCAGGACGGCTCTATGCAGACCCCAGCTGCAGCCTGTCTGCAAACATGTTGGTGGACAGGCTGTCAGAGGGCTGAGCTGTCACACACCAGCCTTTTGGGGAGAGCTGTGTGCTTGCAGAGGCAGAGGGCAGCTTTGGCACGCAGGGAGGAGGTGGATGCTGGATTCGCCACAGCACTGCTGTGCCTTTGGGTTCCAGTGGTGGCAAGAGTTCATGAATCCCCGTTGTAGAGAACTTGAGGATGCACCTTCTGCAAAAGTCTGTATCTTTTTGAATACACCATGACACCCATATCCATCAATGCTGCCTACACGCTATTAGCACTCCACTGCTTTAAGGACAGCTAAAAGCAAAACTGAGTGGGAATGCAAACATAGCTAAAAGTAGCTTTGAAGCAATTTGGCGATGATTGTTAATGGCTGGCTTCTTCAAAGAACAAGGATAAATTTCAGGATAAATTCCCTGTGAGAACAGATGAACTGTGGCAGGATTACATCAATGAAAAAGAAATCATCGTGCAACCAACCAACATGTTATACACATTCACTCTGTTGACATTTCTCCCGATGAGAAAATACTATTCCCTGTGGTCCTTAAAGCTGGTAAAGACAAAAGAGAGGGTGTTAAAATTATTTAAGGCAAAGCAGAAATATTTTTCAGGCTTTTTTTGCATGGTGACAGGTAAGTGAATAGGGGAGCAGAGGCAGAGGACTGTGAGGCAGGTTACAGGTAAGACCATGGTTTATTCTCTGGAGTTTTATGATTTCAAGCTATGCAGATCAGAAACCGATCATCTTTTCTGAAGTTCTACCACAAGACCTTCAAAGCAGAGTATTTATCCATGATACTTGTTATCTGCCTTTTCAAAGCTATTCACAGAGACCCAAAGTCATGGTTAAAATCAAGGCCTGGATAAGTATACTGCATTTACCTTGCTTGGTTCTCTAAATGATAGAAAACAAGGGTGTTTGACTCTTGATCTAAAGAGGACTTGAAGACAAATAGCAACCTGTTTGATACTACAGTTTTCTCCTCATAAAGGACAAGAGGTACAGCAGGTTCCTTGATCACTTGGTGAAGCTAAGCAGAAACAGAGCTATCCATAGCCAGCTGCTTTCTGCAAACACCCTCACTCTTCCCATGGCTTAGGAAGTAAGTTTTCAGGGGTAAAAGCTAAATTTGGGGCTGATGACAATCTGTATGTGATCTGAAATGGAGCTAAGCTGTGTGCTGCAAGGGTAAGCCAAGTACAGAATGTCTTTCTGGAACATTTCATTAGCAATGCCTGCTTTCAATGAAAAAGAGCTTCACAATTGTGAAAATACTTTTCACAATTTTACTGGGAAATGTACAGTTTTTTATATATATTTCTTTGATAAAAAGTCTGAAAATAATAAGGGAACTTATCAGAGTAATTCCTACTTTGAAAAATAACATGGGCACTGGGGACCTCCAGCAGACTCAGCTGGTCTGTACCTCTGTGCCGATGTGCATGGGCTGTGACCCACCATCATGCCACTGGGCATTTCCCAATGGTGTTAATCTGATGAGCTGAGTTAACAACAGTGGAAAAGACCGAGAAATGAGGGATTTCCATGGAAGTGTTGAAAAAACATTAGATAAGGCTCTTAGTAACATTGTTTAGTGGTGGATTTGGCAGTCCTGGGGTAACAGTTGGACTTGTTTTTCTTAAAGGTCTTTTCCAACTAGTTGATTCTATGATTCTATTCTATGATTTTATTCTAGGCTATTAGGGGCTGCGTCCTGCCCTGTGAATGGAGCAGCATCCCTTGGGTGTTGCCAGCTCCAGTGCAGCAGCCACACCACAACCCTCCTCTCAAACCACAGTGGAGACAGTCAAGGGATTGTTTTGTCCATACCAGGCAGGACCAGTAGCAGTGACATGATTAAATCTGTAAAGACTCTGGTAACCTAGGATTTTGATCTAGGTTAGTTAGTCCATAGGATCAAACCGGCTTTCTTTCCAATCAGAGAAGTCCATGAAAACTGGTCACAGGAAATAATTTGTCCTAAAGGGAAATAGCTTCATCAGAATTAGCTGTATGCAACTTAAGGCATGTGCAGCTCGCAAAGTGCCTCTTGAACTAAAAAATGAAAAAGGGGCAAACCAGCCAAACACTGACAAATGCTTTCAGAACAAAGGCATAAAGAGGACTGTGTCTTGCTGGACACCTATTTAAACTTCCCCATTTGCAGAAACATGAAGCATCAGGCTGCTCTCTTAGTGAGTGTGAGTTTGGATGTTTGTATCCCAGTCGAACCATGGACTGTTCAACAGCCTTGTGATGTGATGAGAAACAAATGGGCCTGAGCTGTGCAGACACTCACACATCAGACTGAACCATGCTTGCTTTATACCTGCAAGCTTCTTGCCCTGACTGTGACTGCCAGGGGCCTGGCTTTGTAGGTCTGGCTTAAGCTTGTCCCTCTCTCCTTATTGTGCCCCTAAGTAAGGACCCTCAGGGTATGCCTGAGATTAAGCACATGCATGCCTTAAAATGCAAACTATTTCTATACTGCAATGATCAAATCCCAAAGAATGAGTGGTTTTGAATTTTTACTTCATTCTTGCAGATGGAGATTTCAAAATTTCTTTCTTTGTACACTTTAAGCTTTTTCTTTTCTGTGTCTTGGCAGGGTGTGTGTGACTTTTCCCTTGCTCAATTGGAGATTGTCTTTTGAATTAGGAATAGAAAGACTCTTCCAAAGGTAACACAGTAGTAGGAGGTGTCATATTAACATCCACACATGCTACATCCTACCACTGTAATATTTATTTTTATGCTTATTTATGTCTCTGCCTTGTCTTTCACCCCTTCTTTATTTTTCTTTTCTCCCTATTTTCAATCCCTTCACAGCAAAATGCTCCCTAGCATCACATCCAAGAGTTTTCCAGGTGGGTTTGAAATGAGTCAAATTAATTCATCCATCCCAGCAAGAGAGCAGATGCTCAAGTGATGTTTACCAACGTCACTAAACCCCTAGATTTTACCAATAGTCACTTCCAGTGAAAGAAGCTATTGGTTTCTTTGGCAAAACAGATGTGGGTCATGAGGGGTTACTGGCTCTCAGCAAAAAACCAGTAAACACCCAAACGATGCAGCTCACCAAACATACCTGGCCTGTCATTTTGAGTTGCTTCATAAAATGTCATCAGCCAGTCAGTCTATAGCAATATGCATTGACTCCTTTTCCCCCAGGCCTAAGAAACATCAGGCATGGATAATACGAATCCCTCACTATTTCAATTAGTAATAAAGTCACAAATTGGTAGAGAGGAACACAATTTACTGTGGCTTTGACATTTCTATTCCAGTTTTCATACAGAACTGTAGCTGCTTCTGAGAAATACATTGGTAACCCTTGGAGTTAAAATGAAATCTTTGTGTCAGTTGTGCAGACAAATCTAAAAGCTGCTAAAAAGCAGCCATCAGGAATATGATCCCACAGCACTTTATCAATGGGAATTGCTGTTTGTGAGATAGAGGCTGTGGGAATTCTGCTTATCAAAGTGAGTTCACAAGCTTTTATTGAAAGTCGTCCAGCTTGAACGATAAAGAGAATAAACCTGACTGTGATCCTTCTGTCATTAAGTATTAAAAAACTGAACTCTGGCCCAGAGGAAAGCCTGATTCTTATGTAGGGGAGAGCAGCTTTATACTATCACAGTTTCTCTGAGTTACCCTAAGTTTCTTGGAGAATCCACATGGCACTGGGGAAGTCACTGGTGCTCAGAAGCTCGGGAGTCTCTGAGCCTTTTTCCATCCTAAAGAGCACTGTCAGAGTATCCTTCTGTCTTAGAAAACATTGTGCTTGACAACTTTCTGGGGCATTTCACACTCAGGGCATGTTAAGAGCCGCTTGGCCTACTCCATTTCATGCCTTCGATTAATGCATAATAGGAAAAAGCTCAGGATCTACAAAAGCATGGGATTGTCTTTTTGGCACTAAGCTGAATGATGAATAAGCCTCAGGATCTGGCCCTGAATCTTCAACTTGCTCAGTGTTTGGGCTCTCATTTTCCTTTTCATTTCTGAAACAAGGCATGTCATCATGATCATCATGGAATAATTTTTGTTTTCTAGTTCTCAATACCATTTTTGTTTACATGGATATCTCACCCTTCAGTGTCTATTCAAACATTCCCCAAGCCTTTCTAGATTCACCATCAATGGTGCCACAGAGAATGCATGACTTCAAGCAACATAGCTGAAGCCTAGTGTTCCTGTCACAGAATCATTGAATGGTTTGGTTTGTAAGGGAATCTTAAAAATCATCCAGTTCCAACCAGCTGCCATGGGCAGGGACAATTTCTACTAGACCAGGTTGCTCCAAGCCCTGTCCAGCCTGGCCTTGAACACTGCCAGGAATGGTGCAGCCACAGCTTCTCTGGAAAACCTGTTCTAGTGCCTCATCACTCACATAGGGAAGAAAATATGTGTAATGTAACTTCAGCTGTTGCCAAAGGAATAGTGGATGCTGCTGAGATAATGCAACCAGTTGATAAAGGGTCAGTACTGCTGTAGCCTGTCCAATGTGGTCCATTGCGGACCAGCCTTTCCTCCTTGATGTGATCACTGAGGCACAGCAAGACATGTTCCCCTGTGGGCAGTGGCACAGCCACCTCTCAGAGGCATCCTCTCAACTACTCTGCTCGTGCTGCCACCCAAACAGGCCAATGGAGCAACTCACACGTGGAAAACAGCATTGCACAGGCATTTGCACACAGCGATGCACACACCCTACAGGCATCTGTGAATTATGAGGCGTTAAACCCTTCACTGAGCTCTGGTGACTTCATAAACCACAAAAATGACAAAATTATTGCCACATAATGAGAAATGTTTCCATCTATTAATTTTATACCCTATACTGAGCAGGAGCCCTGATTCTTTCCCATTTCCTCTTTGGAGGCTTCCAGACATTTGTCTCCTCTGCTCTTTGATCTGCAGCTTATCTATCTCACACAGTTTCACCTTCTCCTGGTACTTTCACTTGCAGCAAGATCCCTCTCTGTTGCCACCAGTGGACTCAGATGCAAGCTATAGCTGTTCCTGACCAGCTCATTGCAGGAGAAAGTTCACAGCCAAGTGAGAATTTGGTTCCCTTATGTTGCCTCTGGCATTTCCTCATCTTGTAGTTATCTCGATGCAAAGGAATTGCATGTTAGACTGAAATTAAAACAGAGGGAAAACAGCACTAACCATTAATAAATTTGGCTGAGTGTGGTTCCTTGCTTAGAACCAGCATCCGAGAGCTGGGTGTCCAGCATTTATTCAGAAGGAGATCCAGTCCTGAGAAGAGAATTTACCTCTATCCTCAGGAAACTATTCCAATAGTTGATTATGCTTAGCATAAAAAGATTTACATTTTATTTTCTATTCAGCTTTTCCCTGACTTTAGCTTGCAACCACTGCACCCTGTCAAGCGTATGCCTGTGTAATTAAAGAGGACTGAACCTTCGCATACCCACTGCCTTTACAGGCAGCTATGGTCCGTGACCAAGACACCTCTTAATCTCACCCTGATCAGCAAACTAAAATCATTTAAAATATCCTAGAAATGCATACATTAAATATAAAAATCAAACCACAGGGAATTTGGAGCTCTTTTTTTGCTGAGGTAGCCTAATACTGGATCTCAAATATTCAATGTGTACATAAATATGTACATTTCAAAGTTTAAGCAATTAAAATGCCATGCAGACTGAAACAGTAAAATAAATTTAACAGCGCAGTCTTTTGCTTTGTTATGCTACGACTCATTTCGCGTATTTAGGTACTTTTTGTTTCTGTCATTTTGTTTTCCTTGGGCATTTCCTTAAACCTTAAATATTCAATTTTGGTCAGTGCTGTCAAATGAACCACAGTCACGCACAGCTTGGGTTCTCAATCAACAACCCCGCTCCTTCATGGGTCAAGACAAAAAAAAGCCTGCAGGAAAAGCACAGTTTTCCCCTTCTGCTTATTATTTCCTCAGGGCAGTGGGCAGTAGTTTGAGCGCCAGCACATGAAAGCTCTTGGTATGCTGCTCTCTTGTTACTGGCAGTCCATAACGACGCATGAAACCTTCATAGGAGGTATGAAAAGCCATTCATGAGTAACTCCACTTTCATGTAAACTACTCAAAGACAAGATTTCACTGCCAAGATGAACAGATAATGAAAAAAAAAAAAAGAGTTTTCAGAATATATTGTTTCAAAGAGATAAAAAATCAGAAGAAACACAGTGTTTCAGAACTGAAGCCCTTTTAGGTGTTAGACTCACCTACAATCATTCTCTCCACTCTACTCTCACTAACATCCTTCCCTACTTTTTGCTGTTAACAGCCAACTTTTCTTCTGTTCTAGTTCAGCCTAAACCCCCTTATTTTAAAAGTCCAGTTTGAGCTGCACAAAGCAAGGAAAGTTTCTGAAGGCTAAAGTGCTAAAAGGACTTAATCATGGCAGTCAGGTGAAGTTCCTGACGACTGGAAAAAGGGAAATATAACCCCCATTTTCAAGAAGGGGAAAATGGAAGACCCGGGGAATTACAGACCAGTCGGTCTCACCTCTGTGCCAGGTAAAATCTTGGAGCACATTCTCCTGAACGGCATGCTAAGGCACATGAATAACAACAAGGTGCTTGGTGACAGCCAGCATGGCTTCACTAAGGGGAAATCCTGCCTGACCAATTTGGTGGCCTTCTGTGATGGGGCTACAGAATTGATGGATAAGGGTAAAGCAGTTGACGTCATCTACCTGGACTTGTGCAAAGCGTTTGACCCTGTCCCACACGACATCCTTCTCTCTAAATTGGAGAGATATCAATTTGATGGATGGACCACTCGGTGGATAAAGAACTGGCTGGCTGGCCGCACACAAAGAGTTGTGGTCAATGGCTCGATGTCCGGCTGGAGACCGGTAATGTGTGATGTCCCTCAGGGATCGGTGTTGGGACCGGTCTTGTTTAACATCTTTGTCGCTAACATGGACAGTGGGATTGAGCGCGCCCTCAGCAAGTTTGCCGATGACACCAAGCTGTGTGGTCCGGTTGATATGCTGGAGGGAAGGGATGCCATCCAGAGGGACCTCGACACGCTTGTGAGGTGGGCTGATGCCAACCTTATGAAGTTCAACCACAACAAGTGCAGGGTCCTACACCTGGGTCGGAGCAATCCCAGGCACAGCTACAGACTGGGCAAAGAAGAGATTCAGAGCGGCCCTGCAGAGAAGGACTTGGGGGTGCTGGTCAATGAGAAAATGAACATGAGCCAGCTTCAGTGTGCGCTCGCAGCCCAGAAAGCCAACCGTATCCTGGGCTGCATCAAAAGGAGCGTGACCAGCAGGGCGAAGGAGGTGATCCTGCCCCTCTACTCTGCTCTTGTGAGACCTCACCTGGAGTATTGTGTGCAGTTCTGGTGTCCTCAACATAAAAAGGACATGGAACTGTTGGAACAAGTCCAGAGGAGGCCACGAGGATGATCAGGGGACTGGAGCACCTCCTGTATGAAGATAGGCTGAGGAAGTTGGGGCTGTTCAGCCTGGAGAAGAGAAGGCTGCATGGAGACCTCATAGCAGCCTTCCAGTACCTGAAGGGGGCCTATAGGGATGCTGGGGAGGGACTCTTTGCCAGGGACTGTAGTGACAGAACAAGGGGTAACGGGTTAAAACTTAAACAGGGGAAGTTTAGATTGGATATAAGGAGGAAGTTCTTTCCTGTTAGGGTGGTGAGACACTGGAATCGGTTGCCCAGGGAGGTTGTGAGTGCTCCATCCCTGGTGGTGTTCAAGGCCAGGTTGGATGAAGCCTTCTGTGGGATGGTTTAGTGTGAGGTGTCCCTGCCCGTGGCAGGGGGGTTGGAACTGGATGATCTTGAGGTCCTTTCCAACCCTAACTATTCTATGATTCTATGATTCTATGACTTCCACAAAGCCACAGAGATGACCAGGCTGCACCTTGGCATAAAGTGACACCCACTCATTAGCTTTGAAAGCAGTTCAAAAATATCAGTTTGCAGCCAAAAAGAAGAAAAATAGATTGAAAATTAAATATAATGGACCAGTTCTAGATCTACCACTTTCAGAACTATCGATTCCCAGAAGTTAACGTATTGCTCATACATTACTTCTTAGTATTACCTGGGGATTTGAGGTTTCTTACATGATTTGCCATGTGCTCAACACTGTAATTGGTTAATTACACTTCTTTATTGGTTATTCCACAAACCACATTTTAAAATCCTAATGCCAGAAGTGGTCAGGTCATTTCCAAATAAATTCTGGGAAGCACAAGCCAAAAACGGGGTAAAAACACTACTCCTAGCCTAGTACCACATTTTCAAGTACTACACATTGCTCTGTTTTGAAAAAATCATTATGTCCTTGTAACACTTCTCTACGTGGCATAATCCTTGTTTGTGACAGCAAGGGAATACAAAAATCACTGCAAGACAAAGTTACGCAATTGTCAACGTGTTCAGGTTTTAGTCAAAATTCCCCGAGTGACAGGAATGTGACATCCCTTTTGAACTTATTTCCAGTTATTTTTGTTTGTAGATAGCTCGAGGTCATTAATCAACAGAGCTTCCTTAAACTATTACCAGAATCGCTGTTCTGCTTGGTTGTTTCTCTTTGAAGGGGATTACAAAACCAGTTGCTCTAGTTTCAATCCACATGAGTTCCTGCTCTGAATTGCATGCTAAGCTTTGGGACTGAGTGAATTCTTCATCTGGTTTCATGTCAAAACCATCTGAAGTCACAGAGTTCTGCACAGAACTGATGCAGAGCCATAAATTGTCCATGATCACTATGGATTAGCCCAACTGTATTTGTTGAAGAAAGAGTGGGAAGCAGAGCAAATCCTTGAGGGAAAATGAGTTCAGTTTCAAACAAAACTCAAGACCAGGCAAATTTTACATCATTTCAGGTTTCACAGCCAACATATTTAGAACACTTTTCCCTGTCTTTTTGTCCAGAGAGTGGGACATAGCCCACAATGTTCTTCAGGAAGGCTAGCAGAAGATCGGCTGAGTCAGGAAAACATGCCAAGTTTCTCTTGTAACTGCACAAAGTTTCACATATTTTTAATCCAGAGTACTCATGATTCTTTTATGTGCAGTTCCTTAAACAGCCACGCATGCAGATTGTTAGACCTGATGTGTCAATTCCCACATTCAAGTATTTAAGGTAGGTAAAATCACATATAATATTTGATGAAAGAAACCACAATCTGATTTGCTAACAGGAAAAAAGAATAAATCAGAAAGCATATGTACTTGTTGTACAACTCTACTTTCCAAATTCTCAGTCATCAAACCAGAGCTCAGCTTGGTGGAAGCTAAAGTATAAATCTTAAATTATTTTAAAGAAAGCATTATTCTCAGGAATTATTTATTTCATGTTCTTTACAATTTCCTTTGTGATATTTTATTGCAAGGCAGTAGCTGAAAGTTTTAGAGAGAATGTGTAAATCTTACCTCATCTTGCTGAGCTACTTCCTGTGGGCAAAGTACCGCTGTTGATCATTACAACCCACTATGAGAATTAAAAGAAATGTTTCAGTAGTATCTCCTGCTATGTTGTAGGTTGAACCTCCTAGACAAACATTTACAGGGCAGTGTGTAGACCTGACTTATTGCTGTACCAAAACAGCTGGAAAGTGAGTTGAAAAAAAGCAGATCTCTCATAAGTTCTGAGATCCAAACCTTTAACATCGTGTTTGCGATGGCTCTGCAACATCCTCCTTTATTAAAAGTTTGGAAGAAAGGGAGAGGTATTTATTTTGTATCAGCTTGGTTGCTTTCTCTAAATTTTATTTTTATTTTAAATCAATTTTAATAGACATGAAGAGGTTCACAAACTGTAGGGGTCTAAAGTTGGATAAAAAGTCAATGAATCCAGCAGCGCTAAGTGATGTATTCTTGCTGATTGACAAAGTACTTGAGTAGAGTGATTGGGCTCCTGATGCTTACTTAGGCACCAAACTTTGTAGTGAGACCAACAGGAATGAAGCATTGGTCCTGTGCCCATGTGATGTCTGGACAGCACAACTATGTCTGGAAATCTTCACTCAGTAGGAACAGCCATGCAACAAATGACAGTCCCATTCATTTTTATCTTTTTTCAAAACCTCATCTAAGACCTGATACTTCCAGAAATAAGAAATAGGATCAGCATATTCTGATCCTAAACTGTAGGAACAGTTTAGAACTGCCTGTGTTAACAGGTCATGCCACTAGTGCTGATCATCCTAAAGCTTCTCCAAAGCTAATCCTTGGCTCTGGGGAATTTCTCCACCACATAAAATTTGAGGGGTTCTTGTGGATTTGCCACTCTTGATTTTGGGATGAAGAGTTTGATCTAAAATGAACTTTTGCCCAGTTTCAGCTACACCTGGTGTCAAAATTGTGCAAACCCCCATGAGTTTTTCCAGTATATGCATGGACACGAATAAGGTTCCTGCTACCTGCTTGAGTCTTTACAAACCTAAGGGATGTTTTGGACTTAGGACAAATTCACTTCTGCAGGGTCTGATTTTCTTTAAAGTCCAGATCAGTGCTCCACTCTGCACACCTGCAGGTCTCCTACTGAGCAACTGTCAGTATTACACAGTATTAAATTAGTCTTGGCATTTCACAGTGTTCACTAATTATAAGCACATCTGTTGAAGAGCAGTTAGAGTCATTTTGTAGAGGGATGAAAATCCCACATCGATGTGTTTGATGCGTGTGTTTGTTTCCCCTTACAGTGAGGGTGGGATAAACACAACTTTAAAAAACTGTGATCTTCATTTCTGTTCCAAACAAATGGAAATGCTCCCTCAGCTCCCCTGGGGAACACTGATGGAATATAGAAGACTCTTCAGGAAGATGAACAAGCCCCAGGGCAAGCGCTTTTGTGAATCTCTTCATGTCTATTAGAATTGATTTAAAATAAAAATACAAGTCAGAGAAAGCAACCAAACTGCGATCTGCACGGAATCTTGCACTTGGGATCAATGGGAAACAGCAGCCACTGCAGCATCAGCACAGGCTGGATGTGCATATCTCTTTGCACTTTGCCCTGTCAAGGGCCATGTGCGGCTGTAGATGGTGTCTCCTTGCACCTCTTCAAACCTGAGTGGGATCCAGCCTCATGTCTGGCATTGTGAGAGAACTGTCTTGCTCAGAAACAAGTCTTTGAGACTGAAATATTTTGTTGTTTGTCTATTTTAGCAAAGAAAGCAGAGGGAGCAAAAAGATTACCATTTCATTTACACAACTGACCTCATTCTCGGTAGACAGTATTAGCAATAAGATCTCTTATGTTTGAAGACTGGTTTTCATATTCAAACAAATATCACATTACAACAGACAATGGGATATAACTACTTGGTGGTCTGAAATACCATGTCCTGAACTTTTTGTATTAATGTGGATAAGGACTAATGATCTTGGAGTCAGTAGGGCTGTGACGGAGTCACAGTCAACCAAGAAGGGGATGTTTTGTCTCTCAGCTTTTGTTTGAACTTCAAACTCTCACAGTATCTTTGCTGTGCTTCACACCAGCCCCTCCTTGATCCATGTACTTCTTATCTCCCTTCACATGTCCCTTGTAGTCACTTAAAAGCTATCAGCAAAAGAGTGGGTTCTCCAGAGATACTGCTATCTGTTAGCCTTTGTTCCTGTGAGCAACACCAGCCCTAATGTCATTCTACTGATCTGTCATTTTTTATCTTGCATTTAAGTGTTTAAGCATCAACAGAAACTGCTTCAGCCTCTGGTGTCCAGCAGCTATGTTTTTGGGAAGGGGTACAGCTGGTATAGAGCATGCAGTGGTTCTGCATCATGGATGGGTGAGTTGAAGAGACCTGCCAGCTCATTTGTCAGAGACGTCAGCCCTTGGATGGCTTCAGTGCTACATCCATCATTAAATCAGATATTCAGGAGTCATCCTGTCTGCCTTGCAGTGGTGAGAGTCCTGGCAAGACAGTTTATCTCCTTGCACAGATACTTGCAGTCCTGCTAGGACTGAAGCTGTGTGCCACATCAGCACATTAGCAGAGCTGAGAAGGAAACCTTAAATCTGTCGATGACCAGTCTGGTACTTGGGATGACCAGACTGCTGGAGTGAGAAGAAGATGGGAGTGAAGAGGGGACTGGCTTTTGCAAGTCACAAAGTTGGCAGCGTTTTACTTCAATCCAGGGAATGTTCCCTGCCACCACTCTCATCCCCTTTTCTGGGAGAGAAACCCAACAACCTTGGGATGCACGTCCTGTGAGATGGATTGAAGTGCATTTTATCCCTGCCCCTGGATAGCACACAGCTCTGCAGAGCAAAGCCCTGTACAGTTCAGGGACACAGCTGGAGTTCAAGATGATCCACACTGTGGCTTGCAGGATAACTCTATAACCAGCCCTAGGGCCTGTATAGGAAGGCTGGGTGCTGGTGCCTTCCCAGCAAAGGCTGCTTGTTTGTGGGGTTGTGACAAGCATGCAGGCAATCAAGGACACTTCTGGCTGCAGCTGCAGTGGTGGCAGAAAACAGGCAAGAAAGAAGGCTGTGAGGCTGGCACTGTTTCATATACCATAAAATAAGCGTATCCTTCACTGGGTCTCTGCATTGAAATAAGCAGAGGGACAAGCTTGTCCTGCTAATGACTCAGGTGATGACTCTGGACCAGGAATGCTTTGCTCCTATGCTGAGACCATGAAGCTGGATGTGCGCAAATCTCTGTCTAGTTAAAAAAGGGTGGACTAGAGGACAAAGAAACAGCCCTGTTGTTGTCTAGACCTCCAGATCATATCCTTGGACTCTATGATGCAGCTTATTCAGAGGAGGAAATAAAACCTGCTTGAATGAAAGTTACTTACACATTCCCATGCTCCACTCTCTTGTGAAAGGGTTTTTAGTATAGAACTACACCACTTTAATATTATGCACTTCTTCAATAAAAAAGCATGACTCACGCCTCTGCACAGGAGATGAAAGACGTGTGGAAACCATAAAAACACTAATCCAGCATGAAAAGCCAGCAGAGTCGTTTATCTTCATGGAATATTTTAATGTCTGTCTTCTTTTCCAGGAAAGCTATGGGATCATTTACACCTTTAAAAAGCCTCAGCCTGTAAATAGGTATCTAAAATGTCTTTTTTAAAGCCGGTTCTGTAAAACAGTTTTAATAGAATTGATACAGGGTTTAATAAAGCATTCGTGGGTTTAGCACCCTGGGTGTTACATTAGCCACATCTTCCTGATGTATAAATATAACGGCAAGGAGGCAGAAGTGCCTTCAACAGAGGCTGCAAACAGAGAGGTGCTGATGGGGTAAGTGTCCTGCTTAGAGTGAATCCTAAAGGATCAGTGGTCCCATAAATAGAGCAATTAGACCACAGCTCCCTGCTCCCATCTGCTTTGTATCACCTCGCATGGAAGTCATGCCTGTTCCTTTGGGCCCCCATTCCTTCTGGAGTCACAAGCTGCACCATAGCAAACCTTGAACTTCATAAGGTTGGCATCCGCCCACCTCACAAGCGTGTCAAGGTCCCTCTGGATGGCATCCCTTCCCTCCAGCGTATCAACAGGACCACACAGCTTGGTGTCATCGGCAAACTCGCTGAGGGTGCACTCAATCCCACTGTCCATGTCAGCGACGAAGATATTAAACAAGACCGGTCCCAACACCGATCCCTGAGGGACACCACTCATTACCGGTCTCCAGCCGGACATCGAGCCATTTACCACAACTCTTTGTGTGCGGCCAGCCAGCCAGTTCTTTATCCACCGAGTGGTCCATCCATCAAATTGATATCTCTCCAATTTAGAGAGAAGGATGTCATGTGGGACAGTGTCAAACGCTTTGCACAAGTCCAGGTAGATGACGTCAACTGCTTTACCCTTATCTATCAGTTCTGTAGCCCCATCATAGAAGGCCACCAAATTGGTCAGGCAGGATTTCCCCTTAGTGAAGCCATGCTGGCTGCCACCAAGCACCTAGTATATTTTAATGGTGTCACCCCAAAGCTGACCATGCAGCTGAGTCTGCAGACAAGGAAAGAGGGTGATTTACTGTGACAGGACTCCTGTAGTTCTGGCCAGTAGCAAATCAGTAGCAGTGTGAATTACGAGCATTTAATGGGGACATCATATATTCCTTAAATGTTCTGCTAGAGTATAAAAACAATATCCAGCCAACCAGGCTTGTGTGCAATAAATCTCTCTTGTACACCGTTCTATCTATGGAGCTGCTCCAGATTTGGGACCACTTTGGAAGATCATTTAAGATGCTGAGCCTGACCAGGACTGTAGCCGATGCAGGGAAATTAGGGTGTCCAGTACTGAGCCAGGCAGACCCCCAGGCCCTCCAAGCCGACAAAACCCCTACAAACCTCTAATCACTGGTGTCTGATCAAGGCTGTGCTGAGAGGCAAGGTCTATAATCCTTCAATTAAAATCACTTCAGCTCCTTCCACAGTTGATCAGCAATGTAAATCCAAGCTAATTTATAGTTTGAAATAGCAGAGAAATGGAGGTTAAAAGACCTTTAAAGGAGATTAAAGTAATAAATATCTCTTCAATTTGTCAAAGTTTTTCTCTCCCTGTGGGTGAGCATAGCATCGCTCAGCTCCCACCTACCATTCTTTCATGGTGTATAGAAAAGGGAATTTAGTGAAGTTGTTAAATAATTTTTTGCTTCAAAATTGACACCATTTACCACACTTTTGTGTGTAAATCTCTATCTGCCAGGCATTCGACCACTACTTTACGTATTCCAAGAGACTAAAGCAGGTTTCTAACTCCTTTTAATTAAGGAGCAAATAATGAAGAGTAGTAATGACTCATCACTGACTGTTTTCCTTCAGGGTTTAGACAAATACCATTGGTCCTCTAGAAACAGTCCACAAAATTGTAGCAGAAGACTCATATTAACCTTGAAAACAGGTCCTGCAAGACCTCTTGGAAAAATTAAAATAGGAGCCCTTGTTTAAAGCCAAGTAGACACAAATAGTTGAGGAAGGCACCATCTCCTGATGGTTTTTGCAGTGGTTTCTTCCTATATTCTGTAAAAATGGGATTTTATTCAATGAATGATAAATAGTAGTACCTTTTAGAGCATGATCCAGCGCTTCCATTGGAATGAAAGGCCCAGGCTGGGATTCAGTTAAACAGGGGGAGCTACTTTCCACTCAAGTGTGAAAGCGAGGAGAAATTATTGACGCTGCATCTGAAACAATGGTCTTGGGCTGGTACCACAACCAGAAGCAGCATCTCCCAGCTCTGGATTATACCACGTATCATGTCAAAGTGACTTGTGTACATCTAATGATACAGGCAATACAGTTGTGGTTTCCTCTGTGGAGAATTTGTAAAAGTGACACGTAGTGGATTAGTATGTGGTTAATAATGTTGTTTGTTCTGCTATAATTTATTGATGCTGAATAGTAATTTCATCAGTCATTACTGTGTGCAATGATTCTAAACTTGGCAGCATTACATGGAGAAGGAAACCTTAGGCTGTTCAGTGGTCCATAATATTTAACAAGGGTAAAACTATGCAAAATTGTGTGCCAGTCCTTGTCAGCATCAGAGCACAAGTGTGGTTAGAACCATCTCAGCTTAGTATGATGATAAACACATTAAGAAACTTAAGCACATGTTCCTGATGAGCACGATACTGCCCTGGATTGCACAGTAAAAAGGAAACAAATCCCATGGGGGAAGTCAGAGTCAGGCCATTTTTCAAGGCTGTTTCTTGGTTCTCCAGCAGAAAGACTGCTATGAAAATCCACTCACAGGAATATTCATGGTACTTGTGTTGGGACATTTCTTTAAATTAGATATTTATTCTCTGCTACCACCCCATAACCTTATTGGCATAACAAACCTCACCTTCTTTTCAAAAGCATTTTAAGCTGCTCGAGCTGCAAGCGTTACAGGACAGCACAGAGTTACTACCCCTCCCTCAGAGGCTGTTGTGTGCTAGAAGATTTTACACTTAATGCCATAACTCTGAAGAAACTACATTTAATGCACTCAGGAAGTGAGTAATCCCTGTCAGATCGCAACATGCACACACACATTGAGTTGTTCTTCTGCAAATGGTGTCATTGTGCTCAGCACATGGATTCAGGAGGTGACACCCATGAATATTGGCCTGGGGGATGGTCTGGCACCTCCCAGAATCTGTCAAAACTTCTAACACCTTGGCAGCATTTTCCCCTATAACAGATTATCTTTCCATCCGTCCTTCTTTCTATCCATCTTTTTTTCTTTTGATTTTCTTTCTCTTTTTTCTTTTTCCTTCATTCTTTCCTTCTTTTTCCCTGCCTCGGTCCTTGCCTTGCCTAGCCACCTTCCTAATTCAAAGACATCCAACTTCCAAAGTTTATATCTGTGAACAACATCTTCACATGCACAAATAAAGTCACTTCTAAGCTTTGGCATTTGTAGGAGTTGAGCCTGAAGTGTTAAAGTACAAACACTTTCTGATCAGCCATTCCCTTGACAACAGATGGCCCAATCTATGCTCCAAGATTGTTTTTAACTCTGTCTGACCCAACATAAAACCAAATGTTCATAAACTGCAGTTCTTCATACCCCAAGATGTCCATTTTTGGCTGTAAATCTGGAGCACATGCTGTTATCTGAGATTTGTAACAGTCATGTGCGATACAGGGAGGCACATTAGCTAACTTGAGGGGAATCTGATCAACATAGACAAATCAGTGCTCTCTCCAACAACTTCAGCTTCTTGGAAACTCTCTCTGCCAGTATTTTCAATGTAATAAAGCTGGGGTTTTTTTATTTCCCTGGACTGTACCTCACCTTACACCTCGGGTAAATGTACCAAGCCTAAGACATAAGAATGCTATGCATTAAAGGCCAGAGGAGTCGCACTGCACTTGAATAGGAAGGGGCTTCTTGTATAACATCAGAATTTGGGTACAAGGTCTGCAAGGATGAATGCTGTCTCTTTCCATTGTCATAAGTGTTGCCGAGTAGTGTTGCTACTAAAATAACATCTTGAAGTTAATGAATTACGAGGAATGAAACTATAGCTAAAATGCCTGGCTGAAACCACTCTTCCCTAGCATTCATTCAGCATACTCTTAATGGGCTGTGATCATACACTGTTACTGCTAAAGAACTGGGGAGATAGCTGTGGCTGGATGCTTGGCACCCCACCATTTTGGGAGGAAAAGGGCTGAACTTGCTATTTGTGATAAAGTCACAAATTCTGTAAATCAAAAGGATGCAAAACTAAAAAATCACCTTTCTCATAACCTGTGAAACTTTTGACTCAGGCTTCAAATTAAGACAATAAGAAAATTTGTTTTTAAGGAATCCGTGAAATAGACAAATGTTCAGGTTTCGTTGATGTGAAGTCTTTTCCCATACATTATTTTTCACATGGCAGGGGGAAGGGGAGCTTCTAATCTGTTTATACTAGGATTAATATTAGGAGTGAGTTAGTTTTTCCAAGGTTCAGCAGAGCATGAGGGGGAAAACAAAACAAAAGTTATTTTCAGGAATGTTTACCAATGGGTTCTGGTCATGACTTGTGTTTTGAAACTTGGGAGGCCAGTTTTTGAGCCTCGCTGCTAGTGTTTAACTTTAGGATTAGGAATTATTGAGTTAGGTTCATTAAAATAGCTGGGTTTTGTCCTTCAAAAATTTAAGAAAACATGGTGAAAGCCTTGGAAGTAAGGTCTCATTTTGGGTAACAACAGCCTCATTCAGCTCTAGGCATATGGCTGTCTTTGTTTTAGGAACCTGTGTTAAAATAAGTGCAACGCTCCCCAGGCCAGCAGAATCATCAGCTCTGTTCTCGGGGATTTACATAGCTTTCAATAATCCCGGTTTAAAGCCTTGAGAAATCTACTGAGATCCCAGAATATTAAAACTACTGTAAGGGTGATGGGGGGCATTTCTTCCCTATATTTCAATTCTCAGTCTGAATGGTGGTGGAAAACCTCAGCATCACTGAAAGCCAAAGGCTGGCAAAGGGCATCTCTGGACCGAGCTGATTAACAGATGAAGATCATAGAATCGTAGAATCTTTGGTTTTGGTTGGAAAGGATCTTAAGATAATCCAGTTCCAGCCCCCTGCCATGGGCAAGGATGCCTTACACTACACCAGGTTGCCCAAGGCTCTGTCCTATCTGGCCTTGAACACTGCCAGGGATGGAGCATTCACCACTTTTCTGGGCAACCTGTGCCAGTGCCTCATTCCTCAGAAAATCTCATGAGGAGAGAATATTCCTAGATGTCAGTCTGAAGCCATCCTCCTGGGAATGCAGGAAGAGGCCAGAAGTGGTTGTTCTGGTGCAATGGATTATCCTGCAAAGGGCAGACTGCATTCTCATGCCCTGGCACAGGCACAGGACAAAGGCTCCTTTAGGGCCAAACATCACTCCTTGGGCTTCCAGAATGACTTGCAGCAGCATCTGTGGCTTTGTGCTGAGTGAGTAGTAGGATCTTTGCATTTCCAACATCAGCAGGACCAGTTCTGCCTTCAGCCACTTTCATGTAACTGAATTCAAAGCAGCTGCCCCATTGTAGCACAAACTAGGGCTAGCCCCAACTTGTCCATGTGTGGTTGCACTCACAAATGTCCCATTAATTGAGAACAGTCCCAAGTGGGTTTTCGTTTCAAGAAGAGTTTCAGAAGTTTGGGTCACTGCAACTAAAATCGTGCTCTCCTCCAATTTGGGTGTTTTACAGCTCCTCAACTCTTTGTTCTAATCTGCAGCCCAACCAGCTGACTGGAGCTGGCAGGAAGGCAATGAATCCATTTTCCAACAGCTTCCAAGGTTTAAAAATGTGTTTTGGATCTGCCTTGGAGTGAAAACAAAACCTTCTGAATTTCTTCATTCAGTGAAGTTATGTCAAAACCATTTTTGCCTGGGAAGGCTCTGAGATTGACTTTGTGGTGCAGACTGCGAAGACAGCCTCAATATTGCCACTGGATGTCAGGTGGCTGTTACCACTCTGCTAATGGCAGCTTAGCGATATGTATAGAAACCTGGATGCCTTTAGCTCTGGACACAAGACAAACTGGTTCTTACTCTGGATGTTTTCTCCTAGTGGGATACCTGCTGTGATTTTTCTCAGGAATAAGGAGGACATGTAGCTGTTGGAAGAAGTCCAGAGGAGGCCAACAGGATGATCAGGGGACTGCAGCACCTTGTGTATGAAGACAGGTTGAGAAAGTTGAGGCTGTTCAGCCTGGACAAGGGAAGGCTGCATGGAGACCTCATAGCAGCCTTCCAGGGGCTACAAGGGATGCTGGAGAGGCACTCTTCATCAGCGACTGTAGCAATAGGACAAGGGGTAATGAGTTCAAACCTTAACAGGGGAAGTTCAGGTTAGATAAAGGGAAGCAGTTCTTTACCTTGAGGGTGATGAAGCACTGGAATGAGCTGCCCAAAAAAGTGGTAAATGCTTCATCCTTGGCAGTGTTCAAGGCCAGGTTAGACAGAGCCTTAGGCATCATGGTCTAAGTTTAGGCATCCCAGCCCATGGCAGGGGGTTGGAACTGGATGATCTCAAGATCTTTTCCAACCCTAACTATTCTGCGATTCTATGATTCTATAAATGCTACAGTTCTTAATGCTGTACAGTCACCATGACATTGAATTTCTGTGCTAACAAACCATCCACGGGCAAAGTGTGTTGGGAGTCTGACTCCTAGCCTCACCTTTCACTTTAACAGATGCCATCAGCTTGAAAAAGAAAGAAAGAAATTACTTTATCAGTCTTGAAACCGCCTGTTTTTCCTTCCTTGGTTTTTTATTCTTTCAACTGTTCTGCTTCATTTGTTGTTTAAGACAGATAAGCTCACTGACAAATGCAAGCCCTGGTCCAGAAAATACCAATCCTAAGTTATTTTTTCCAGGCAGAGCCCCTGACTATGCCTTATTTGCACTCAGTGGTATATGTCAGCTCTCACATACTTTCAAACCTGCTAGGAATTACACCATTGCTGGATTATAACGTGCTTGATTTTGGAGAAAGGAGAAGCTATGCTACTGGAATAATTATTTAAACCATATCCCTTTGCTGTGTTGACTGGCAGGCTTCCATTCATACATAGCATATCATGCAGACAAAAAGAAAGACAAAAAAAACAAAACCAAAGTTTTTTTGCTGTTGAATTACTTTTTTTTTTTTTTTTTTTGCATAAAAAACATGATTTCAGCTAGAGAAGAGGCAGAAGAAATTGTGACGTATATTTATTATCTTTTGAGCACAGAGGCTTCTTGTGAAACACGACCCCATGTATCAGGTGCTGCAAAAGCACAAAGCTTCTCCCTGAAGAACTTTCAGTCTGAATAGAAAACAGTAAGAAAAAACACGGTTTTAGTATATATCCTGATTTTACTAATGGAGAAATAAACCAGTGAGAGAGTGGGTGTTTTATCAGAAATATGTCTGGTTGAAAAGAAAACCTCTCTGGGAAGGCAGTCAGATTCACTAACCGCAGGATTATCTTTCTTAGTTATTATCTTTCCAAAAGATTCCACATAATAATTTCTGCCATTCTGGTTGATATCACATTAAATGGAAAAAACAACCTACTTGTCACAGAAATTGCTAGCACAGACCTGTCACCAGTTACCCATAAAGATGCATCGCCTGTTTTTCATTCTTGATGATATTGTGAAGTTTATGAAGTCCACATGGTTCACCCATCCATTACCTCCACAGGTCCACTACTAGCTCTTTCTTTCTCATATACCAATTATTTCCATACGTTTCTGTAGAGCTCATCTTATATGTGAGGATAAACTAGCTGTGCAGAGACAGATTCAAACCTGGTACCCAATCAACTGAGCATCAAGACATTGCCCAAAGAGCTGATGTTGCAGCAGCCAAACACCAAATGCCCAACAGTCCTTCCACATGTAAGATAGTTATTCTCACACCGCCCATCCATCTTCTTTTTTCCCCATCAAATGAAACTGGACACCTATGATTTCTCGGCCACAGATTGCACAGTTTATATTTGAAGAGAGACATTTGTAACAAAGATGACAGATTCACGTAAGCATCCAGTGAAATCATATTGTCTTCTTCACTGTTTATATTCCCTTATTGTGCTCTACCGTTCTCAAATAATTACATAACTAGCCACAGGCATTTCAAACAGCCCTTCAACCAACATCAGCCTCATGTATAAACACTGGTGCTTTATGCAGTCATTTTGTATGAAATTTGTCTGCAGGGTAGCAGTTTGCTGTACCATATTCGTTTTGTGAGATGATTCAGGCAGCAGTTAAGACACAAAGTGCTTTTGATTTCCTTGCAAACAGTCTGTCTGCCTTCCCTCGCTATCTGTAACCCAAGATCTAAGAAGGGGTTGCCCAGTATGGGCTGTATCCCAAGTTCTGGTAATAAATCACTGAGGTGCAAGTAACAGGCACAAACAGAAACCCAGGCGTCTGGACCCCTCATTTCATAACTGCAGGCACAAAGTCTTCAATCATTTCTTTCAAACAGGTCTAATTTCAGCTCAAACACCCACTGTTAATGGGTCAGATGCTTCAAAGCTACATGAATATGGTTCTGCACTGAAACAGCAATAATTTGTGTCTCATTTTGGGTTATTAGCTTGGACTCAGCCCTGCCCTAGCCATAAATGAAAGGAGACTGAGTCTGCCTGCAAGACGTTGGTGGCTTTCTGTCCTGTGAGGAGCAGTCCCATGCAGTAAAATAAAACAGACCTGAAAACCAGGCTGCTCCAGCAAATGAGCATCCCAAGTCTCATAGAGACAAAGTTGCCCGTTTGGGAAAACTTCAGGCATTTTTAAAAGCAGGGATGTGTAGGATGAGTCACCATCGGACTCCCCAGCCAGCTTTTGGGAAGGGAGGGTGATGAAATGGTCCAATAGAAAAAAGTGTGTCATCCCAACAAGCCCGTTCACCTCACAAAGCAAGAAATGCCAAGGAGGCAATGAATCCCATCACTATGAGTGATTAGGCACTGTGGGTACGGATTAGCAGAAGGCATAAGCATCATGTAATTCCAATCTAAGCCCTTTATAAACATTATTATAAAAGAAACCTGAGCTAACGTCTTTGGCATGGGGACAGATTCACGTCTCTCCACCTTCATCCTCAAGTGGTGCAGCTGTCTCAAAGGGAAGAGGATAGTGCACAGTACCAGCCCATATTCTTACTTGAAAGGAAAGCAAGGAAGGAAAAAAACCTAGGAAATCATGTTAATTTCTCCCTAGATATGAAGACATGGCCATTTCTGCCTTTTTTCTCCTTGGCAGGAGGGGTTGCGGTCTTTCTTCTTTGAAAGAGAGAAAGTTGAAAACCTCTGGGCTGAATAAAGAACATATTTTGGAAGATGTCTCTTTCCCAGTGACACATACCTTTATTGCACACACACACAAATGCATACGCACACGCAGCCACACGCACACATGTACACACAGACACACATTTTCTACTTCATTAAGAAACATTCTGGTAACAATCAAAGGCAGCTCATAAATGTCATATTTGGAAAAGCATAATGCGCGATTCCCTCTTTAGGGCAGTTTTTATGACAAACAGTATACCGATGTTTGTGTATCATTTCTAGGACTATAAAATAACTTTTTATGGCTCTTAGGCTAGTATCTGAAAAGTAGAGTACATTCTCGTATGAAATTCTTTCACAGCATTTAAAGCGTAATATCCCTTGCCAGTCCACCCTCCCTCTCCTCGTTTCTCTTTCTGTGCAAAACCATGTGACAAAAAGCAAAGTGCTTTTAAGAAACATACCTCTGGCACAGAGCCAACCTCTCTTTTTCTTCTTGCTTTTCGGGGGTTTTTGCCAGTTGAAGCTGACAGATATCTATAGCAAACAGTTAACATATATAAACATGTCAGATATAAAACAAATACACTTTGAAAGAAAACAGAGAGCTGGAATGGCTCATGCAGCAAGACAATGTTGGTGCAATTAGCAGGAGCAGGGTGTGGGGTCTTCAGGGTGGGTTTGGTAGGTCTGTCCAAGGTAGAGGTACCTTTCTTCTTCACGCTGTCAAGTTCTGTGAGGATGGCATGGAAAAAAGACAGGCTTCCAGTGTCACAGCCACCATCTGGTATAGATGAAAAGAAAGCATAAGCAGTTATTTGTGGTGCCCGGTGAGGTGGTGTGTATGAGAGACATGTGCAGGCATTTGTTTCTGGAAGATGAAGATTGAATAAGCTGGATCATCGCTGAATCGCGACCACTTAGAGGTTTGATCCCACAAAGCTTCCATGGGATGCTGAGCCCTCCTCCTTCTGCTCCAGCAAGGCTTTACTCCTCTGTTTATTATTGTTTGGCACTTAATATGATTATAAATGAATGAGATTCAATTAATTAGAGTTAGGAAAGAACAAATAAGTAGCAGTGTAGTCTGGTGCTGTGTACTGTTAGCAGGCTTATAGCACCCCACCAGTGAAGGGTCACCCCAGCATGAGAGTCACCTGTAAGATCATGGGATGTTGGCCCTACAGGGATACACAAAAGGGTAAAAATGACCACAGGGTGATGACAAGAGAGGAAGGGAAGTGTGTCCTGCTTGGTTCTGCTCCTGTTCTGTTGCAGCCCCAGGGCAACATCTTTTCATTGTGCTTCTGCTGGGCCAGAGGTGTCCTTGAGTGCAGATTCATCATTTTTGGCATTATTGTTATTAGACTGTATGAGGAAAGTAACCATTTTAGACTGCCTTTCAAATCAATATGTGGGACTGGCATCATTCGTTCAGGGTGAGCTTTGGCATCCAAAATGTCATGGGACAAATCCAGGCTCTATGTCCAGAGCGTCCCCTTCTTGGTGAGTCCTATAAAGCAATCTAGCACAGACCAGACACCAGGGTGGCTCCCAGCCATCAAACCCTAACAATAGGTTAAGAATAGACTAAACAGATAATTAAACAGATTAATTCAGCTCTCAGACTAGGAGTGCAATTAAATGCATTCAGATTCTTCAGGCTGGGAAAGACACTGCTGAAGGGGATATGATAGAGATCATTTCCAGTAGGCTGGAAAATATGAATAGAAGATGACTACTGTCTCTTCTATTAGAAGAGCTAGGGGACATCAGATGAAACTCGTTAGTGGCAAGTTTAGAAAAAAAGCCCTCAAAAACCCCAAAGAAGAGTTCTCCCCAGTGTGTAGTTAAAAGGAAGAACTCTTTGCCATAGGGCTACCAGGCACATTCATGGAAGAAAAATCAATTAATGGCTATTGAAGACAAAGATGCCTCCCCTGGATAGGGCAGAGCTGATGCTGCCAGTGGCTGGTGAGCACAGCGGGGGACATTACTGTGTGCTGGCCCTGCTCATACCACAGCATCCCTGTGGGAGACAGGCCAGGTCTGCCTTGGGATGCAGGATTGGAGAGGCTTAGGACCAGCATCTGCATCCCATCAATCAGTCAAAAAGGCTATTAGCAGCATAGATGCTGCCTGTAGCTGGAATGGAAGGCACCTTCGCGTGCTCAGAGTCCTGTAGAAAGTCCGGCCAGCAATACCTGAGCATTCTGGGAGCTGAATCTCCTCAAAACCAGTTAAAACTGGGATAAGGAGGGGGTTTGTCCTTCTGATGCCTCCCAGGGACACAGACCAAACCTTTATTCTTTTGTGAGCAGAAGAAAGGAAGGATTAACGGCAGTGATGGGTGAAATTCAAACACTTTGCAGGTTTCAGTCAATTTGGGTTAAGTCTGAAACAGAGCTGGGCTGGAATTCAGGCAGCACACAGATTTCAGAAAATGCCTTCCATCAAAGTGATCGCCCATGTCTCAGCTCACTTTTATTTAACGCAGCAATAAATAAGGATGGAAACAAATGGTTATTACTGCAAGAATACTTCAGATGTGATTCACCAGTAATGAAATATTTTGCAGAAAAATAATTTCAATTGTTTTCAATTTTTTACAAAAAAGTCGTACTTTTTGAACAGCCATTTTTAATTGAATTAAATATTTTCTTGCTTTTCTCATTTCCTTCCTTCCTCTCTCCCTTCCTTCCTTTCTAATTGCTACCTTTTTTCTGCTCATTACTCCCTCAACCTCCTCTATCTGCAGTTGAAAAAGGGATGAAAAAGATTTCTAAACCCTTACAGAAAACTGCTGTTTATTTAAATCTACTGAGAAAACCAGAAGAAAGAAATTTAAAGTGTGAAACTGCATGGAAAACAAAGCTTTTTTTAATGCCTTTCTACCTGAAATATGGGAGGAAAAAACGTGCAGAAAAGTGGGATGCCTCTACTATTGCCTTTTTCACTGCAGGAACAGGAGATAAAATAGGTCTCATAAAGGGGCAGCTGAGACATCATCTGCTAAAGGATATTAGAGGTGTCATGGTCCTCGGTTAGATCTGCTTTTACAGACACACAGGAAGTCTGCAGCAGAAAAGGGATTAAGAACAAGCCTTAAATGAGTGACCTCTTCCACCCCCAGACCAACCTCTTTCATTTCTTTCTCTTTCCCAACAGAAAACACACGCTGCTGATGGGGATGGCAAAAGGGAAGGCAACCCCAGAAACTGCTGAGCTGTTCCAGGGACATGAAGCAGACTCTGACACCCAAAGCAGAAGCAGCATTGTAATTTTAATGTTAAAATTAATATTAATATGTAAATAAGAAGAAACCTGATTTCCACCAGCTCCAGACCCACAATGGGACCTGCTGTTACCCACAGCAGCTCAGACAGTCCCCATGGCAGTGGTGTCTTCATCTCTGGGTCCTTTTCTGGTCCCAGGCTGCCCAGCAATCCCCCACCATGGAGCCAGATCCCGAGCCAGCACATGTCAAAGTGATGTCGATTGACAATGGCTGAAGATTAGTCCCTTGGGATTGATTAACTGCTAACTTTATATCTCTGGTTTCAGGGTGGGATTTTCCAAAGCTCCTGTTTGGTACATATATGTAACAGAACAGGAGAAATTGCATAGATGGCTTTATCCCCCTCCACAATAAACATAAACAAGTTCAGTCACATATTTTAATTACTGAGAAAATCACCCTCCAAATAAGAAAAATATCTAGAGAAACTTTCAGTCAGCTCGGCAGAGCAGCCCATGCTGGCAAAGTGCTGTGAGAGCTGCTTGCACCGAGCTCCTTAAGAAGAGGCTTCAACCCCAAGGCAAACATCTGTGGAAGTTTTAGGAAAGCCTCGACCAAGAGAAAAGCCAGCAGCAGACACCTGTAGGCTCCTCTTGGGCCAAGGACAAGAGATCCCAGTATCTATTATATGAGAAAGTATTGCTGGATTTTGTGCACTTCATGGCTTAGCTGGAAAACAATTGATTGCTGTTCCTGCCTTTTCCAGGTTCATTATTTTTGTGAAAACTCCTCAAAGAAAAAAATGAGAGGATGGTCAAGTAGCCTGCCTGGGTCTCAATGCCTCAATTCTTAGCAATGTTGGACTGGTAATAGCAGTATTCAGCTGGCTGTTTAGCACCTGCAATAAAACAGGACGCTATTCACAATTGCATCTCAATTGCACACAAATTTCTCTGTCTTAACAGTAGCAAGTAATAACTGTAGGAGACAGCATACAGCTTCTTAGTTGTGGCAGCCACAGTCCTGTTCCTAAACATGTTGTGCTTACATGGGGGTTTTTTGGTTTTCAGGAAAATGCTGATTTTGCCTCTGTTGTACAATGAAAATCCACTGCCTTTTAGGACTGAGCTCTGAGTCTCTGAGATCAGAATGTCACTTGGGGCCATCAACCTGTAAACTTGTCCACTAGCTCATGGGCACCCCTGGCTTAATGTGCTGTACGAGACTGTGGTGGTTCAGAGAGCAAAAAGATGAATGCAAGGGAGATAAGAGGGACATGCAGTCAGGGTGGGACCTCTGGGGCCACCAAGCATGGTCACTTGGACTGCTGAGGAGCCCCCATTACCAAGAAACCCTTGAGAAACCGAGCTGACCTCCTCTCCCTGGCGCCAGCCACCGTGCTTGGGCCAAACAATAAAGTGGGCAAGGACACAAGCGTAGATCATGCTGTGCTCCTGTTTACTTTACAAGCAAAGATGTGACCAACTTGTCTCACCACAGCCATGAACTCTGCTTCAGCTGAACTGGAGCCTGCGACAGCTGGAGGAGAGGAAATGAGCTTGCGCGGGTATTCAGCTGCTGGTGTCTCCTTTCAGCTGAAATTAATGTCAATGGTTGTTGATGCTGCAGGTCATTTCCTGTCTCTCCCATTAAATCTGGAACTTCAGTGCATTTTCCAATGGTAAAGAGAGGTCTGGCCAGCTTTCCAGCCAGCTTTTCAGGACTAGTAGTGTTCTTGTGAGCACTGCAGGGTAACTGTGAAGCAGGCTGTAACGCACAGCAAGCAAAAGTACAGAAAACAGATTTACAGAGGTAGGAAAACATGCGGCTGCTTGTGAGGGGTGTTTCCTATGTAGGAAGTAGCAAATGTCGTCCACAGATAGGCAAACGGATACACAAACAAAACTCTGTTAACTGGAAATCTTCATGTCAGGGATCATTATGGCAGATTGCTGCAAAAACCAAAGAGTTCTTCCAATGCTATCACCTTAAGGCTGAGCTCATACTTTGGATTGTCTTTCAAAGCTGTCAGACACCCATGGACACAGTCACCACTACCTGCGAGGTGAGCCATGCCTCCAATTCACGTCTGTTAACTCTGGCCTTGATGCACGCATGTTGTCTCAGTGCAAGGAGCACACTGATGGGTGGCTGTGGAAGACTTCATGGGGAGCTTCGCTTCATTTTGTAATCCAGCACCCATTTTACAGGAATGCCTCCTCAGTCAAAATACACGGCCAGCAGAACCAGGACAACTGGAAAACCAGCAATGTCTGGAAAACCGGGCAGCTCTAGTCCATTGAAGCAGCAGCCATCCACCTAGAATCTCCAAATGCTTCACACATTTAATAAAACCAAGATCTGCATAAGACATAAATAATGCTGGGACTGGGAGTTCTCTGCAGTAGTACCTGTGTTGCACAGAAGTTTTCTGCTTGTATGCAACACAAAGGTCTAGTTTTGGAGTAAAAAAAAAACAAAGTCTGCATCCCATCACTACCGTAAACTTGGAGTGGGCACTTTGTGAGGCACTGAGCAGCCACAGGGCTCTTCAGTGCCTACAGACTTACCCAGTTTAGCTGTATCTTCACTCAGCTAGGCTTCCATGCTTCTCCCCACCTTTGCTCCATGCAAATTCTTGGCACATTCTCTTCCCACCCCTTCTCTACCCCTTTTCCCTCTCTTTCCCCCTGTTTTCATTGCTCTTCATAACATTTCCTCTATGTTGGAGGAAAGTGAATGTGAATGTGTTCAGAAATCCAGCCTGAGGCACTTTACTGAGGCAGTAAAGTAATTTACTGAGTCCTGTGGCTCACGAATTTACTGGGGAAAAGCTTTACCATGGGTCAGGTTATGGCTTCTGCTCTCATTTCTCCCAAGGAGCCATTTCTCCCAGATTTCTGCAGAGGACACCTCCAGAAAGCATCCAGATAAGTTGGTTCCCAAATTCAGGTGGGGTGAAAACTGCTGCCCTGCAGATGTCAAAGGGAGTTAAGTTTGCCTGGGACCGGGAGGCACTTGTGAAAGCACAATCCTTTCTGCTGATTCCTTTGTTTGCTGTGCCATGACCATACAATGAAGGCTGGGATCTCTCTGTGCCAGGCACCACATAAAAAAACAGGGAGAAAGTTTTCTCACCCTGGAGTTTGCAGTCTAAACAGACAAGTACTGCAGAAAAGTGAGCAGAGTTTGGCTTGCAAATATTATGTTAGCTCCCTGATTTCTTCATGGTTGGTTGGGTGGCAGATGTATTGCTTTCTTTGAATGGTTTAGGAGGGGTATCCGTGGACGCCTGGGAGTGGAACAGGATCTTGTCTTTATGGCAAATTTGGCATGAGGAGATGTTCCCAATTAAATCTGGGCATAATCAGATGAGCACTTGCAACCCTAGCAGAAGGATTTCAAACTGAATTGGTTTAATTTGCTATATACAAAGGATCGTGTTCATTGGAAAATGCCTTTATTCCAGAATTAGGGCACCTCTACGTGGAGTTTTTCAGGGAGAGCTATTCTTTCTTAAATCCGCCCCTTCCCTTAATCTAAATTAACTTCCCTGGATAGAAAAGTGTGTGTGTATATGTAACACAGAAGGGGCCGGGGGAAAAGCAGGAAGGGATTAGCTGAAAGGAAAAACAAAGGAAGGGGCAAAGATACGGAGGGGAGGGAGATAAATCCGCTAGTGAGAGGGAAGGAAAACGAAAAGCAGCTGGAGGGAAGAGCCCACTGGGCCAGGACCTGAGCAGGGGGATCCATCCCCCAGAGAGACCACAGTACCAGGCAGCCTGGCTGCTGCAGCTGCCCCTGGGCAGGCAGCCCTGGGCAAGGGACTCGGGGGCCCCATCAGGCTTTTCTCCATGAAACCCTCAGCTTCTGGGGACACCATTTACTGGGGAGCTCGGCTCTGGAGTTGTTTATTTTCTTTAGGAAAAGGAAGTGTCTCAATTGAAGGCAAGCATTTTTTGCTGTATAAGCTGTAAACAACCCCAGCATATTTGATGCACCATTGCAAACTCTTGCTTATTGTAATTCTGGAGTCAAAGGCAATGAAGCCAAAAACTCCTTGAAGCTTAAGTTACTAAAACAAAGCAAAAAAGGAGGACCAGTTTCTTCCTTGTTAACCCAAGTTCATCAATACTACTAAATGGGATAAGGGAGAGGAAATTCTCCCAGTTCGAGACTGCAACAAGCTGGTAGTGCCACACGTAACCTGTATCCCATGAGTAAGAGCCATCCTCTCCCAGATAACACTCTGCCACGGTGCTTTCTCAGGGGACATTCACCTCTGCTCTCATTTTGCAGCGCTGCTGTTGGCCCTGAAGCCTTTCCAGGTCTTGTAGCAAATCTGACATCTCAGTGCCGTGAACAGGCTACTGTCTTCAATTCAGCCTCCTCCGATACAGTATACAGCTCCTGCAGCCAAGGGAAGTGAAGAAGGCATCCTACACTTGAGGGTTTAAATCTCTGCTCTGCTACAGGCTTTCCAGGTAACCTTCGCCAAGTCCCTTAGCCTCAGAAAACCCAGACCCCATGTTTACGTGCTGGTGTTAATGCTTCCTTACCTCTTAAGGCTGTCTCAAGGAGGTCAGCACGAACAGCCAAGTCCCATGGCAATAGGAGTTGTTCATATTCCTCATGTAGGTCCAGACTGTGATGGCAGTGGTGATATTACATTTCCTGAAATGTGCTCTTTAAAGAAGAAACAGGAAGATGCAGTACTTGCCCTAGACTGTATCACCTGCACACCCAAGGCTAGACAAACTAAATGAACAATACTGCTTGCCAGATTGTATTTCCTGTGAGCAGGAATTGTGTTTGGTGTGATGCAAAGCACAGCCAAAGTTCAGTTGAAAAAAAAGAGAGAGGGAAAGGAATAATAGCATTTTATGCATGAATTCACGGAGAACTACAACGAGGCACAAAGTTGTTGAGTGGTTTACACAGCAACAGTGTTGAACACTGAAATATTGAACCCTGGAGTCCAACTCTGACAATCTCATCCTGCTTCCAGTGCTAGCACACACTGTTTTTTCATATTTGCCTGCCATTGCTATATGAAAGGACTTTTAGAGAAAGAGCAGAATTTAATCTTATTTTACAAATGTGGAAGTTTTGTAAAGGAAAGGAACCAAAATTTTGAAACTTGGATGAAAGCAATCGCCAAAAGAGTTCAAAAAGGAGAGCAAAACAGGAAAGAAAATATCTTTCTGCTCATGCATCCAGATCACCTGCAGTCAGTAGTCCAAAGAAAGCAGTGTTTGCTATTGCTGGTATGAACAACTCTGAGGATGCTAAAAACAGATTAGAAAACACACGTACATCCATTTACCTTTCCTTGCTTCCTTCCCTCTTTCCTTTCTTCCTTCCTTCCTTCCTTCCATACACATAAGTGTACATAGGAATTTTGTGTTCATTCTTTACATCAATAATCTAGGGTTATTAAGCTGATGAAAACACTTGAAAGTTAATTTAAATGCTAAATGTGCTGAGAACATGAAGGGTACCTGTCTCCTCCAAGAGCATAGCAGCACCTTCTGCTTCCCTCAACGCCAACAGGGTAGGGCAGTCTGGTAGCGTGAGGGAAGGCTACATTCAAATTTCCCCATCCTCAGAGGATTCCTCCATTTGCTCTTGCTTGTCAAGGTATCATGATATATTTTCAATGTATTTAGACGTCTCCTTCATTGAAGTTTTGGGTTGGGAAAAAACTTTAGCCCCATCTCTTGAAGTAATGTCTTTGCCTTCAAAAAACAGGTTTGCTGGGTACAAAACGGGGAGTAAATGTGACTGTCCAGACCCAGGTGTGAGGATTCCTGGGTTCCACCTTCCCACAGGATTCTCAATACTAAGTGCTGTGGCTCCTGAAACCCTTAATTTGTATCTGGTATAAGTTATCCTTTATGCCTTAAGAGCAAGTCTGAGCTCATCAGTGGAATTTTCACCATTGGTCTTATTTATCTCATTATTATTGGTCTTGAAAAAAGGAGAATCTAAAAGGAAGCAACCGAGCCAGGCTGCATGTCATGCACTAAGAGCTGTCATACATGTAATGTATATAAAATCTGTATTTCTTTAAGTGTAAATTAGATGTGGAAAATCTCAAAGGCTGTTGTGATCCCCCCATATGTTTTGACTGGAAGTAGGGGTGACCCTTCAGACCTGCTCTAGGAATGCAGAAGACCTAGCTCATCCTGCTGGTGCTGCATACCCACTGTCAGGACTTGCTCCCAGGACCACAGGAGACTTTACATCCCATGGACCTCACTTTGTATGTAAAGTAGGTTTGTATTCACCTGTGAAGCTCTTCATGACCTTGTGCTGTCAGGTAGCACACGGTCTACTGGAGGTCCTAATACTATGTTACGTGGAAACACTCAGACGACGCTCTTTGAACTTGATCTTGCACTTGGCAAACCTGGGTTTGCTCCAGCTCTCTTGCGGGCTTCCTGTGTGGCATTTGGAAATGTGTTTATTCATCCTGCACCTCAGTTCTCCCGCCTAGAAAAATGGGAACCGTATTCTTATCTCCCAAGGGACTGTGAGGTTAAATTGTTATGGACTGGGAAATGCTAACTCTGAGGTCCACTGAGGAACAGAGACATTATTTCAGTCTCTCTGTTACTAAAGAATGCTGTATGCAAGTCAGATGCTTTTACTGGCGCAATACAAAAGCAGATGTGTAAGATGTGCAGATACATTTTTTAACGTTGCCTTTTACTGTGCCTGCATTTTTCTTCTCTTTGTGTAAAATTATGACCTTTTAAATATCAAATAGACTATGTTATTACAGAACAGTTGCTCAGTTTCTTCTAAGAAACAAATATGTTTTCCATTATATTCACCAGGTGCATTCTATAAAGGGGGCGTTTATGGTAGAATCGTATATATTTCAATAAAAGCTAGTAGTTTTATGTTAGAGAGAGGTAGCCCTGAAACTAAAACCATACATTTCAGCTTCACTGAAATTGGTTGGGTTTTTTTTTTTGTCTGAAATAAGGTAAACCCTCAAATGGGAACAAAACATATTGGGCATTATACAGGTTTTAGAAAGTCACTTAAGAGTTAGGGGTGGAAAAAAAAAATCATCATTTAGATGGGATTAGGGAAAGTTAAAAAACATAATAAACCCCCATAAAATAGGCAGAGAGTTATATACTATTGCAAACCCTGGAAATTTATATCCATGGCCTCCAGTTTTACAATTTGGAATCTTCCTTGGGAAAATGGTTAATTAAAGCTAAGCCATTGAAATGGTAATTTACAGCCCTGTTTGGAGCAGAAGCCTGGAACAGTAAATTCTGAAGCAAGGCCGTGCATCACAGAGTTGCAGCACAAAACTACTGTATAGACACTGCTGGAAAAGCTCAGCTTCTGCTGTCTTGTGTCTATTAATCCAGTATCTCTGTGTATACAATTCAAACCATTTTACAAATATTTGTCATTTGCAGGAGAAGGCATTGCCAAGACCTATCTTGATTCTGCAACCATAAATAAAGTGTCCCAACACAGAGCTCTGAATTTAAAACAAACTGCTTGAAGAAGCTGCATACAAACTATCTTCTACAAAGTATGAACAAGCCTTCAGTCTTAATCTTTGATATTGAAAAATCTGAAGAACTAAAGAGTTTGGTTCCTATTTATTTTCTGTGACTCCTGTAAGTGTTTCTACCATCACAGATTTATTCAGGCATCTTGTTTCATCCCTTCTTTAAACCCGCCTCACTCTCAGTATCTTGGAGATTTCCAGGTGAATGCTAAAATAGGTGGTTAACTTCTGTCAGAGGGTGTTTTGTTCTCATGTCCTCTCCCATCAGGAGAAACATGTGAAACTGTCTCAAAAAGGCATATCCGTTACCTATTGAGAACATACTCAGCAGGTAAGAGCCAATACATTCCTTTTCAGGGGGGATACAAACTCCTACCAATCTGTGCAAGAAACTCCCACCTGTAAAAGGAGTTGAAGTTTTTCCTATACATAAATTATCTCATGAGCATTTGCTGTGCGCTTCTTGTATTTTCACCTGCAGCTTCTAGAAGAGGCTGCTGTCAGACATAAGGTAACTCCACAGATGATCAGGCGTTGAACTGTCACAACAGAAGGCTTTGAGTTCATTATTACACTGGACTGCCACTTCAGGCTGATGCAAATGTCAAGCATAGAGCATTAGTCTAGAAATAAGTCAAGATAGGGGGTTGGAACTAGATGATCTTGAGGTCCTTTCCAACCCTAACTATTCTATATTCTATACTGCCTTTGACTCCTGCCAGGCATGAGATGCGGTGACCACAGCAGTTGATGCTTTACAAAGTTAGCTCCCTTTGGAGAAGAAAAACCTGTTTCCCTGGTATTTATAAAGCAGAGCCAAACCTGGCACATCTGCACTGTCTGTAAGGAGCAGATACTGGAATAAATTGTTCCCTTGATGACACTGAGTATTTGGGGGCTTTTTATTCTGGAAAGTATTGAGATCCTCTCCAAACAGGAGCCCAGAAGCAAACCAGAATGCACTTGGTGGCAGTCAGAAGCCAAAGATCGGGAAGTGAACAAAACGAAGGGCATAAATGTTTAGGTATTTTGGGGACGAGTGGAACTATATATTGCCTTCTGATGCTCTCTGTGCTCATTTTCACTGCTGATTTTGATCTCTGCTGAACTGAGGACTGGCTTTCGGGATAGTTTGCTATTCCACATCTGCAGAAATATTGCACAATATTAGCTTTCAGCAGCCTCGGGCCGGCATGCCCCTTGTGTGCCTGGTGCATTCTGCTGGCCTTGAACCGTGACGGCAAATAATGAATCTGGGTTGACTCAGTGTTTATTTCTGATAAATCTCAGCCCCTCGTCCCCTTTTCTTTATGCCAAATACCTAAATGTTTTCTCAAAGTCTTTAGCCAAGTCACATCTAAACAAAATGTCTCTGCTGTTAAACTTGTCCCAATACTATGTGTATTTCTATAAGAGCAGTCAGAAGTTCACTGCAATAAGAAGTATCACTGCAATAGGTAGGAAAATTGGTCTGTCAGGTACATTTCAGTGCTGGGCACACATATGTGTCTTATCCTTGTTCTTTTCCTGATTCTTCAACTTTCACTTCAAATCCAGGAAAGCGACACCATCCAGTTCCTACTGAATTCACCTTCTGTATAGTTGAAGTGTTGAAAAGGGGCATTTTAGCATAAAAATGTATAGTGCCGTATGGTGATGGAGGTCTTCGAAAGGGAGAAGCTGGGAGTCCTCATGCTCCCTTGAGGCAGATGGGGTGGACTGTGCAGCAGCAAGGCTGGAAGTGGGAGCCCAGGGAAAAACACACCACTGTAAGCTCTTCCTGAACTGGGACCAGTCTGACTACTGCAACCACTGAGATACAGGAGCAGGGAAGTTCATATCTTTTCCCTTCGGATGCTGTGTGCTGGGGATGCTGCAAACCCATGGTTACTCAGTCTGCTGAAGCTGCTTTCAAACTATACCTTGAATGAGAAACAATAAAGGTCTGACCAGAACCGATTCAAATGTCTGCTCTATTTGACCCAGGCCATCATTTTCATCCCAGATCACTCTGAATTAGGAAGAGAAAGGATTAATTGTGATCCTCCACGTTCCTAGACAGCCTTTAGTAGCTGAGCCTCCCTCTGCCAGTCTGTTACAAGCCCTTCCAGCTATGAACTGACATCTCTGCAAAATGTTTCCTCTCTGACCAAGCCTCCTTTCTGGGAGCAGAGGAGAGAGATCATTGCAGCCTGCTCTGGCTGCAGCTTCTGGCTCACCACAGGACAGATGCTGATACCCTTTCCCATCAAGCCTGCTCTGTTTTAGACTCACTCCACTGCCTGAAATAGAGCTATCACAGTTTCTTGGGTTACTTTCCTTCCTCTCCTCTCCACAAAAAGTCTGGTTCCTCCCTTGAGATGCAGGAGAAGATTCTGAGTAAAGCACAGATCTGTGTGGCTATGATTTATATCAAGAGCTGCAAATGTGCTTTTTAAAATAGCCTTAAAAATTACTCCCCCTAATAGAGATTAAATATTGATTACCTAAGTAATAGCTCTGTCTGCAATAGGAAATAGATGTGTAGCAACCCCCACACATCAGTCAGTCACACTGTCTGAGGAAACAGGGTACCAGATAAAATACAGGGTGTTAGCAAATACTTTTCTAAAACCTTCCTCATCTTCTACATAGATGCATATATATATATATATAAGCAGATATATAAAAAAATATAAATTATAAATATATACACTTATATATACACTTACATATATATATATATATATACACTCATCCTTTGACTTCCCCTGGGAAGCTAGCTAGCTCCTCACTTTCAATTTAGCTTTCTATGGATTACTTAGTATGTTTAATAATGATACTGCATCGTCCCTCATAGCTTGCTGTACCCTGTGTCCTTACTGATGTTGAAAGCAGTTGAGCCTCTGACGTGGAATAGTGGGGCTTGCCCTGCAGCGTACTGGTTGCATGATGTGACTGTATTCCCTGCCAGTGTGTCATGCAGTGTGACAATGTCATTGGTGTCAGGTCACTCAAAGGGGAGGGATGGAAAGGACATGGAGTAAGAGGACCACAAATAGTTCTGGGGTGCAGCAGTGAGCCCTGTGGTTGTGTCTCCTATGTGGCACTGAAGAGCTGGAAAGACACACCAGGCCCTTGGGGGTGAAGATGAACACTCCTTCCTACCCTCTTTCCCTCCCTTTTCTGTTTAGAGGGTTGGGGGTCTCTGGTGCTTTGGTTATTCTGTAGACCAGCCCCTTGCTACCACACTGAGACTGAACCCCAAGGCTAAAGCTCTATAGTCACTCACAGGCTGGATGAAAGTGGGCACTGAAATGTTTGGCACTGAGCTGCATGGATCATGGCCTCAGCTCCTGTCAGCTGTACGGCACTCAGAGCTTTTCAGCAGAGACCTCATCAGCCCAGGTCCTTGCAGCATTGCCAATGTGAGTGGCTGTCAGACCTTCTTCTTTGCCAACCAGTATTGCAGGACTTTGGTTATCTGCTTGATTTGTTGGGAAAACATAGCAATTTTCCCTGACCTTCCCCTTCTGAGATAGCATCAAAGCAAGGTTAGATGTTAGATAAAGTCCAGGGACATGTCCTCCACTCTGGTTTGCAGCAGCATGTCCCTGCCTGCATAGTGCACAGCATCTTTGGAGCATGTGAACATTACACAGAAACCAGGAAAACGCCTGTAATGGTAGCACCTGAGAACATAAGAGGCTTTTTCACCCCTGCAGGACATCTCCTTTGACTATTGCTGCAGCCAGCTGAACACGTGTCTGCTGGGAAAACAATTTCATGAGAGAACTTCATGGGTTGATAACACCATCTGAGTTTTGACCTTGCCAGTGCTATGCATTTATATCCCTAGTTCCAGCTTGCCTACTGAGTTTTACCCTATACCTTGCACAAATGCTACTGAATTTATGACTGATAACAGAGTGTAACATGGGTGTGAACTGCTCGACCCAGATTTTTCTCTTTCAGATGTTTTATTTGAAGTTTTCCTCATTTAGATGGAGGGGTCCAGAAGAGAATTGACACTCTCATACCTGCAGAGATCCCCTTTTGGGTTTCCAATGCTCAATATTAGTTTCTGAGGCCAGGGAGTTGTTTGTAAGGGATACCCATTGCTAACTCTCCGCAAGGTTTCTCATGACCATTTTCTTACCAAAGAGTTGTGGATCTCAGTTTCCAAAAGCTCATTAATAATGAACTCCTCTGCTTCATTCCCGTAGAGATTACCATAGAGATTGTTATGCTGTCCTGCAGGTAAATAAGCCATAACATGAAAACCATTTTAAGTAAGAAAAAGACAGGAGAAGGCTTCTAAAGATGAAACATCTACTTGGTTCCTGGCCCCTTTTCATCCTCTATAGGAACAAAGTATCTAGCTGGCACAAACCCATACGCAAGCAACAATGTGAGCATCCTGCCAGGATATGCTGAATTGCACTCAAATCATGTAAGCCAGGCCAGTGGGCTGAAAATCATTCATTGTGCTGCCAAATGTTTTGGCCTGAGCAGGGGTAGTAACATGGCTCTTTTTAGTACTTGTCTAAAATAACCTATTTGGCAGCAAGATGCTCAAATGCAGTCACTATGAATTTGAGTGAGACTCAGGATAAAGCAGTTTGTCGAGGCCATACAGCAAATACATGTGGTTGCATCAGGAATACTCTTCTTTAGCATTGCTGCAGCCTTCTTGCTGGGGGAAAGGCACAGAGACAAGACAACTAATATACTGAAGTAATGAAACTAGCTGGGGATTAGAAATATCTTTCTTCTTACAATGCCTGTCACTGTGTCTACAAAACTCTTAGAGTGGACAGAGCTCTTAAAACATCACATTGACTTTTGTTTGGCTTGAATGTTTGAGACAAAAGGTTTTGAGACTGCAAAGGTAGAATAAGATTGCAGCAATGTCTACTGTCAAGGCCATTTTTTATTACCAAAAGCCATTATTCACAAAGCAAGGTTCCAAAACCAAGATGAGAGCACACTTCTGTCCTGTAGCCATCCTACAGACACCATGTGGAAAACTTTGTGGCCATGAAAGGACAAAGTGCTACAGAGACTGCAAAATGATGCTAAACTCCATATATGCACCCATTTGTCCATAATGGTTATGTTTGCAAAAGCCAGGCACAAGAGTGTGAGCTCAAGATGAAGTAACAGCCTTTCGGCTCAGTATGTCTGCACATATGTTGACTCGCTGTGACTCTAGCAGTTTAATGTTGCACCATTTGTACTAGTGTGCGTTTATGTCTAGGAAATGTGTTTTTTTTTCACACCCCTTAGAGCCATTGCAGGCCTCTTAGAAGAGCTCTGAGCATGTAAAACAACCACCTTTGGAGTATCCAGACCATGTGCTGAGGACAGTGGTCTTCGGTGGTTTTTGATGGTGTGCAGGAAAATGTCAGTGCTCCAAAGAGACACATGGCAGTAGTGGCCCGAGAGATGCTCCTCTTGCTATCTAATCCTCTAAAGTGTGTGATGGACACCTGCAATTGAACTCTAGCAGAAGAAAGGAACTTCTCTCTGGTCAGATGTCTGAAAACTGATGTTTCATTAGCATGTTAGCTCTCTCCTGGCTCATTAAAAGCATGTATTCATCTTCATTTTATTAAACCCGTCCTTGACATCACATTTGGGTTATGAATCTGTCATCTGATCTGCCCATTTCCTTGCTTTTAATATTTCAAAACCATCATTAAAAATGAATGTAGGCAGAAATTTCAATCTTTGATAATTATCACTAATTCACTTTTCAGCTGGCATATCGTGTGCCAGGTGAAACATTAATAAAAGAGAAATTCCTTGCGCCATCCTGAAAAACATATTTAGTGGGGAAAGTTCTATTTTCAGCAGGATCCAAATATCAATTTTGTCAGCTGTTCAAAGTATTAGCTGTTATATTTAACTTTCAATGTTATTTAAACATATTTTCATTAAAACAGACAATTCTGTGGGAAGCATGGATCATTGTGAAAAGGTGCTCAGCAGAAAACTAAATGCTCTGTTGAGGGAAATAGATTCATTGCAATGTTTTTTAACATATTCCTTTATCCTTGCAGCCATTAGCAACTGCTGTTGGAACTGATGAAAAATTAAACAGTAAAAATAAATAGTTGTATTGTGCATCTTCTTAATTGTGATTTAAACTGAGAGCATAGATTGGAAAGAAAGCTCAGCATCAAAAAGAAACTGAGCTTGCTTGATATTTAAAAGTGCATTTAAGTAGCATCGAACACAAGCAAACATAAAACATAAGGAGTGAACAGAAGTTTGTCTTTTTAGAAGTATGGAAATTAATCAGGAGGAGGCAAATTGAAATTGTGACCAATCTGCAATTGCTGAAAATGCTTTTTATTGTCATGTGTGTGTGTATCAGATGTCCTGATTCTCCTTTCATTGACACAGTTGTAAATTGGAAGTGAGTTTTGTGGGAGTTCGCCTGTTAAAGCCCGAGAATGAGACTCAGAGACCCCAACAGATTGCAACAAATAGATCCTCTTGCATGAACACTGGTAGAAATTGTCTAAATATGCTGAGTTCTGAAGCAGTGTGTATTATCAGAAACCCAGATTAGGCATTATCTAATTAGATCCTACCAAGCGCTGAGGACCTGCTCAGCCTTGTGTATCCTGTGTATCCCAATGATAACTGCCCAAATCGGGCAAGACCCAGCGCAACAAATTTCTGCAAGAAGACAGTGAGTGCTCGGCTGAAACCAGAAAAGTAAAAGAAATGGATCAGTGAAATTTAACTTTTGCTTGGGACTTAGCAATTCACAGACAGAGGGTTTGGGCTCAAAGGAATATTGAGAGATACAGAGAATCTGTCTGGAAAGCAGTGGTCCTATCATCATTTATATCAACTGAGAATTTGTCCATTCTACATGCTGATTTGGGCTCAAAACTCTGAAGGCAATGTATTATTCTTTAAATCATCGCAGTGACGAGTAGGAGCAGATTAAAGGTGTCAGGATTTGGCCCTTTGTAGATTAATAAAGGCATGCTGAATGGGAATTTTGTCTTTGTGATTTCCTTGGAAGTGGACGAATAAAGTGCTTTGATCTAGAAGGGGAGTGTGAAAGGTCACTGGCTAAGCATGTGTGCTGAAGTGCCCTGAGCCATCCAACATGATCAGCATAAATTAGAATCTGACTGCCTAGCTTAATTCATCTTTATTGATGTCTATATAGTTGCAAAGGCAGAGCGACTATAACAATCCCAGCCAGCACAGTGAACCAACTGGGGCATGTAAAAATCCATAAAATGTTGAGTAATTCCTAATGGAAGTAAACGGAGGAGTATGTGTTGATGATGCACAAGCCTCATAATTTTAGAGTACGGGTTTTATTTGGACATGGATCCAAGTATTTGGATGCTTATCTGAAGTTTCCAAAACTACTTGTGCCTGCAAAATCACAGCCAAGTTTTGAAAGTTTATAATGATATTTTTTTCCATTGTTTCTAGCCCTGGCTAAACCAAAAGCAGTTGTTATTAATGCCCAGCTACAGACCTATCAATATAATATGAGCACATTCCCCAAGGCAAACTGACACACTGATTACAGTTCCAGGGAACCAGAAGCTGCATAAAATTGGACAAACTAAGTTTCTGACATGTTCAAAATTTCTGCTTCAAGGTCACTTGTGATAGCACGAGATGTTTTAGCCCCCAAAAGCTGCTAGATGTGTAGATTTGTGACAGACTCAGCTTTGAACTTCTTTAGAGCATCCTTCTCAGTCCAGAAGCCAGTTACACAAAATCCTCCATCACCCCATCTATGTCCACAGAGGACCTCTGCCTTCTGTACCACCAAGCTACCAGGAATTCTTGTTTCAGTGCCCAGTAACACACTCCTTTGCATTTGGAGGTGCTCAGTGTGTTACTTAAACTGGCGATAGCCATTTCACCTCCTTGGAAAATGAATCTTTATCCTTTTGGAGATATTGCAGAAGTAATAAGAGAGAATCTTTCATTTCTGACTATCTGATTCTCTCTCTTGGACGAACAGGAAGCAATATTCAGGGCTCAGTGATTTGCAGAAAAATGCAATCTTTTGAGAGCAAAATATACACAGAACACCATCAAAATTACATATCTCTGTCAAGGAAGTTCCTATGGTCAATTCTCAACTATGTAAAAAACATGTCCTAAATGGCAGTCCCTGAGCCAAAAATCTTAAGGTCAAACCCACCATTTTGATCATTTAGCCTGACCTGCTAATAGAGAAACCTTAACAAGCAGTTCCTGCCTGAAGCCTGTAATGCTTGGCATATCTCTTCTGGAAAAAGCTATGGTCCTGAGTTAAAGATCCCAGATGGTGGCAGATTCTAACATTTGTGTTGAGATTTCTTTCTAGCGGTTAATAATTGTCACTGCATAAAACAAGAGTTTTCTTTTCCTATAAGGGAAGATATTCATCAGGGAGCAATACTGTCACCATTATAAAGAGCTCAACACAAGGACACAGTTAACTCATAGCTGCTAATCCTTCAGCCGTACTGATTTTTGTTTTCCCATTGGATAGTTTTTTCCTAAATGAGCAGTGAAATAGCATAGCTACTATAGGTGCCGACTAGAACCCGAAGTGAGCTTTAAAATGGACTTTTGTTTTTAAAATTAAAGAAAAAAGTTTATATTTACAACACATGCCTTTTGTTTCCCTTTACACTGGAAACACAGTATATAATTTTCAATAACCACAGTGCCTCTATTTTTTCCGACCTCAAATTAACCATAGCTCAGTGCAGTGAAACACAGTAAGACCTATGGAATGCTTCAGCCTAAGGGATGACTTACCCTTAACAAAAATTATGCTTTGCTTCCTATTTGTTGTGTTCAATAATATTGCCTCCCTAAATACTTTTGATTCAGTACTGACACAAAATGAAGAGGAAAGCCTCCAGAATGTACGGACATGCAGGGTTATGTTGTCCTAATTCAAACCAGTCACCCAACTGCTGACTTATGACTCTAGGAGGCATATTGTGGGGATTTTCAAACATATTTCACAAAACCACCCAAACTCAAAGGATAACTTTCTGTCCTCAGCTACACCCCTGCAAGAGCAGCAAAGTTTGTAAGTTTGCACATGTAAAACAGAGTGGTATTGAAAAAATCCTTGCCTTTTAAGTTTGCTACGTTTGAAAATACAAATGATCTACTCCAGGCATGCATGACCAGTTTCTGCAGGGGGACAAGAAAAAAAATATAGATACTTTGTACATGTACCAGTAGATGAGCATATTTTGCTCTCTGTGATTGGAAATCTGCTCTTTGAGGATTTGTTTCCTCATCACTTGTTTCAGTCAAAACTTCTCATTAAACATAGAGAAAAGAAACAAAATTCAGCTTTCTCCTATGCCCTCTGCCCTAAGCTGCACATTTGCAATGAGAAATGGCTCAACATTCTTTCCAGGTGTTAATTAAAAATCTCACTATCTGTTGGAATTACCCCTTGGTATGTATGCATTCCCAGCCACATATCTGATGAGTGTGTGAGAACACAGTTATTAACAAAACACTGGAAATAAATCTCCATATTCCCCATCAGAAGATCCATCCTAATTCCTTCTGCAGAATTGGTGGCTGAATGCATCTCACACCGGCCATGATTCTGAAGGCTGGCGTGAATCCCTAATGCTTCCGCATGTAAATAGCTCCACTGAGATTAATGGGAGTATTCAAGCAAGCAGACATCATCCGCGCTGGGTGGCAGGATCAGGCCAGCAGCTAGCAAGTCCCTCATGGTTACAGTGACTTCTCTTTCAGATTTAGCAACTGTGATTGCTACAGAATTTCCATTAAATTTTACTGCTACCATCCCAAAAGGCATAATAATACAATAACTGTAATTAGGAAGAACTTAAGAAAACTAAGTCCTATTACATGCAGTGCCCTATCATTCCTGAGAAGAATGGTTTCTGTCATTTTATCACTGACTGGTTTTAGCCACTTTATTTAAAATCTGATTGAAACTCGATAAAGATTTACCCTACAGATCTTTGAACAGTGAACTTTTTTTCCCCTCAAACTGCAGAGAAAGGAAAGTTTGCGGGGAAATATTTGAGCTGTCAACAATAGATTTGAAGACAGAATTAAGTTTCAAGAACTCTTGTAAGGAATTTTTCTCATCTAACGTTCATCATGTGAAAGTGGGAGTCTAGCCTAAACTTGTTGTATTGGATGCCACAGCATCCAGAATATGAACAATTCCACCTTAAAGCAGCTGTCAAAGCCAAGTGAAATAATTACTCCCAAGAAATTCACCTTTCTGCCTCTAGAAAGGATCAAGCACCTAAGTTTTAGATCGCTAACATGAAGTGAGAGTGAACTCTCAGCCTTCCAGTATCTGAAGGAGCCCTATGGGGATGCTGGGGAGGGACTCTTCATCAGAGACTGTAGTGACAGGACAAGGGGTAATGGGTTAAAACTTAAACAGGGGAAGTTTAGATTGGATATGAGGAAGAAGTTCTTTCCTATTAGGGCAGTGAGGCACTGGAATGGGTTGCCCAGGGAGGTTGTGAGTGCTCCATCCCTGGCAGTGTTCAAGGTCAGGTTGGACAGAGCCTTGGGTGACATGGTTTAGTGTGAGGTGCACTCATGGCAGGGGGGGTTGGAACTGGATGATCTTAAGGTCCTTTCCAACCCTAACTATTCTATGATTCTATGATTCTAGTATCTTGGGTCTTTCCTGGATTTTTGACCACAGAGACAGCTTTATCAGCAAGCAGCACACTTTGCATCAATAACTTAGCCTGGCATGCTGGGATGAGCTGTGCTGATGCAGATCTTGTTGTATGTATATTGCATATCTGTCCTATGGTAGCTACCCACATGGTCAGGATTCCAAGGCCTGAGGTCATAGACAGCACCTTTTGACTATGCTTCAGCTGCAGACCTGACCAATTTCCAAGTAATAACACAGTGGTTCTGGTTGAGTTGTGTCTGGAGTGTTGGCTTCATCCTGAAGACAAGACAGGCAAGGTTCCAGATCTTAATTCTCTGTTCTGCATGAATAGCTGGACTGAAATCCCTAAAACAGGTAACATCATCTCAGGAACATTGTCCCACTAAATTTCAAAAGAATCTCAATTTAGAGGTAAACTCTAAAATTCATGCCCTTCTCAACCTTCATGCCAACTCTTAACTCCCAGAGAGCATAGTCATATGCAGTCCTCAGAAGAATTCACTGAATTGCTGCCATGGCATTTGCTTCAGATGCTGTGGCTGCTGAGCCCTGCAAGCAACCTCAGTCCTGGCTTCATTCAAACACAAATGTGGTTCTTACAGGCCAGACACAAGAAGATGTAGGTTGGGACCAAAGATTATAGGCTACAGAAATGCCTAAGCTGAGAAGAAAAAAGAAGAAGAGGTCTGCATGGAAGGTGCAACACTTCACAGGTCAGCTTAGTTGGAGCACTGCCTCAGGAAGAGCTGCCTGCCATCTCTCTCAGAAGGGGGTCATGCCTCTCTAATGCAGCCAGGTCCTACAAAACACATAACTCACATTCTTCTCCCCTCTGTGCTGCAGTCTCACTCTTTTGAAGTGCTTCTATGAACTCCCCTACTGCTTTACTTGCAGCCCCACCAGCCTACCGCATTATGGTTCTGCTGGAGCTGAGGGAGGAGAGCAGAACAGCAGTGCTTCTGTTTTTCCTGGATGTCTTTCCATTCACCCTCAGCTGCATTTTCTCCCCATTCAGAATAACTAGCATTCTTTGGGGCACATCTCTCCTCACAAATCTCAAGGAGGCGGAAGCGTTGCAGAGCTTGCCGCTTCACTAAGGAGCACGTTATTCCAAAGCTAAGATCTTATTACAATTCCCTTACTACAGCAACACATTTTTTCCGCTCCTTTTCAAAACCTCAAATGCTGTTATGGCGTCAATGGTAAAGAAGTTTAGGCTTGCTTGGATTTCAGTCTCTTGGCCTTGGATGGAGGGCAAACATTATTTCTCTAAATATGTGAACCCGTGTGCACACACACACACAGTTGCACAGCCCAAGACCCCAGTCTTGCAACAGAATCTGCTCCTGCGTAGCCTTGTGCCCATTCGGGATTGTGCAGAATGCAAATCAAGCGCATCTGACAGCTCATGCTCTTGTAATGCAGTGCTTTGGTAATGCTGCTACTAATGTGATCCAGGAAAACAGCAGCATGGTTCAAACCAAGCCAGGCAATGGTCCCAGTATAGTAGCAAACAAGATAAAGTTAACAGAGAGCCAAATGATGCTGTAGGGACTCGGCGCACTCCAGCTTTCTGCCTTCAGTCTGGTGGGTGAAAATGTGGCTTGTGCAGAAGCAGTGAGAGGAGAGACTCCATTGCTCATCCTGCTGCAGCTCTGGGCATCAGGGCGTACTTCTACTATGGTACAATGGCACAGAAAAGCACCTGCTTCTATGCTTCTTCAGCCCCATTGGGTTTCTCTCCTCTGCATGTGTGAGACAGCAGGGAGCTGGGGGGCACAGAGACTGGTACTAGATTTCAGGAGATACTCTGGTGCTGCTGTTGTCTCCTTGGGCTCAACTTTGTGCTCTTAATGCAGCCTGTATACCCCAGCCCCCTTTCATGAGGTGCAGACCAAGTACACAGATAGGTCTGTCCCATCTCTCAGAGGACCAGTGCAGAAACCCAACCCTCCTTGATGACTTCCTCAACACTCAATGCTCTTGGTGCTGTCTCTGCCACCAAAGCATCTGGGAAGGTTCTAGCTTTCAGCACATTGTACCCCCCAGCAGCCCCAGGATAGGATGCTCTATTTATCACACTTGAAAATGAGGCATGCAGGGAGGCATAGCCTCCTAATGATATTCAGGTGCTTGAAGATGCAGATATGCATCTGGTGGAACTGTGAAGCACGTGGAACCACTTCTCTCCCACTGTGCTAGAGCCAGGTCCTGCAGCCAGTCTGGCTGTATGTAAGTAAGAATTGGGCAGCATTTATAACAGGCTCTGCCTGTTGATGTGACTGTCAAAACCCCCTGTACACTCCAAGAACAGCTTGTTTCCTACCAGTGAAAATTGTTATTCTCATCCTGTTGTTTCGCAAGTTCTGTTTCCAGCAATGCCTGATCACAGATAAGACAAATGTAATCTCAATATGCACATCTTGGGCTTTGTTTATCCAGGACCAGCTAGGCATCATGGTGGGAGGAATGACATTTCATTGCTTTCTCCAGCATCACCTCCCCTTCTCTGCTTCTTAATTTCTTCCATCCAAAACTTACTTCAAAACAACACTGAAAACCACTAGCATGGGGATAGGATAATCCCCTGAGCTGGAATCAGTTTCAGTCTTGCCAGATGGAAAGGTACAGATCTGCTTCAAACACAAATCTGTGTTTCCTGCAGCCTGCACTTTACTCTTTACTGCAGGCTCTTGGTATTGTTTAATACCTCTCACAAAAGCAGGGAGTGAGCCCAGCACTTGTGAGCCAGCTCCAAAGCATCCTGATGCTCAAGTGCAGATCTTGGCAGGGCGGTGGGGATGAGCAAGAAGTTCTGAGTTTGTCCTCCCCATGACTGCCATGAGACTGATAATCTCAGCAGGGAATTCAGTGATGTGGCATCAAACCTGTGGCTGTACAAGAGACCTTTGCTACTAACAGTTTTGGAGCCCAGAGTGGTGAGGACTTGCAGGACAAGTGCCTGCATTTCTGAACCTCAATTAGAATTAGCTTTTGCAAATTAGAGAAATGAGAATTACTCGACTCAGGTTCCCCTGTCTGAACAACAAAGGTTCAGGATATTGGCTCGAGCCTACAGAGAGGGGTGGCTGTCTGGCTCAGATCTGGGTTTCACTTCACCCAGGTTAACAGGTTAATTCTGAGGATACAGTGAAGCTAAATGGAAATCTTGTGTTTTGAGCCAGTCTTCACTTGTCCTTGTTCTGTGAGCCTCACAGTTGGATATAACACTTCAAAGTAGCTACTGGCAGAGTGGTCTTTGCGTGGATGGAAACTCTCCTGTGAATTAGAAGTCATTTACATACTGTAAAAATCTGGGTATCTTTTTCTCCCAGTGTTAACCTGAGATGTAAAAACTCGGAGACAGGGTGCCAAGTCAGAGCTAAAATAGTGAGGCAGGCATAAGCTGCCATCCAGTATGGCCAAGCAGCTTCTTCTTTTGCCAGTCACAAAAACTAACCCGAGAAAAGGCAGTGCAGCGCAAAGCAAGAGAGTTAAGTTGCACTTACCTTAGAGGAAAGGCTGAAGAACCATTGTTTAACCCAGCCCCTTGACCTGATTTCCGACAATAGGAGAAAAAACACGTGAAAGCTGATATCCCTTCTATCTTAAAAGGCAGAGGCTCATTTTTGCTCCTCTGATTTAAGTGTCACAAACAGAAGGAGCTGGGAAGAGTACAGCTTTTGTTCAGTTGCACGTCATGTAGGTCAGCCACACAGAGCTTCTGTGTGGGACCCAAGTGTGGTGGTGACACTGGGACGGAGGTCCCTACCTGATGCTATCACCCTAGGAGAGCAGCATCCACCCAGCCCAGCTTGGTTTTTCTTGTCCTTCATTGTACGGTCTCTGCATCTCTTCTCCCCAGCCCATATGTGCCTTTTGGTGCCTGGTCCCCTTGGCCATGACCTTGGTCATGGTCTTAGCTCATGTGTCCTGTGACTTCTCCAGGGCCTTGCTCTATGGTGATGCCCCCCAGGAATGCCTGAGGCCATCAAAACATCCCCCAGATATCCACCTCTGTGACAGAGTTTGCATTTAGCCTTGAACTAAACCTTGAACCCCTGGAATTTGGAGAGTCACAATGGTCCTTTAAAGGACAGGATGCCCTTTCTCAATAGCTGAACCCCTGCCTGGGCAGAGCAGTCTACAGGCAAGCCTAAGAAAAGGAGGAAAGAACTGGGGACCTCAGGAGAAGAAGTATTGTTGAGGGTTCCTGAGTGGTATTTCCTCTTTCCCTTTTTTAATTGACTGCAAACTCCTCTCAGCAGCCAAATCTTTTTGTCCAGGCTCATGCCTTGACATCAACATGCAATACCTGGCCATCCCCTTTGGCTGAACTCCTGCCACACAGAGCATCCCTGTCCGAGCAAAGACAATTAGCTGTGCTGTCCTGCCAGACACATTTCAACAAATCCAGCATATTGGAAGAGAATATCCCCTTACACCATGCAACACACCAGAGAAGTCTCCAAAACTCAAGGGGCATCACACAGCGGGAGGGAGCAGAGGTCAGTTTTCTCAGATGAGTCTACAAACTAATCCCCAGAGCAAAGAAAACGCTCTGGAGTCCTCATGAGGGCTGTTGTTGGCAAACCTTATACAAACAGGACTCTGGCAGGCACTGCCACAAGGGTCCTCAGTGTTTCCCTCTGCCCACGTCTCTTGTCTGCTGAGGAGTGATGCAATATTTGAATGTGAATGGCGCAAGCTTGTTGGCGGAGAAACGGGCATTAATCAGCAGCCTCTGCACTGGAGCTCCAGCAGCTTCCAGGCAGTCGCTGGGAGCTGCTTGAGAGCGAGGAGGGGAAAGTGGACTCAGAGGCCAGCCCTTGGCACAGCAGAGGTGATCGAGGCATGGGGAAATGTCTGCAGCCAACAGCAGAGAAGAATTAGGTTCACAGGATGTCCAAGACCTTTAGGAATCCTACTTCCTATTATTGCTCGTGATAGGATTGATAAAGCACCCCAGAAAAACCACCAAGCAGCCATTAGCAGATGTCAGTCTAAGATGTCTGCCTTGAGTGATTGAGGCCAGGTTGGCCATGAAACATAAACCAAGAACACATGAGTTTTGGAAGGAACTAAATCCAGGCAGCAAGCCGTGTCAGAGGAATAATAACTCTAGGCAAAACCGACATGTATCGGACCTGGCTTCCACTGGATAGCCTTAAACTGGATTTCCAGTAAATATAAATCAGTGCAGCTCCACTTAAATACAGGGTTTTACATACCAGCTGGAAAACTAGCCAGGCTATCAGAGATGGCTTCATCCACCATTGCATTGCACAGTGCTACCTTCAGCTGCAGCCCACAGGCTTCAAATGCTTCTGGGGGGGCAAGCATCTGCCTGATTGATAGTCAGATAGTGAAAGCACCTAACTAATAAACCCCTCTGGTTCTTGGATCCCAGCTAATTTCCAGGTTTCTTTCCCCTCAGAAGAGCTAGCATTATACAGCCCACTTCAGAGAATACTGCTGGTCTCTCATCTCTTCCTCAGCACTGCGGTCACACTACAGTTTGCCAGTGACTTACATTTGGTCTTCCTGACAGAGACCACAGCTGCTTGGATTTTAGAATACTCAGCAAAGCTCATGTGCATCATTGAAACTTAAGCAGGTGAGCTAAGAGCTTGAAGTGTTTGATCAGTTCGGTAGCAAATGATACTAACCCTCCTTTTAAAATAGGTGACTAGTGTAGGGTAAAGAAGCACAACTCCTACCAAAGCAGGTTTTTATTAGAGGCAGACTTAAAGCATCAGTCTTTAATAAGGCTGGATACATAGCTAAGACTAATACAGTCATGTCTCAATGGAGCTGCTTCCCAGATGCTGACAAATCAGACAACTTCTTTGGCTTGGAGATCCTATCTAAGTAGTAAAACTGCTTCCACATGTTCATTATGTAGTGCAGGGTTGCTTTTGTGGTTATTAATGCATATGCTGTACAGAGCAGAGACCCTGGCCTGCTTAAAACATGGGTCTCCTCTCACTGCTCAGTGTCTGTCTCTGGCAGCGTGTCCTCTGATGTGGAGAGAGAGAAAGGACCCAATTTCTACCCCATGAAATGAGTAATAAGTCAGATTCTTAAATCATTCTGTAATCCTTAGATTTAGGGCATACAATATTCTAAGTTAAGCAAAAAAGGCCTGTGAAGGTTAAAGGCAATAAATCAGAAGACAGGAAGAAGGATTTAAAAAATTAAAAAGAAAGGTAATATAGGACTTGAAATAACCAACTGATGGTGCTGAGCAGAGAGGATTTGGAGATGGTTTGATGAAAAGAAGCTTTAAGTGAGAATGTGCATCCAAGTCCACTCCTCTGTGGTTGTTTTTTTTCATCAGGTGTTGAATTCTGCATTAGAAATGCCGTAACTCTTAAGCAAATGTACCTCTAACAGGGTCAGTAACTCAGTCCCAGTTTATGGCAGGCTGGTTAACTGTGTTCAGGGCTCGTGATAAAAAACTGATATAAAAGCTGAGCTCAATTATTCTTGTCTCTGACTGCACCTTCCTTCATCTGCCTGAACAAGTCATCTAACCTCTGCACTTCACTTTCCTCTTGTGCTGTGCACCTGTGGCAATAATGGAGCTTTAATTCAGACACTGCACCAAGGTGAAATATGAATATAAGAGGTGGCAAATGCATGGTCTGAGCCCGGGCAGGCTTTACCAGGCTAAAACATGTGGGCACCTGTAATGCTGGTGGGACTGCTTGTCTTGACTGAGCCTGAGAGGAGGGCTGCAGCAAGATGAGACCCACCACTTGGGAGGCTGGACTTGCTGCTGATGGTTTGTGTAGCCTCTGTTTGAGCAGTGATTGCTAAGAAAGGTAAAAAGGCAAGTACAGAGGGGCCATGTAAAACATGAACTAAATTCTGACCCCCCCGTGATAGAGAGCAGTATTTGCATTCAGGTGTGATAGGAGGAGCTGCAGAGTTGCACCCTGTTGCCACCATGTTCATTAGCAAAGCAAACCTGTACCAAAATCAGTGGAAAGACTCCCACTATATTCAGCAGCCTTTGGCTTCAATCATAAAAATGTCATGCTCACAGTGTCCTTTTATTTCTCCATTTACAACTTTCCCTGGCCAGGAATGGTGTGCATCCTTCACACACCACTGGATGAGAGAGGGAAGGTTGTATATGGCTAAGCAAAGGAATTTGTCAGGAGGACAGAAAAGCGTTGCTGGCTGTATTAAGTGACCAAATTTGCACCTTCAGGTCAACATTGTGTGTTAAGAGTCAATGAATAGCTTGGCTGGGAAAAAAGAGATTTAAAAAATAGTTGTTCGGGCATATTTAAAATGTTTCGTTTGAAAAGTGTTATTTAGATGGCTACCTGTATTTTCTCTATTTTAAAGGTTAAATATAATGTCAGGAAATTAACATTTAGTTTGGGGTTGGATTTTGAATCAGTTTGACTCTGCTTTGAGTGAATTTAATCCAAAAAAAAAAAACTTTTAAAGTGTTTCATTTTAATCTGAAAACTACAAAGCAAGTTCTGTTTCAGGACAGCTCCAGCTTTTACTTTATATTCTGAGTTTTTAGTTCTGTGGCCACACTGAAAAGCAGCTATTCAGACGATCCTAATTATAGATGTATCTGTTGTCATCTCAGCGTCAATAATGAGCAGATAACTTCTTGGACTATCTTGACTGGCAGTACAGTAGGAAGTCAGTGTTGTATATTTCAGATTCATTTAACATTCCCTTTGTAAATCCATTTCTTCTGCTCCTCTGCTGTTTTCCCAAATATCGTTACAGTGGAATATATGAGCAGCACAATAGTACAGAGCAGGAGAGTGGGAGTTTTGGAGACACAACACATAGACTCTACTCCAGGAACAAAATAAAAGTCAAAGAAACACTGACTGAGCAGATTTACACTTACATTCTTGTTTAAAACTTCTTGATATCTAACTACAGCGTCTCATTTCCCAGCCATCAACTGCTTCCTCCAGGGTTTATATTAACATGCTGATACACACACAAATCTTTGAAGGAAAAAGATGCAAAAAAAAGATTGCAAAAGACTTGCAAAACTTATACCATATACTCAGTCTCAATCTGATTCTGTGTGTGCAAAGGCTTTCTGTGCATAATAATCAGCAGTATTGACAAGTGCATTGGGCACCTTCATTCAGAGCCATCTCCTAGGTCCACGATATTTGAAGGCAGGACCCTGGCAAATGCACCAGTAATACTGCCCATAAAGGTTCAGAGTCATTCATCAGCTGGCAAAGGCTGAAAGGGTTTTCAGCTCTATTTTTCCATGTAAAATAGCCATGTTTTTAAAAAATAAAAGATAAGCACACTGACAGAAGGAATGTGAGGACAGACTGTTTGGTAGCTTCCATTCTGCATCTTCCCAGCAGGTGGGTGATACGTAAGTGGGATGGGAGGATGCTCCGAGGCATGTGCTGGGACCAGATGCTAGCACAGGTCTGTGGTGTCATGCATGGGACTTATCTTCCATATATCCACCTACAGGTCCACACTTAACCTAAACTAGTTGCTGGGGCTTCTGCTGGCAGATGGTGAAAGAAGGTGCTTCCAGACGTGGCTTAGACTAGTCTAAGTGGAATCCTAAAATGGGCAGCAAGTTACTCACAGCTGCCCATGGACACATTCGCAACCGTCAGTCCTCTGGGGGGAAGCCTCAACTCTCCATAAACCCTAGACATGTCTACATCTGTCTGATGTGAATGATGAGAGCTGCGGCCTGAGAGCACTGCAGGATTTTCACTGTCAGCTAACCCATGGACGGATGACTCCCTGTCCTCATCCTCCCTAGCTCAACTACAAACACAATTACCTCTACAGCTCTGCCTCATGGCGATGCAGATTGCTGCCCACAGCCATGAGGCAGTTTCAAAAACTGACACAAAAGTGCTGTCAGATGTTGGGCAGCCGTACCAAGCTGCAGGTCCTCTTCACACCAAGGATGGGCAGAAAAGACGAAGACCCTGACCCCCTGGGAACTGAAAACCTATTCACATACAGTGAAGACTCCGGTGCTGGGGAATTTAAACAAAAACGCTGCATATTTTGGTGCTGTAGTGACAGGACGAGGGGTAACAGCTTAAAACTTAAAAAGGGGAAGTTTAGATTGGATATAAGGAGGAAATTCTTTCCTGTTAGGGTGGTGAGACACTGGAATGGGTTGCCCAGGGAGGCTGTGAGTGCTCCATCCCTGGTGGTGTTCAAGGCCAGGTTGGATGAAGCCTTGTGTGGGATGGTTTAGTGTGAGGTGTCCCTGCCCATGGCAGGGGGGTTGGAACTGGATGATCTTGAGGTCCTTTCCAACCCTAACTATTCTATGATTCTATGATAAAATCCGAACTAGACACATTTTTCTCTGGTTCTAAACTCAACTAGATGTGGCAGAATAAAATCTTTTAACTCTCAGGTATGTTTGAGATTTTTAGTAGCTTGGTTGGCAATCAATAAAGTTATTATAGAATGAGATAATTATTCAGTGGTGAAACTGCCATAATATAAAATCACTGGCAGGGAGATCTATGTGGTATTAAATTTAAGTCTATTTATGTCTATTTATGGATATATTGGACATGACTGTTGACATCCATAACTGCTGGAGCAGTAAGGCCTGGATGCACAGCATGTTTTGGAAGAGACACAAACCTTCAAGTTTAAGATGGTCAAATTACCAAGCTGAGAAGGGCATTTTTTCCAGAGCAGGTCAGTGCACAATTGTTTTCTTTAGGAGCAATCAGCGCTGGTTGCTTTTGGACCTGATGGCCAGACAACCTGACCACTGGGCCAGCGCAACTGTGTCTGATTCAGTCTGGCAACATTTCCACTGCTTATGGTCAGGTCTTCTGGAGCAGAGTACCACTTTTCATAAGCCTTATTTCTAAACATTTCATTGTGGGAATTTCTTTAGGGGTAGTATTACTTTTATGTTGGACTCTGTAGGAAAAACCCAAACCCTCCCTTCCAGCTGATTTTTCATACTTTCTTATGAACATAATTGGAATCCTTCCATACTGAAAAACGTTTTGCCAGAGATTGATAGTGGTGCGCAGGCTGAGGATGAAGGCAAATTTAATCACTGTTTTTATTATTCTATTTTCCTGAGGAGGGTAATTTCCCATCATCCTAAGTGGCTTGAACAGCCACAGGCTTGAAATAGTGGTGATGGAATTTCCTGGGAACAAATTAACGTGGAGGCACCGGGCTATTACAGTAACAGTGTGGTAAAGGAATGCGCCTTTTACTATATGCCTCCGTTGTACTGATGTATATTTTGGCCAACACCAAATGTCATTTGCGAAATGTGTACTACATTGTGGCCCCTGGTTTTCTCTCAGACCGAAGCAGGGAGCACTCCTGATCGTGGTCCTGCAGCGCTTTCCCATGCAGGCAGAGCTCCCACTGGTTTCCAGACGGGCATGTACAAGTTAGGGCTGCTGGATCCATCCCTACCATGGTAAAAATAGACAGTTACTTGGTTGTTTTCATTAAAAGGAGAGGAAGGAGAGCATTATATAACAGGAGGTTTTTAGGGGGAGAGCACTGGTTTATTTAAAATCTCCAGTGATAGCTGCTTTCCCTGACAGAGATTGGCTCTGCAGCAGCGCACGAAAGCTGGGATCCTGCCATTGCTGGAGAGCAACGCTCTTTTCTTTATTAGCAGACAATAAGCCACATTCAAGACATGCTAAAGAGTTGGAAGACAAGCAGCCAAAGCAGACAAATTCAAAGTGAGGGCTGGTGCTTGGGAGCCTGGTGTTTGCATTTGCCTGCAAGGGAGAGGCAGACACAGCTGAAGATGCAGCAGTTCTTTGCCAATGCTCTTGATGCTGGTAGGGATCTGGAGGCAGAGATGGTTTTAATTGACACCTGTGCTAATTGCTTGCTCTTAGCAGGCAGAATTCCTGCAGGACTGGAGCAATGGGGCAAGTGTTGAAGGGAGGGCACACCTGGGAGGAGATATGGCTTTTATGGTGGTGAGGGATGCTTAGGGACCACTTTGACGCAGTGAGCGAGGAAAAGGAGTGTATGGGGGCTGGAGGTTCTGTTAGCAGAGGAATTTGGCTCTTGTGTCATGTGTGGAAGAGGCATCTTGATGCTTGCAGTCCTGCAGCTCTTCCCTCTCTGTCCCAGCTCTGTACACTGTACCTTCATAAGTCACAGCCAGGTCTCACTTACTCACAACTCTGCTGAAAAGACGTGATTCAGCGTGAGCCCAGAGATGGTCTCTTATCTCTGGCAGAGGCCAAAAGAAGATTCCTGAAGAGAACCAGAGCAAGGCTTGTCTACAGTGTCCCCATCCCTAGCTGTCCTCCTGTCTGGCTCCTCTCCCGATCCATGTCTCCTTGGGAGAGGCATGGCTCACCAAAGCCCTGGAGGACATTCTTCACCTGTGGCCCTGTACCAGAGCCCCATGTGATTTGGGTCAAGGAAGTGGGTCTGTGGGGTGGCTGGCACACCCCAAGGCAGCTGCAAGCCTCCCATAGGATGCCAGAGCTCTGATGGCACCATGCTGGGTGCCCTCAAAAGCCCTCAGAACAAAGTATTTCACACTGTGCGTGCGTTGATCCAAAGCCCAGTTTTCCTATTGTTTTCAATGGCATTTGGTTTGGGCCACAAGGCTCTGAATCAACAACAGTGCTGAGCCTAGCGAGTCAAAGGGACTGCTTTAGCACCTGATTAGAGCAAGGCTGCTTTTTAAGTTATTCCCTGCCTGGGGACTTAGGTGAAGTGTAAAGTTGGGTTCAGAGGCACAAAAGGCTGTCACTTCCATGGGACTTCACCAAATCCTGATGTGCTTTGCAGTGCACAGGGTTGTGGGCTTTAAAAGTAGACCCTCTTCCAAATGAAATACAGACCAACTGTGAACAACAGGCTGCGTTCATTCCTTGAACCAGTTGTATCGGGATACTGGGGTTCACACCATGCAAGGGCAAGGTGAGGTAGCAGAATCCTGGTGAAGGTCATTTGAAAAGCCTTGTGTCAGAATGGCCACTAACTAAAAAAATACAGCAACCTTATAAAATGTATTTCAGCGCCGAGACACTAATTGTCAACATTGAGCCAAGGGGCATTTCTTACATGGAGTTTCAAATGAACAAGGAATAAATCTTGGCACAGCCTTCGCTACAGCGGTTCCAGAGGAGTAATTAAACAGGAGCCACTCGGAGCCAGCCTGGGGGAAAGCGTGCAACTGATCTCAGAGGGGAAAAGACTGTGCCTGCCTCTGTGTGCACAATGTGTTGTATTTTTCTTAGTCATATCTGTGTGCTGTTCTCGTGAGCGTCCATGGCACCTTGCTTCAACAAGCAGTTTGAAAGGCATATGCTGTTGAGCAAAGGGGAGAGAAACCCTCCTGATCTCTTTTTTGATTTCTTGGATCTCAGTGAACATGCCATTTTTAAATGTTTTTCCTGGGGCTCCTATGACCTTTGCTTTACACCACCCGTCTGGTTTAATTCATCAATCTTCTATTAATATGACAGGCTTTGCAGAAGTGACCAAAATGTTGAGGAGACAGATGCCATCAGTATCTCTCAAGGGTAAATACTTGAAGTTGCTTCCTTTTTGTGTGGCTGGTCTCTGTTCCAGATCTTGGCACTGTGGCTGAGCCACTGAGACTAATTCATCTTTGCACCTCCCTCAGATGCTCTGGATGAACGTTAACCATAATTTTAATGGTTTCCTGTGTTTTCCTTTCTCTTCTGCCTTTCTGCTGGAGAAACCCCACCTTACACAGATGAAGGATGTAACTGGAAGCATCCTTATAAGCAGTCGCAGGGCACTTTCTACCACCAACAAAGTACATTTTGCCCTTCAGGCAAGAAAATAAATCAAGCTAGAACCATGCTAAGGAGTATATGGTACAGCCAGCTCCATGCTGAGTCAGCTCAGAAGTAAGTCTGGTACAGATACCTGGCACTGGTGTTGGAGAAGGTGGCTTGTTTCTCTTTGCCCCAATGAGATATATATGCAATGCCACACAACACAAGGGAAAGGGAGCAGTGCCCGTTCTCAGAGAGGGTTTTGGGGCCCATGAATGTGGGTCTGTTTTAAATGGAAAAACACAAGCTTGGACCTAAAACGTATAAAAGCAAATAAATGTTTATAGAAGCATATTTAGAACTATTGACACATCTTGGAGGCTTACTTTCCATCCTGCTTTTCTACAGTTCACAGAGCAGGGAAGAGGGAAAGGGTCTCAATGCCACAACTAGAGTGCTTAGAGAGCGGATGATCACCACCACAGAGTGGGTAAGGAGAGGATGATATTCTCTGGGGTGGTCTCAGCATGTATGGGAGATGCCACAAATGAACTCTAAACTCTGGCTGTGCTTAGAAAGCAGCAAAAACAAGGGGATGGGGAAACCTCTTCTGTTCACTTCCTTTCACGATGTTTAGTGCTGCGGATCCCAGTGAAACTGCCCGGATCCAGAGACCAAATGCCAAGCGCAGATACAGCCATGACTCTGGGACACAATTCATACCTGTGTTAAAGTTGCACACCGTGGGCCTCCTCCAGGCTGAGCAGGCTGCAGTTCCTCTGGGACAAAGGCCCATATCCAGGCATCATATTTATCCTTACAAGACTGTCCCAGGAAGATTGTTTCATCTTTGAAAAAGCCCTCTTTCGCAAACCAGCATTGTGCTGGGCTCATCTCTCCTTTCACACTCCTTCCCAAGGCAGTTACTTGTCTGCTGTAATTTACTCTTTAATGCAGCACTTTCCTATTCTGTGAGACAACAATCATGAAGCATTTAAATTCCAATTGAGTAGGGCTGGAGTGCAGAGGGGCTGCGGCTTGCGCAGGGAGGACAATGGGAACCTGAGACAGGGGACACCAGTTCAAGGCCCCCCAGGAAGGAAGGCTACAAGCTTCTCCCTCACATTCCCATCTCCCTAGAGATGTAAATCAAGAAAATGAAGGGAGGGGAAGAGGAGGAGGGGGGGTGTTTATAGAAAGAAAAGGGAAAATGGATTGAGTTGTGCTGAATTCTAAGACAAGGATCAGCTACACAAGAGAACTATTGAATAGCTGTGAAATCTGGAATTGAGCCATCAAAAAAGCTGCTGAGCTGCATGTGAATCAGGTTGATTGTTTTTGAGAAGCACCTGATTTTATTTCTCTCTCTTTTTTTGCCCCCCTTTCTCCCTCTCCCAGGCTGCGTGCTTAGCCTTGGAATTTGAACATGACTGCTGGATGTGCTAAACTGCTTTTCCTTGAGATAGAGACATTTTAGGGAGTGGGAAAGGAGGGAGAGCGGGGGAGCGCCTCTCTGAATGGGAAGATCACGGTATCCGGGAGCTGACAGGTTCCCCACTGCTCCCGGCAATCGCAATGAGGAATTCACACTGCTGGCAGAAAGCAAGCAGGAAAAGTAAAGAGCTGTAACTCCACGGGACATAGAGAAGAGGGCTGCTCAAAGGGGTGCACGCTGCTCCATAGCGGGGCTGCAAGCCACTGCCTCACCAGCTTTGTGCTCCCAGGAACTCACATTTCTTGCCTTGTCTCCCAGGGCAGATCTGGAGCCTATTTCCTGCTGAGTGGTCCCTGCTGGACCTCAGGAAAATGAATTGCAAAGCCGCAGCTTAATACTACACTTATCATCGTGGTGTCTGATTCTCCCGTGTGCACTGGTGGAGTTATAATTCTCCCTGCAGCTTTCACTAGGGAGGGAAGCAACGCACGGGGATGCTAAGATGTGAAGAGCTCTCTGATTCCAGAGTGCCTTAAAAAGGCACGCTGAAAGGGAAAAAAAATAGCAAGGCTGCTTTTAAAAATCCAGCAATTTGCTTAGAGTTATGGAATGAGTTGGGATTGCAAGAGTGAAACCTTGCCTTTCCTCATTTGGTATGGCTGAGAACCATCTCTGTTCTAATTTCTTATTATTGGTTTTCATTATTGTGTAATTTTATTGCATTAAAAACCATGTGAATAGCACCATGGTGCTCTACAAACAGAGAGCAACACAGAGCCACTGCTCCAAGGAGCCTTGTTAAACTGCCTCCAGATTTGACTCAAGAGACCTGTGCTCTATTACCTTATGCAGAAAGCATCTACATTGTTTTATTGTTGTTTATTTATTTATCATGAGAGTAAACACTGCACTGGGTGAGCTTTTGCAGTCTGGGCAGATCTATCAAACTTCAGTTCTTCTGCAATAGGATGTGCTCATATGGCCTCTCCCTTCTTCCCTCTCTTGTGGTACCGTAACAGCCTAACACCATGGCCTCTCTGCCTTTTCAGTGAACTGGCTGGTAAGAGCCAGGTCCCCTTCAACCCTTGGATAGGTGTCCAGACCCGTCCCTGCCTACAGACCGTCTTTCCCCCCCCCCCCCCCCCCCCCGCATATTGGTCACGTTAAGGGCTGAGAGGTTGCTGTCATATTGGAGCATCCCTGGCGTCGCTCTCAGTGCCACCTTCACCCCGCAAGAGCGTTTGGCTGTTTCAAGCCTGTGCAGCACCCACACATCAGGCCAGTGTTAGGACAAGCTTTAATAGCTGTTGGCTGCCACAGCAACTCAAAGCAACCAGCATGCTGCCATGCTGGTGTCACTGGGGATACCCAAATGAGATGGCTGGAAGGAGTACAGTGCACCCTGCTCCCTCAGCCCCAGCCCCATCAGGCACCAGATGGGAAAAGGCTCAGTCCTCGGGGGCTTATTTATGTCTTTTCAATGGAGAGGACCCTCTCCTGGGATGAAATACGCTCACTGCAGGGGGGAAGAGAAGGAAATGCCCCACTCTCCCCTCTCAGCTCCCAATCTGCTTTTGTGCTCTCGGTCCCTTATGAGACCCCAGCATCCCAGCACTGGTTACATAGGAGGTGCTGCCCTGAGAAAAAGCCCACAGCAATCACCAGCTAAACCATCCCACTGAGAGGAGGGGAGGTCAGGGGCAGCGGGAGGGCAGCAGGAGGGCAGCAGGAGGGCAGGCATTGTGCACGGCCATCACTGCCCGCTGCAGACCTCAACCATTCTCACACAGCCCGACTCCGGGCCCCTTGAAGTTAATGAAAGGACTCTCCGGGATGTCAGGGGGTTTGGGGCTGAGCCCTTGGTGTGCAAAAGCAGCTTCACATCCTCTGTAACTCAGCAGCACTGTGAGCAACAGGAGCACCCAGAGGCACCCAGAATGAGCGGCACTCATGTAAATGCAGGCAGCATCTTCCTAAAACATCTCACAGGTTTCAACCAGGTTTTCCTTCTTTTTTTTTTTTTTTTTAGTTAAAAGTTGGGGGGGGGGAAGTAATTAACCTTCACCTCAGGTCCCAACTCACATAACCACAGATCAGATTCTAGTAATAATTTGCTTGCTTAAGTGACTCATAATAAACACTGTGAGTTTACTTTTGCTCTGAGAGCAGCTGATCTTTGGAACAAACCGCCCACAGGCATAAAACCATGTCACTCATTTGCTGATTTAACCCTCTGAGTGCTCATGTGTCTCCGGACCCTACCAAACTGCTGCTTGCAGGAAAGCTTGGTGTTTGGGAAACTTTATCATCACATGGGAAACAATACCCACAGAGGGTGTGATCTCTTCTTCACCTGTTTCAGACTGGGATGCCTTTGCTCAGGCCAATAGCCCCCACACATGGGTGAAGGCTGGGGCTGCCTGTCTTATCCAAACTTTCTGACTAGACCTATGCCATTTTCTGTGGGAGCGTTTTCTCCTTATTATGAGTCCTTCTGAGGACCCTTTAACCAGTTAATTATAGATGAGCACAACAGCCTCATTTCCCCCTCAGGCCAGCCTGAACCTCAGCAGTGCTACTACAGTGTTTGGAAGGCACCAAGACCCAGCACTGTAACCTCAGGCTGAGCTCAGGGCGCTGACGGGACACCATAGGTTACCTGGGCTGGTGCTGGTCTCAGAAGGAGATATCACTGCTGTAAATAAAAAGAGCCAGGGTCTGTTTTCACAGGGCTAAGCTCTTTTCCCCTCCAAAGCGCAGGGTGCCCACCCTCACTGCCTGTGTCTCTGTCTCTCTTTACCTAGACACCATCGAGGCTCACAAACCATGCTCAGGATGAGCCCCAGGGCAACATCATAAGCCCTTCTGCAAAGACCGAGACAACGCGAGCATGCAGACCTGGGTGACACCCTGCAGCACCCTCCCGTCTGCACAGTGTGAACAGTGCGCGTTATCACAGCCACGGTGCCGGAGTGACTGTGCTGTTTTGCAGGTGGACATAACCCCATCTGAACTCATAGAAGGGCTTCCCCAAGGTCACATAGAAAAGCCCCACCAAAAGCATGCCTTGTGATATAATTCAAGCATCAAAACGCAGCTCATGGAGCTGGCAATCAATCCTATTCTCTGTGTATGTGCTTTTCCCTGGCCTTTGCATGCAGCACTCAGTGGAAGGAAAGTTTGCAAGTGCAGCAAGCTCACTGCAGGCTGCTGAACAGCAGCTTTTTATGCAGTCCTCAGGTTAATACATTTTTGGAAGAGAATGTTATTTCTGTCCATCCCCAGCTTATGGTTTCAGCCAAGCAAAAACCTGCTTGACCTCATTTCTCCACCTTGCTGATCAAAGGTCATGTTTTACTGGGATTATTTCTATCTTCATTGTAGGCACAGCTGGTAAACAACGTGGAGATTTTACAGTATTTAACTTTCTGATGGATTTATGGAGGCTCCCTGCCTGACTTCCTTTGCTTCTTTCAGAGCTTTTGCACTCACACTGCAGATGATACCATGCGCTGTGCACCTTCAGGCCCAAAACCCAAGCTGAGCCAGAGAAAAGAGCTGTGTGTTAACAATTAGCCATCCATCCTCCCTGCAGCCAACCCCAAACCTCCACTATGGATCACCTGCTATCAGCAGGGTAGTCTCTTTAGATCAGTAACAGCTCAGACCTGCTCTGGTACAGCAATGGGCATCGCCAGGCTGCCAACTGCAACCAAAACACAGGAAACGTGCTGGCCCCCTTCCCTGGGCTGGAAAAGAGTACAGCCTGATCTGCAAGTCAGTACAGAAAAGCTATTCCCGCATAGGGGAAGCAGTGAGGGATGGGGCTGGCTCACCTACTGGCCTTTCGAGCCTGATCTTGTAGACTAAAGGGGAAAAAATTATGTTTGCTGGTTTACCAGTTGTCTAAAGAGTTTTGCAACCTGTTGCACACTGCTAGGAAGGTGTCTCCATCTAACACTTTGCTTTCTCGCCTTCTTGTGGTGCAGCGGTGGTAGGAAGGGACCAGGCTGGATTTCCCAAGTTGCAAAGCCTCTCGCCATTTGGATTTGAGGGGCAGTTTTTGCTGTTCCCCATTTAAGCAGCTCTAACACAGATGGCAGAGGGCAACAGTGCAGACCTGGGTTTCATCTCTGCATGTGCAGGGGTGACAGTGGGAGAAGAAGGAAAGGGTGTCCCTTGTGAGGATCAGGTTTGATCCTGATGAGGATCCAGCTTCCCAGGTGAGGACACTTTTCCCATCCTCTTTGTGCACAGCTTCTTCCCCAAACTAAACCACTGATTTCTGCTACACCTCCCTCAAAGCAGCGTTTGCATCACCAGTGAATCAGGGAGTGCAGTTTGGGAGATCCTGCTTTTGCCAGCGTGTTTGTGCCAGCAAAGAGATTATTCAAATCCTCTCTCCTGAGGAGTCAACCAAGGGGAAACTGCACTACGTGCAAAGTTAATGCCTCTGTACCGTGGTATTGATCCACAAGCGAAGTCACTGACTCACAAGGAAATAATATTTCACCCACCGAACAATAGTCTAAATATATAATCTTCAGCATATTTTATCTTCTTTCCATCAGCCTCCACTTGGTAACGTATCTTATTCAAACATCATGAAGTCATACTTCCCTGGTACAACCATTTTCAATTATTTCTTAAACAATGGAGGTTGCAATGGGCTGAGTCCTGAACCAGTCATTTGTTCTCTGTCCGAATTGAGTCAGCAGAAGGTGGCATAGGTGTCCAGAGGTAACAGCTTGTTCTCTGCTACTGCTTGCTGCTTTGGAAAAGTTTCGGAGTGAGCTCCCAATATAAGGGCGTTGCTCCTTCAGAGGCATTACTCTCACTGAAAGTAGCCCACAAGGCTTTGCTTGCCCTCTTGCCCTGGGGAAAAGATGCATGCCTGTACTTTATAGAGACTAAGTTGGTTTATTTCATTTATGACATGAAGTGGTCAAAGAACATGCAAAAGGCTCTGGAAATATCTGCCTATCCATTTCAGGTTTCCAGGAACCTCAAAGCAAGTTCCAACCACGACAGAGCACAATGCAAAGCCTGGACCTACCTGTGACCATCACAACTCTAGCTTTCCCAAAAGTGCTGACACACATAAGCTGGTATAACCCCTGTGCTACCTAGGACAACCGTGGCACCCTCCTATGCCCCCATTCATGCCCCAGCACCTTGAGAATAGCTGCACCAGCAGTGCAGGTGAGAGATGTGTGTAAGGACCAGATTTCCAGCTTCAGAGAGAGACATTAAACGAGGCGGAGGGGGAAAGTGAAATCTTTTTTTAAATTTCCCTTTGAAAATTCTGGCCACCGATGAAAAATTTTCTGATTTTAAAATGTGGAATCTTTCTGAAGCATGTAGCAGCCAAAAAGCATTGACATTGCTGTGAGACAGGAGCAAAGTGTCTTAAAGCAAAAGTAATTATAAGTGCGGGTTCAATTCTCTTCAGCTATCAATAACCTACTGATTGCAATGGTGCAACAGGAGATGGGGTCTACTGGCTTCAGAAGGCTGCCTGATTTTTGCCAGGAAATGGTGTAAATGAAGTCGAGCTGTAATTTGTGGATAATTGAGTGATCAGTGACAAATGTTCCTGTGACACACAAGCTGTCATGGAAAAAATATGCTGCTACGGCTATGTGTCACATGTGGTTTTAAACTGATTATCCTAAATCATCCAGTGTCTCTGCTCAGTGTCTGTTAAAAAAAGATCCCCAAATCTGACCTTTACAAAGTTTAGATAGAAATGAAAAACAAAAAAGGCAGTGGGAGATAATTCAGAGGAGATTCTGCTGCAGACTCGAGTGGACTCTGGCCAGGCTGTACTTACGTGGGTAAAATGAGATGCTCACCCTCTTTACTTAGAGAAATGTCATGCAAACAAACATTTTCAGGTCAAAAATCCCAACAGTGCTGGTTTTCCAAGTGTAGAATAATAACCTGATGTGGACAAGCTGGTGTTGCAGCTCCAGTTTGCACAGATAGGCTGAGGGTAGCCTAGAATCACAAACCTGAGCCTCCCCAAATATGCTCTGTTTGGAACATTGTGCCATAGAAAATTAATTGCATTCTAGCTCCAGGGAGCATTAGCACTTTTCTGAATTCAGGGCCAGCCTGAGGAGCAGCCGTGCCCTAGGCAAAGAATCCAGCCCCCTCCTGGCCTTTGCCCCTTCCTCCGCAGGGCTGAAAAGGGAAAATTATAATAAATCACAACCTTTAGAGACACCTACTGAACACTGACTGGAATATAAATGCATAAATAAAATAGGAACTGAACGTGCTCATCGCAGCGCTGGACCATGGCTTTTCTTCCCTTCTCACTTTCATTTCTCCTTTCCTTTCTTTCATCTTTGTTTCACACATTCCCCTCTCCCTATCCCCTCCCCCTCGCCTTCCTCAGTTTTTCCCCCCCTTTGTTGTCTTCTACTCTCTAGCCCCTTTCCAAGACTGTCCTTTCTCACCCTTTCTGTTCATCATTCCCTATTGGCAGTTAGATCTCTTTCCTTCTTCCTCAGCACTTTTGTTTTGTACTCTTTTCTCTTCCCCAGGAATGTCCTGAGGATAAGAAAATGGGCCTCTGCAGAACAAGCTATATCTTTCAGAGGTTGCACCCTTATCACTCTTTTCCTTACAAATAGTAGTTCCCATTGAAGATACCTTATAAGTTTTCTCAGGCCTGGCATTTAGGTATAAAAGAATCCAGAATCACTGCTTTCCTTTGGAAAGTTTGTCATATATGTGGTGCTTGCAGTAGATGATACATTACTTGGGAGAAAACCTGTTATTCTTGTACAAGATTGCTGTGGTTGTGGAAGGTTTGAGCATGCAGGTAGTTAAAAACTGATCTGTACTGGCAAAGAGGCTTAGTCTTGGCCAATTTATACTCTGTTATTCTTACAAGGTTGAGTTGCTGTGAGTCATGTAGAGTGCAAGGAGTAAAACAACTAATTCAAGATCCTCCTAGATTCTTTATTCACAAGTTTTATCACATTAACCATCTAAATCTCTCTAACACGATGTAACACCCCCAATGGGCATGAATTATGTCAATACAAAGTTGCTTATATTGCTCTAGTTACTCCACCAGGGGAAGGGAATGAAATATGTACATAAGAACCCATTATGTCAAGATACCTGATTCTGCCTGAGCAGCTGCAGCTATTTAAAGTCTCACAGTGCTGATCAGTGGAGATCTAGCAGTACAGAAACTTTCTGTAATAACCTGATAATGAGGAATTAAAGCTACCCTGTGAATGAACACTCCTGCAGCAGAGAAGCTGTGCTGCTTTTCCAGGATGCCGTGGTATCCTGTTAACACTTGAAATATCCTATCTTAATTATCAGTGATTAGGACAACTTCCCAAGAGAAACATTTTCCTTGCTCTGTTTCCCATGGACTCCATCCCCTTTATGTCCCTTTCTCACCTGCTGACTCCAGCTTGCTCCGTATGTCCCCAGTACTTGTGTGGTAGAGGCACTGCTGAAAACGAACAGGCAATTTCTGCTTGCAGTTGGTGTTTGCATGGCAGCTGGGCTGCAGTGCCCCTCTTCTGCCCACCTGCACATGTTGAGAGGGGGCTCCATGGAGGAGTCTATGGAGGTCTGGGAAATCTTGTAAAGACATTGGTCTTTCTCCTTGGTCCTTCTCCTTGGTCCATAACCATTTACACATTGGCATTGTTGATTTTTGTGCTCCATCTGTCCAGCAAACTCCCCAGGATGATGGCTGGGATGAGGGGAAGGTATGAGCCTATAGCCATACGTTCCATAGCCATGACCCTCAAATGTGGGCTCAGGGATCTGGCCAGTGTACACCAGGGCTTCTTCCAGCCCTATGGATAACCCATGGTGGTGGGCACTGGTGCATGCCCATGTCTCATTCCATCAGACAGTAAGCCAAGTATGGGTGCTTCTGGCCATGGAAGCTGACAAGCATTCCAGGTGCTGCTGTGGTGACTATCATAGGTCTCAAGAGAAGAAATAAAGGCTTCAGACTTTCAACACAAATACTACACTACCTCTGTCATGGTGATGCGCAGTAGTGTTTGGTCTGGCTTTGCACCAGCAGTACAAGCCACAGTAAGCATCCAAGTGTAGTGTCATGGAGCTTAGCGCAACACTGCCAGGAAGGGGTTTGTGCCTGAGCTACAGACATAATTCTGTAGCTTCTGTTAGCTGTAGTCAATTGCCTCTAAAGGGTAATGAAGACTCACTCATTTTTATGGACAGTGTATAATCATTTTGTTCGTGACAGGTTGCAGGCATGCAAAGACTCAGTGTGATATGCTGTGCCTTGGGAAGAGAAAGGAAGGAAAGAGAAGGAGTGTGCTTTTTAATTCAGATCATGACTGACCATATGTTCCTCTTTCCTATAACTGCTCTGCAGAACCTGCTCTCTGGCTCCAGCAAACTTGTTGATGGGGGTGGTGATGCATCTTCAAAAGCTCACCATGAATTAATAGTGTGTTCAGACAAAACACAGTGCAAAACCACCTTGGAGACATAAATGCTAGATGATTCAGACATAAAAAGCTTGATTTTAAAAACTTTATGGAATTATAGAACCATAGAATATTTGGGGGTTGGAAAGGACCTTCAAAAGTCACCTAGTCCAACCCTTCTGCAATGAGCAGGGACATTTTCAAGTAGATCAGGCTCATACTTCAGGCTTGCCCTGTTGCCTTTGATCCCTGCTCCATTAGAATCAACAGGACATTCTGCCATCACTTTCAGTGAGCAGGGCTGGGAGTGGGACTTGTCAGTGGAGTAGAAGTCCAAATACAGCTTTGCTATTGAAAACAGGGAGTCTTGTTTAAAATATTGAAACCATCTTTATTCCCTCAGATGGAATTTAATGTTCTGAGAAAACGTGCTTTTTTTTTTTCACAAGAATAAACTTAATTGATCCTTTCATTTTTAACTCTCTGCCCAGTGGCAATCGGTCACCTCTTTGCAATAATAGCTGCAAAGAAAATAATCTTTGCTAGATCAGATGAAAAGGTGGAGAAAGAGTCACAGAATTAACTGGCAGAGCAATCTGGTTGTTGCCTTAACATATGGGAATAATAAGTGCCAGCCAGATAAAGCCTGAACACTGAGCTTTCATTTTATTATTCTAAGCACAAAAATAAATATTTTTATGACTCCGTGTAAAGAGTAAAAGCAAATAGAGTTAATATGTAAAAATATACATTTTGCTTCATTATGTGTAATAATACATATTGATTTTATTACAATATTTTTTTTAAGATCAGTTTGCCTGGGAATAGCGATCTATTCCTAAAGTGCAGTTTGCCTTTTTCGTCCAATCTTTCTAAGGTGCTGTGCTACTATTGAATGAAAGGGGACTATTAGCTAGGCTGTATTATAAAGAGTTATACACTGTGGGGGGCTGGGTGGTGGGGGGAAGGCGTTTGGAAAAATGTGAACTGAAAATATATTATTTTTACAATTGAACAATTTACAATTGGGCATGAAAGAAGAAACACAGAGCAAGGGAAATGGCAATAGCGCTCCAACCAGGCTGCTTTGTGAATCTTGGTGCTTCGGTCTCTACAGCCCCCATAAGAGGAGAGGAAGGGCACTGGGACACCAGACCCAGCAGAAAATTTGAGCCAGGACAACCAGAGCATAGGAAAACACAGCATTCTGCAGCACTGTCCAGGTGCAAGGACAAGTGAAGTCGCTGTTCCCTGGTGTTGGCATTGCACAGGCTCTGACAGTCGTTCCAAGCACCTCCACTCAGTCAAATACTGGGACTCCCACCTGTGTATCTCTCCTGATACTTGAAGACCACAAAGACTTGAGTTTTGGCAAGCAGATGATATTTTGAGATATCCACATCCAAATGCTGGACAATGACCTCGTGTGCAGCTGTGTCACTGGGAGTCTCATTTTATGTCACCTCCACCCACCGATCATCTGATTTAATTCAGTGTATAGCTGCCCCATCCCAGTCTGCATTCGGACTGGGAATATGCAGTCCTTTTATTACTCAGGAGTTGGTTTAGTGCAAGAGATAAGTGGATCTTGGGGAAATTTGTGCAATAAAGAAACAACAAAGCCCAAAGGCAGGCAACCTTCTCCACATGCCTCAAGGTGAGAAGATTATAGTGCCTGCAGTACTGTACTGACACTGAAGCTGATACTGAAGCTGAATTCACCTCCTTCTGCACCCAGATTCTGAGAGCTTCATTTCACACTCTAAGAAAATAAACCCCTCTCAGCAGACTCCAAGTTTCTTTGGCCCCACGCTCGTACAACAGCCCATCTGTCTGTTGGAACTACTATGGGCAAATGGTCCTGCCAGTGTCATATCCCTCTATTGATTTTGGTCTGGGTGATGACACAGAGGTTAAAGATCAGCCTATATGTACATTATGCAGACTCCAAGGAATGCTGACCTGAGGTGCTTGCAGCAGCAAGAAAGTCATACTAGAGAGCACATTCAAAATGTTAAATAGCAAATCTTGGCTTTGCAAACATTAGTGCTGGCTGCATATAAGAAACTTAAGCTTTTCTATCCAGCTAGTCTATTCTATCAAGTATCACTTAGTCTGTGGGCTGATTTACCACACTGCTGTACAAGTGATTTAGCAGATATGGATCGTTTTTAAGAAATGTGCTTATTTGTTTAAAAGCCTGTTATCACGTTGTGGATTTGGACTGAAATGGGCCTTTTTTTATGTAGCAAGTGGGTGAGTTTGGCGATTTTTTTTTTGAAATCTAATGAGTAGGTGTATGTATTGCAAAATATTTCTGAAAGTGGGCAAAAAAAGAATGGTTACAGCAGATTTCAGTGTTCCAAACTCTGGATAAATGAAGTGATATGTCAGCATTTGTTTTCTTAAGGAAGCAAATAAATTGTGCCTCCTAAAACAGTAAAACAACATGTAGGTTTCCATTTGTTACAGTCTTATAACTAGTCAGAGAAATTCTCCATAAGCAATACATGCCCCTGAGAAAAGTGTGATATTCCCAAAGAGGGCTAAAGTGTTTAGATGGAGAGGCAGAGTGGGAATGGGTTGACTCTGAAAGTGGAGGTATTAGAGTTGACCCTAAGAATAGATACCGAGGGCTGAAGTGCTAGGCCCATGAGACTGGGAAGAGGTTCAGTGAATTCATCACAGCTTTAGTTTCATATCAGATTTTTTTTCCAGAGGTCTATCTAAATGCCTTGAATCTGCCAAATCGGGTTGAAAACCATGAATGGGGAAGTCTAGTCCCTGTTCTTTTGTTTCATCTAGAATTCCACTCTTCTTTCTTCCAATTTAAGGGTAAACAAAGCATAACCAAGCATCCCAAGAATTTCCAAAAGGGCTGGTTCAAATACGATTTCAAGAACAAGCAAAGATCTGATACAGTTATTTTAGGAAAAGGATACTCTCAGAACCTCTGGATGGCTGATGTCCTTAAGGAGGCTTTTTTTACTGATTTGTTTATCAGTAGGATCTCAGAGTGGTGAACTTTGGCCTTCATTTTTTGGGTGATAGTTGGTGGAAGCAGATTTTAGTTCACCAGGTGAGGAGAGCTGCTCACAAAATGCATTGCTGGAAAGCAAATTTCTTTGAATTTACTCCTGAAAACATAGTAGGAGCTTTCTGATCACTCCTATTGCTAAGGACAGATAGAGTAAGAGGACTTAGAAGAGGACAGTGACAATACAAATTTCCACTGGGCTCCACTCACCTTGCCTTTTGCCTAAAACATACTTTTTTAGTAAGTTTTTCTGTTTCTCTGGGTTTTTTTTTTCGCTCTCTTGGTTCCCTTTTGCACCTTCTTTGCAACCTCTCTGTTCTGATTAGCTTTCCTCTGAGCCCCATGCAGGTACTCCATGTTCTTCATTTTCACCACGCTCTGGCTCGTTTGCTATTTTATGTTGTTCTCAAAGGTCTGCCCTGAAGTCACATCATTGTGCAAGATGCAGGTTTTGTTTAAAACAAGCAACAGAAAATACCATCTCAGAAAGAAGAACCTGGATTATTTTTAATCTCCTGCTCTTCAAACTTACCCCATCATTTCAAAATATCTCCTTGAAGTAATGGGAATAAATCAAGGAAGGATTTTGGCTCCTCTTCCTTATTCTGCTCTAGTTTTATGTCTTCTTTTATATCATCTTTTTCCATGTCTCCCAACAAAGGTATCTCTTTTGGAAACATTTATCTCCATGGCTTCATGCCATGCTTTGTTTACTCTGTATTATACTACTCTTGTGCAAACTTACTTTGGTGCAGGGATTTTCTAGGCATTGGCAAAGCTCTGCTTCTACACATCACTTACATTGTAAGAAAGCTTTGTGAACAGAATAGAATGGAATAATCATGAACACCTTTTCAAATTGTGAGATGTATAATGCCCTCAAATGCATTTGCTGTAAGGGCCTCAGTTTTTTTGCCAGAGAAAACTGAAGTTAGTAGATAAGCATCCATTAATAGCACGCAAGAGATTGGCCTGTTGATGTCGTTCCTAGGTCTTCTCTCAGATGGTCAGAGGGTGGGGCAGCTAAAGGCAACCTCGCTTTGTCTGTGTCTTTCTAAAGTGGCCTAATAAGCCACATCATTTATTGATTTCTGTGAGTCCTTTTTGAGACTTTAAGAGTTGTACAGTTGAGTTTTGCTGGTGCACCTATTAATTTCTGCCAGGGAAGATTGTGTTCAACGGCCCATATTCTCAACTGGAATCAATCAGTGAAACCCACTAATTGCAGGGAATCTTCTGCACCAGCTGAGACACTGGCTGGCAGTCACCAGAAGAGAGAAGCAGTAATGGACAAGAAGGGTTTCGTGGAAGCCAATGGAAATCTCCCGTCTGGCTTTCCCAGAGCCAAGGCTTCACCCAAGTGGGTGTGTGCTCCCCTTTCGGGGCTGCATGTACCCTGCAGTCTTTAGTAGGATAAGGAAAGCTGCCATTAAACACATTTGTTGTCATGCATGAAGCTCTTGGGACAGGCTTTATCTCTTCTCATTGTTTGCTGTGTATGTTTTAACACAGAGCCTGGGGACACAACTTGGCTCTGGTACAGCATTTTGCATAAAGCTGACCATTAAGCCAACCACAGCTAAGACGCTGTAATTTTCATAAAGACATCATGTACTTTTTATGCTCCTTAACTCAACTGCAGTCACAAATCCCTGTTTGATTTGGCAGCTCCTGTGAAAATAAGCTTTAGGAGCTACTTGAAAAAAGCTGCACATCTGTGACGTTTAGTTGCGTTGCCTGGTCTTGCCTTCCTGCTAAGTGTAGCCCTGTAGAGCTTGCCTCAAAAAAAACCACCAAAACCATTTCAGAACTCACAATTCACAATATATATCATACTGTGGAGCCTGTAATTCCAATGAAAGAGATATCAACCTGTTAAGAACCAGATCTGCAATGGTTTCCTGAGCACAATCTGCCCGTATACAAGCTGGTCATCCTTGCCATTTGCACAGCTGTAGCACGTGACGTTAATAACTACCACCAAAAAAAGGAGCTTTAAAGCTGCTTACTGAGACCAGCAATGGGGCTAAACACACTATTCACCCTGCATTAAATTTCAGTGAAATTAATTACTTTCATGAAGGCCCAAAACTTTGTGCTAGGAGGATCTAAGCCACTTCAAAGACATGATCTCTGCCCGAAGCAGCTTTCAACCAGACAGAAGCCCTGAAGGTGGGGCACCAGGGCGGCCCAGGAGACAAAGGGCAGCCCAATGGCATCAAGAGCTCCCAACAGCACGGGGCAGGTCTTTATGCACACAGTTGTTGGAGCTCACTGAATAGATTTATAGTCCCGCTTGGGTAATTTATTGTTGGCTAATTAGATATAAGATTAATTAACTAGCTTGCTGGCCCTTAATTACAAATTTGGTACCTTAATTTATTGTCATTTCTTCCAAATAATGACTATGCTCAAATAATGCTAATTTATATTATAGCAGGATGCAAATATAATGAACCTGACTCCAAGTTGTGCAAAGGCCTCTTTATGCTGCTCCCAGAGTGTTATAAGGTCTTAAAGTGAACATAAACTTAATTTCTGCCCTCCCAGGCAGCTCTCTAGTACCAGCATGCAGTGATTCACCCTGAGTCAGCAGCAAAGGCCGTGACTTGCACAGCTGCTGAGAAATTGGGATCAAAGGAGCCTGCCTCATTGACTCCAGTTGGCCTGCCATTATACAAGAGAGCCCCGAGGCCATACAGTTGGTGTTTGTGGAGCAGCACAACCAACTTGAGCAAGTGGGGGTTGCTCCAGTCTTAATTATTGACCCGATTTTTGCCTCCCTTTCCCAGTTAATGCTCTGGTTTGTGCTGCCCTCTCCAAGCCTGGATTGGAGCAGCCCAAGTATAAATCAGACCTAGGTCTGGAGCTCAGAAAAGGGGTTATGAAATGTCAGGAGGAGCAGGATGCCTGTGGGCAAGAAGAAGGAGGGATGCTGCAGTGTGCAGGAAGAGCGGCAGCCTGGACCAAGGTGAAGAAAGGTGGTCTGGAACGCCTGACCTACAATTCCCATGGGGCATCCTGACAGCAATTTGGGGCAAAACAGTGCTGGTTGCAGCTGCAGCATCAAGGCTGAGGTAAAAACTTTAGGTTTATGGGTGTGTTGGGTTTTTTCCCCTCCTCTGTTTCCTTTGTCGAAAACTAGACCTTTAATGGAAGGAGGAATCACTACAAAGACTCCTGTACTCTGCTGAATGTGCAAGCTTGCGTGAAAAACCCTAATTTATTAAAAAATAGGTAATCTACCTAAAGCATTGAGTAATTTGAAAAGCACCCTTCTGTACGAGCTGAAAAACGTTTCGGATTCCACTTTGTTTGCTCAGTTATGTCCCAAACAAGTGAAAAGCAGCAAGCTCACCTTCCTAGATAGGGCAGAAAATAAATTGCTGACCAGTCTCCCAGCAGCCCTTTCAGCTCCATAGATTTCCCTTTCTCAGCACAACAGTGTGCAATGATAACAGCAGCTCTAACCAAAAATCTCAGTCATCACTCTGCCATAGGCCATATAAGTCTTGCTGCCTCTGTTGTTTCTCACAAGATCTTCATATATTTTCCAAGATACCCTTTTCCCCTGGCCCTGGAGAGAAGAAGGAAGTGTGCAAATATCACTGCCTTCAGATCTGGAAGCTTGAATACTTTGGGCCAGGTGCATTGCACGTCTTTGCATTTTACATGCTCACCACACAGCAGCAAAGAGCTGATGAGTCGTCTGAATCCTTGCCCATGATCTTGACTGCTGAAGGAATGACGGAAATTACCATTTTGGCTCCTTGGTCTCTGAAATGCTCCCCTACAGTGTTATGGATGCGTGTGCCTGCATCCATCCTGTGCTTATCCATACATACCTAATGAGAGGGACTTGGTGCAAACCACCACCAGACACCCCACAGAGCCCTTCCCTCTGGTTGACAACTCTTTGGAAGTGAGTTTGGGTCTGAATTTCTGACACAGACTAATGCCCTGGGTATCAGGTCCAGTGAAAACAGTGTTGGATAAGGGTACGATCTAGCCCTGGCATTCCCTGTGTGGATTAATATTTATGGGACCTGTATCCCATGCTTACGATCTGGGTATGGAAAAGGAATCATGTTTTCCAGAAGCACAACAGAGCCACATAAATGTCAGAGGGATGAAGATAAGGCTCAGCAGTGTTCCTGGTGCTGGGAAGTAGGTTTGTGTAGTTGAAGCAGAGCTCAGGGCACCCACTGCAAGGTTCAGCCTAGAGAAAGAGCCCTCCTCTGCAGCTCCAGCCACATGAGCAGGAGCCATGCCAAGGTGGGGGGCTGTTAAATCCAAGAGGAATATCTTCATAAAGGATACCACTGAGAAATCTCTCTCTAAAACCATCTTGACCCTCTGCCATACGCACATACACTTTTTAAAAGGAAATGAAATGAATTTTCTCTCTATCCATCCCTTTGTGAAATATAAACAGTTCCTGATGGATTTGCAGCTTACACTAGTAACCGACAGCTTGCTAGCTGCTGGCATGGTTACTTGCAGTCTGGCAAACACCAGACGACTGCAATGCCTACAATGTGCAACCCCTGAAACGTGGTAGTTTTCAATGTCGCTAAAGATTAGATCTTCAGATCCGCTCAGTTCTCATTTCAGCAGCAAAACAACTGGCCAGAGTAGAGAGCCAGCAAACTAGATACTGATGTCTGCTGAAAACCTGCCCTTATTATTGGCATAATAAGCAGTGCAGATCAGTTCTGAAGAGTTACTCTAAGCTGTGGGTGTTGAGCACTTGGAAAACTATCCCTGAATTTGCACTTAATCAACCCTGTTTTTTAATAGATGAACAGTTAAGTGGACCCTGCCTGCATCTTGTGTCAGGGGAGTTGGATGCCTCGATGGGATTCTTTCTGAGTGAGAGTGTAAATCACAAATAGATAGAGGACTAACCAGGCACAGCAAATAAAACTCCTTATTTGCTCACACAAAAGCTGCATACTAAAAGTAGGGCACCACCGCTGTGTGCATCTGCTCTCATACAGTGAGCTGGAGCTCACCTCCGTGCCAGAGAGCAAATCTGGAACCTGCTCAATTTTAAAGCAGGTCCTGCCCAGCCTGAGAAGAAGTCTGTGTGGATGTAAAGGCCCCCATTCGCACCAGCTATGTGAGGAACAGCCTTGCTTCAAAAGGCTTCTTGCAAAACAAATGTGATTTCAGCATTCAGATGCCCACCTCTGTCAGAGATGAGGCTGCATCAAACCTTAAATAGTAATAGTAAATACCTCTGTAAATAGTAGTAAATAAATATCAAATACTTCTTAAATAGTAGATAGCAAATACCTCTGCAGGAGCACACAACATAGACAGGAGAGCATGAGGGAGTAGAACTTCTTCACCTGACCAGCCTTGTGATCACCAGACCATGCATGTGCTGAAGACTCACGTTTTGCTGGCTTTGGCAGTGTATGTCAGATCTGTCACAGGATGATGCCAGCCAGGAAGACAAGAGGGGGCTATCACCTGGGGACATGCAACAAGCTCTTGCCCTTACAAAGCTGAGGTGATGTGCCCTTCTACCAACTAAGCACTAAAGTGATGACTGGGCAGTTTTCCTGCTGTCACCACCACCTCTGGGAATACTTTGCGTCATTGTTTAGGAAAAGAAAACCCCAGAAAACAAACTCTTGGGAAAAAAAAAAAACCAACCAGCCAACCAAACAAAAAAACAGCAGTCCCGTGTTTATATCATGAATCAGGGCAGAGCGTCTGCCTCCACCTGGCACACAAAAGGTTACAGCATCCCAAACCAGCTAGGCAGCAAAGTGAAGCTATTAAAGAAGACCAATAGTAGTGCAAGCAAGAGCAAAGGAGGGATTGGGTCTGGGGGTTGAGAAAATAGTTTTCCTCTATCCTCTGAAAGAAGGTGGGAAAGGGAGCTCAGTGTGTTTGCGGCTTGCACTGAAGGTGGGAATGAAATTCAAGATCAGGGACAGCAATTGGCTTTTCTGCTCAACATGACTGACCCAGAGGTGTCGATGTTTAAAGTCGATGTTTAAAGTCTGTTATATAAGAAAGCCTCTAGAGACTGAGCTGGGCAGCCTGTGGGTACCAGGCCTGTGCTAGAGATGTTGTTTTGGCAGGTGGTTCATGAGCTGCTCTGAAACCTCTGCTAAAGAAAACACCTCTGAGAGAACACCATCAGTGCAGTGCTTCTATAAGCATCACTTGCATCCTTTGGTAAGGACTCAGTGCCATGGTTGCATGTCAAGCCCTGATGATGCAGTTGCCTCCTAGCTCTCGGTCCTTTTGTAATCATAAGTGATTTCTGTATTGGAAACTTTCAAAACAGTTGCCTAGTTCAGGCAGCGTTACAAAACTTGAATGACTATTGAAATCATGGGATCCTAGAAATTGAGGGAAGAACAAAACACTGTGAAATATCCCTGTATTCCTGACATAAAACCTGTTCCAGAGAAGATGTCATATGCCTGTTTCTTCTAATTATAAGTGTATTTAAACTTTTCTTAATTTCTACCGTAAGTGCCTCAGGAGAAATGGCTGTACACCATTGCAGTTCTCTGGTGTTCCATTAAATTATTTTCTTGTTGCTAAGCAGGGCAAACAGAAGCAGGTTTGTGTTCATACAGGGCCTAGGTGGGTGTGATTCCCCTCAGCTCCTGTCCACAAGGATTGCATTGCCCTCCATTTCCATGCTCCAACACAGACATGTCCATGGGCTATATTACCCTTTCCAGTTTTACAAACAGCAGTTGCTGTCTGTTATTTCCTTCCTATGTTTTCTGAAATCAGGCATTGCCATTTCTAAGCAGCATGGTTTATATGAGCAAAGGTACATGAACCCTAGTGACCTTTTTGAGATTCTTTCCTCTTCACGATGGGGGATAATTAGCAAAGCTTTTAAGTGAGGAATATGCAATTTTTCTCAATCCCCGCATAAGAGATTCAATCCATGCCCTCCCATTTCTGGTGGTCAGGGATGAGAATCTTTAATAGATTGCCATGGCAGCCTGAACATCTGACTGACTGTGTTTCATTTCTGGCTCTGATCTTACCTACTAGTTTTGGCCTGAATTTAAAACAAACAAACAAACAAACAGCAAAGACACACAACCCCCCCCCCCCCCCAAAAAAAAAAAAGAAAAACCAAACCAAAACCAAAACCAACCAACCATCCAAAAACCAAACTAAAAAGGCTGAGGGAAGAAGGTGATTTCAGCTCAGATTGGTGGTAATTGCGAGTAATTACCTGTATCCAAGAGAGGTACCATTTTGAGTGAGGATGCTACAGCATGAGGGCACATAGCTCTTTGTCAGCATCCCACTTCACTGCACTTCCCCACTTGACTATTTTTAGTACCTCTGCCTATGCTTTTGCAAGAGATCCCTTACCGTGTCCTCCCCTGGGGACTTCTACCTGGGAGGTGGGATTCATTGTGATGTTAATCATTTGAGAATAAAACCAGCTCTCGTATTACAGGTCTCAAATTGTGCCTTTCACAATTACATCCTGGTTTGTGGATAAAATTATGGTAATTCAAGTAATATGTTACAATAAGTAAGTTCCCCTGATCAGTCTTCTGAAGGGGAAATGACAAAGTTGAGTGTGTTTTATCAGATGTATGTGACATCCCAGCATCACTTTGTCTAGCAAACTGTCAATTTGCAGCTATTGAGAGCACCCTTCTAGCTTGTAATTCATAAAAGCTCAAGCAGCATGTGCTGGAGAACTTAATCTTGTCATTATTCTGTGTTTGCATCTTGTAACCTTAATCTGACTCTCTCCAGTTACAAATGTCTTAATCAACATAAGTGCTGCACACATCCCCACCTGCCTTCCAGGACCACTGAGACATGGCTAAGAAGCCACCCACTAGCCGTTCTCATCTAAAAGCACCTTAACATGGGAGTGCCTGTGCCTTCCCCGTAGCTTCCAAGACAGTGTAAGGTTGGATTCAACACAGTGAATGAAACACACTGTCTGGAATGCTGCTGGTGAGTCTTTTGGTAGAGCCTCTATGAGTTCATCTTCATTTGTGGTTAATTAAATTCACCATGACCCTGAAAACTGGAGGACAACTTAATGCGTCTGCATTACTGTAAAGCGCCAACAAGTTCTGGGTGTACCAGAGCCCAGGAGCTTTTGTGAGTAATGGCTGTCAGGCTCTGGCCATTGTTCCCAGTGGAGGGCATTGTCCTTTAGTGTTTCTGAGTGTAGCGTTTAAAACTGGTTTGGCATCACTTGCTGGTCCAGCTGCCAGGCCAAGCACAAAACATTGCTGACACAAGCCAGGCAAACAGTTTGATTGCTTTCAGCCTGGGAGAAATCTCCTTCCCATATGGATCTTCGCAAAACTAGAGATGCTTTTATTGTCTTGGCATTCAAAATACACCTGGATCGATAGGGAAGGAGGAATCTGTACCTCTGAGCTTAGCTCAGCAGGGATTGCAAAGAGGAAATCTGTGACATGAATGTGCCCTCAGGACCAAACTTTTCACATGCAATCTAGAAGTCAATGCACATCATTCCCAGAGCCTGGCTTAACCAGGGGGGACTGGAGCGAGAGACCCTGCTTCTACCCCTACTGTCTTTTAGTGACAGTGAAAACGAGAGCAAACAGATTAATGCAAAGCTGCAGTAGTGTCAGGAATGTGGAACATTGTTATTTAAACCTTAGCTCAGTTACCATCCTCAGCACCTCCTCAGCTACCTGTCTTGCTCTTAACCAACATGTCTGTGCATGTCTTCATCCATAAGCATGAAGTGTGTCCATGTCAGTGAGGCTTGAAGCCACAGAGCCCCTGATGGTTTTTGGTGACTATATTGGCCCCTAGAAGCCATAAGCCTGCTGATGCAATTAGATGCCAGTGCCCATTGCCTTAGTGTGGGGAGCTGTATAGGAGCCATGCTTCACACCATTAGAACAAACTCACGCCCAATTTGCATTCTGACCCCTTAGAGCCATGCTATCTAAAAGTGTCTTTTTCTTAGGATAAATGTGTAAGTAATCACACACTGAGGAGGCTGGTTGTACAGGCAGCTTGATGAAGCTTTGGCCTATGCTTATCAGGGGGTTTTTGTGTCTTTTTCATAGAAAAGACATAAAAAATGAAACATGAGCTGATGTGACTGGTTTTATATACTGTGAAGCACGGATCTTGAGCAGTGTAATATTTTACCACCATCAATCAGTCCTTTCTCCCCAGCTGAGAATACATTTGGACTCAGCTCACTAAAATCACTGCCTGCATCAAAACTATAAAGGAAAACAAAACAAAACAAGCCCCACAAACAGAAAGTATTTTGACCTGTCTCCTGAGACCTGTTAGTAGCTACATGTTATTCTTACATGCACTCTCCTTTGTAACAGAGCAAGCTACTCTTTGCAGGGTAGTTTGTACGAAAGACATGATAAATATTTTTGTATGTGGTGGACCCTTAGGTCATGGAAAAATATCATGCACCTCACTGGCTTTAAAATATTGTTAAAGAAAAGCAGTATCTGTTGGTTTGCTTTACTTACTTTATGTATGTCTGTGTTGCCACAGACGTTAAGGGTCCAAAGCCTGAAAAAAGAAAAGGAGGAAAATCACAGACGCAGGGAACTGTTTATCTGCAAAATCTGGTTATGTTCTCCAATGACATTTGTTACCTCACCCAAGAGAAATGCCTCATCTTTTTCCCAAAAAACACACTTGACTTCAAATGGGAAAAAAGCTGCCGGGAATAAAAGTGGGACTGGGTGGCAAAAAGCAGCTGAATAATTTCCAAGTGTGACCAGTAACAAACAGAATACACCATGTGGCATACATCAGCCACATGGGAGTTTGTTGTACTGTGAAGTTTTTATTGCTGTGGGTTTCAGTTGTCTGCATGACACATGAAATGACAGAAAGACAGAAGCCCCATAGGCTCTGACCAGCAAGAGCCATTCGAACTGTATAGCCAAGCTCAGAGCTGAAGGCCAAGAACAAAAACGAACGTGTGGGAAGAAGAGCGTTTCTCAACACACAAAGACAACAACAACAACAAAGAAGCAAAATTTGGAAAGATTTCAGAAGTTTTACAATGGAAAGAGTGTATTCTATGTAACTTCTTAACTTTCCCATCGAGTTATGATCGCTTACTTCAGTAGTCAGTTATATGCATAGAAAGGCCATTCCTGCTCTTTGGGGATCATTGCCAAAATAGATGCGATGAGATAAATGGAGTGGAAAAGCATCATTTTATGGAGTTTAGAGACAGCAGGAGAGTTTGAAACTTAGATCAGAGAACTTATTTGTGTGACTAAATATCCTTCTAGAAATAGGCTTTAGCGGCTTGGCTTGTCTTGCACAAGAAATATGCAGCAGGACCGAACTGCCCCTGAGAGCCTCCATCCAGAAGAGGAAATCTCCTGGTGTTCCTACCTCTGCAGAGCATGTTGGACATCCTTCTGTCACATCTTGCAACAGTTTCAAGTCATCACCTTCCTGAAACCTACGAAATCTGCTTTCTAAGCAATCCTGGGGAGCATATACTCATATTTTTTCCTAATTAGGGGACTGCTGAGGAGGGTGAAGCCAACAAGGAAATTCTGTTCCTTCTTGCTCATATCTCCTACCTCCTGTTGTCCATTGCCTAGTTCCTGTTCATGTACTCTCAGATCATCTGAAGCAGCATTAATTAACTAATAACTTGTCTTTATGTTAAAGATCAATTATACAGCACAGATGAAGCTTTTCCTTTGTTTTTCGCCTTAGCTCCTGAGAGAGCATCTCTCTTGCCCTTTTCAGAGAACATCTTTTTTTAATTAACTTTTTTATTGAGCTGTTCAGAAAAATCACAATTACACAGCTTCAAAAATACAATTAGCATAATGTAACAGTATCATCGTTAATGAGGTCTGGCATGCATTCACCCAACAGGGCATGATTACATAGAGCACAATAGCAGCTTCTTTCTTTGCAGTACCGAGAAGTCCCAACCCAAGTAACCATCGCCTTTGTGTTGCATAAGCTGAGAATTGCCTACACATCCCAGTCTCTGCTCTACGCAGAAAATGCTCTACTCTTGAAAATGTATGAATGGCCTGCGAACAAATGACACACCATCAAAGGAAAGTAGAAGAGAACAAACTTCTAACTGACCATGACAGAGAAGTAAATGCCTTTAAAATGTAACCACTCCCTCTGGCTGTCTCAAAAGCTGATGAAGAACGGGACCAGAAAAACAACCTACAAACCACAAAGTGAGTGCAGAATTTGTGTGATTGTCTAGGGTTGCATCAGGCAGAGCTGAAGTAAAATGTATTCGTAAAGAAAGAAAACTTCTGACCAAAAGCTAGAGATTGTCAGTCAAAGCTCATAGGCCCCTATTCAGATCGTGTTTAACTTGAAGTACTTACACTTTAATCAAGATTTAACCAGGTGGGTTGAACACGGTTAGAGAGTCTTCTAGCCCTAGCAGTGCTGTATAACTAGGCACACCGAGACATTCTGCAGGAGGTTAGATTCATGCAAACCCTGGGCAGATTTTAGTACAGATCTTATAGTCAGCAAACTTTCCAAACTGACCTCTGCAATTCCCCCTGTTTAACTTTATCCCATTCTTTCACTGTTTTCTCGGATCATCAAGAATATTCATTCTCTTGAGTGAACCCATTGAATGCTTACCCGTGTGCCTTTAATTTGAATTTGTTTAACAGAGAAATATGCATTTCTTTACTTTTTGTAACATACAGTACTTTGCCTGTGCCTCACTTGTCGAAGTCTTGGTCACTTCCCTCTAATCACTCTCCAGCCCAACAGTGGTGCCTGACTGGTGCCAACAACTGAACGTTGTATTGTCCATCAGCTGCATCAGACAGAGGTGGAAAAATGAATTCTCAAAGGGACTTCTATATAACACGCAATTTATGTGCCCAGAGCCAAAACTTAGACCTTCAACAGTCTGTTACCTCCCATTTAAGTGCTGATATTCCTAATGTTATTCTGCCCACTCATTACTCTAGATCTCTCTCAATATCAAAGTATCTGGTGGCTGTGTGAGATGCTGGGCTGCAAAGGTGTTGTGTTGGCAAAGCATTCATTCCAGTTGGAGAAAATCCACCCTTTTGGGTCATCTCATCAGATTTCTCTTCCTGAACATCAGGAAAGGCAAACTGTGCTCATGATTCAGCCTGGGTTAATGTTTTGTGAAATTGGCTTTTACCACAAAATATTGGTTGATACCAATCTATGCTTAAAATAAGACAACTAGGTTATTTGGAGCTCATACACAAATTCCTGCGGCACCAAACTCAGGATTGCAGTCCTCAACCCTAGCAGGGCCATGAACTGCTCCTAGGAGAAAATAGGTATTGCAAGGACTATTATAGGAAAGAGCACAAAAATACGCTTGATATGTCTCTAGTTTTCCTTATGACAAAGGTCAGACTGTTGTCCAGCCTGCTAGAATTGTTGAGCTGCTATTATTATCATGCCTTTTGAATGCTTTGGCTGTGGCTTTCACTGGATCATCTTTTGATGCTCACCGAGCGTTGCACCCACAATGACTGATTTAGAGATTGTGCAAGGGTGCATTGTGAAAGCTGCTCTGAAGCAGGATACGTGCTAGCCGTGCTACAGTGAAAAAGTGCAGGGGCTGGAAGTTGCAAACAGAGCTGTGTATACAAAACTCGTTTTCTGGCTACTCCCTTGAACTGAGAACAGCTAATCTTAACAAAACAAAAGCAGACAGGCAAGAGACACGGTCCAGAAAGGCACAGTCAACCTGACTTATCAAACAACCGTGTTTACTTTTTGACACTGCTTTATTCCATTAACAATTACAATCTAAGACAGTTCTGCTAGGGTATTGGAAATCTTTACAGCTCCAAGGGAAAAAGTGTATTCTCTTAACAGATTTGTTAGCTCAACAATTTATTCTTTATTTATATTGGCTTTGATGTGAGAGAAGAAAGTGAAAAAGAATGTAGAAAGCGGGCAGTTTCATAATACAAGTATATTTATCAAGTGAAAGAGGCTTAGGAGACAAGAAAAAACTGTAACATGAAACACTGCAAAAACACAATTAGGACCATAAGTATGAAATTATGCACAGCCTAACCTGAGTTCAACCTTTGCTTGCCTGGTATGAAGGTAAAGCTCTTTAATGGCATTTCCAAAAAAATAAATACCTGGTTTTATGTTCTAAAACTCAATCAGGAAACTGCACCAGCGATTGGCATCACTGCTAGAAGGAAGTCTTGGTGTGCGGAAGACATGATGGCTCAACACTTTTTAAAGTGCTGAAAGGCGCCTGAGATCAGCAAAGTCTCCCACATGGTTTTTGGGATTAAATTTATCTGAGGAATAAGATGGGAAAGGGCAAATAAGAGAATATTTTGAGGATATATCTATAGGCCAGACAGCACTACTATATGCATTCAGTATCATCATTAGTGCCTTACAGAAAGGCTTGTGAGCTTAGAGAAAAGCTGATATCTCCACCTCAGTCTAACCTCAGACCCATGATCACATTTACATCAGTTTTAAATGTATTTCTTCTGAGTGTGCTGAAGCAGCCTGACTGGCTCCACTCTAAGGAGGAGAAGGGTGACACATATTGAAAGGCTTCTCTACACAAGGAAGTTGCACAGGGTGATGACCGCCTTGTGAGCACACTCCCCTTGTATCTTAGATAAAGTTTCTTTCTTTCCAATTTGGCTCAAGCCAGGCTGTAAAAAGCTCTGTTGCACTGGAACAAGCATTTGTGGGTACCTGTTCGACAGAAGCAATTGCATGGTGAGGCTGCTGGGAAGAGGTGAAGACCAGGTGCCTCTGAAAGGGCAGACAAACAGCCCATGACAGAGGAAAACATGTAGCCTGTGTCTTCCAGATCCTTCGAATCTACTCCCTGGACCCTCCTGGCTTCCATCCTACTGCTCTGCACAGATGTGGAAACTCTTGAATGCAGTATCTAGGGACCTGGATCTTCCTAGCTAACAAAGCTTGTTCCATCTCCTCTCTAATAGGAAATAAATGTCTTCCAAAGGATTTGGCCTGGGTTGGATTCAGTCTCGCTTTTCCCCTGCTGCCCCAGAAAAATCCTTCTTGCCTATGTGTGTACAGAGTTGCAGATGGTGATGCACAAGCTTTGCATGCTTGGGAAGAAAAATGCAGGATGCACCTACAACGGTAAAAGGTTTTATTACTTGTAAAGCTCCTCAGTTGTCTTAATGGGGAATGGAGGATATTGAAGCCCTCAGTGGTTTCCTGTTCAGAGTCCAGCTTCTTTCTGGAAAATAGATGTAGTAATAAGAAAAGGAAGAAAAGGTCTTGCTTGAGTAATTTATTGGATTTACCTGATTTGGGGTAAATCCTGGGATTCCCTCAAATGACCCTTCCCTTTCCCTAGTCCCTGTTGGGGGTTACAATTTGCTTCCCCTATCTGAGGACCTTGTACAGTTGTTGTGGTGGTGGGCTGGTCATAGCCATGTCTCCAGACGCTACTACCTGCTGGCTGAGTATACTTAAGTAATGAAGGAAGGACCATGTTTCCTATATGTAACCTTAGATGAGCCGTCTGGAGACATTATTCAGGCAGGAACTCGCATGCACGAATTGGTCAAGTACGCATTCAGCTGTCTGATTTGAATATCCCAAGGTACGTTTTCTGTTTGCACATGGGAAAACACAGGTTTTCAGTTTCAGAGGTGGGTATGAAATAAACCTTTTTTGGAATCTAGCAGAAAATCTTTTCATTTAAAGAGTTGCTGAGAAAGATTGCACCAGAACATCTCCCAGCTGACCCAGTCTAAAGGAGAGGATGATCCAGGTTACTGTTTTCTCCCTCTTCTTTCTTTGTTTTTCACGAGAGACTCTCCTCAGCAGCAGGATATCAGACATCCTTCGTGGCAGAGAAGGAATTCTGTTTTGCCTCTTAGTTTCTTATCCAGTTGTTTTCAGTGGGGGAGTTTGTTTTTCCTGTATGATTGGAGTAATTACTCTGACAAGGCAAAGGACTGGGACAGATGTTCTCCCTAACTAATAATAAAAGCAGTGTCTTTCAGCTTTTTGTTGGCTGTGAAATCCACCACCATCCCATTATATCCTGCAATGGGATGCAGGTAGTGAATACTTGTAGAACTGGAGTGTTGTTGCTCATCTTCTGTCTACATTCAGGAGAGGACAGGGCAAAGACTGCAGGGTTAAATCAAACTGCAAGCTCGCCATCTCCAGTAAGAACAACTGTTTTAAAAGCTCCTAATTGTTGCAGGTTACCTGCCCTTTACAAGATGGAATTGTTATAGTTTTGATATTTCACCACAAAATGGTGCCGCCAGCTGTCAACAGCTCAGGGAACAGTTAATTATATTTTTGTACAGCTGTTTGTAAGAGCATAAAAAGCTGCTGCTCTTCTTAAAAAAAAAATATAAATCTTGGCATCAGTTCTTTGAGGAGAATAGTTAACAAGAGTCCAAAATACTTATAACTGGAAAGACAATCATTATGCTTCTTTTTGTCAAGTAAAAATGCATTTCCTCTGGTGCAAAGGGAATCAGTTTACTATTATGGAGTTAAACAGGGAATGGTTGTGTCGGAAATTCAAGGGAATTAGTAATCTCCACTTCTGGAAGTGCCACTTCAAATCCAGGGCCAATTCCTGTCTGCCCACAACAGCGAAAAGGCAAAGGAGCTGCGCATTGCACCCTAGCAATGCATTTGTGTGGATGGACTTCAATGACTTCACACACAGTGAAGTCCTTAGATTGACCATATCCTGATAAATCCATCCTTTCTGATGGACAGCAAATGCCTCAGCTTCATGCTGTAACATATCCCTTTCATACTGTGACGTATCCCTTGCTACCCAGTGATCTGAGATTTACATTTCTGGCAATACTTGAAGGACCTAGCCCAGTTCTGCTAGATCCTGCAAGATGTGAACAGTGTTGGAGAATTTACAGTGTAGATAGTCAAACCAGACAGTGGGGAATGTATTGAACTTGTTTATCTGAAAGCTTTGATTTGTCACAAATAAATTTATGTTATCGGGAAGGGCTCTCTTTCAACAAATTCAAGCCTATCAAAAATAATGTTTTATTTGGATGTTTTCTAAACCAAAATTTCTACTGTCTAATTTTTAAATGAGAAAATTATTTTGACTTATAAATGTAGGGCGGTGGGTTTTTTTCTACTTGTTAACAGAGTGGTTGAAACCAAAATTATTTGGAAATGATAATATATTTGCATTGGCCCAAACAGACCTCTTTTTTTTCTTTTGGAAACACATATCCTCTGTCTTTTTGTATTTGGGAAGTGAAATGTTCACTTCAGATGTTTTGGAGATAAGGCATCGTTTCAAGATACTTAGAGTGCATGGAGACGAGGAGACATTCCAATTGTGTCCCCAGGCTCACTGATTGAATTTGAAGGTTGCAAAAACTCCCTTCTTAAACCAGGGCAATGCACGGCTTGCAGTCTCATCAAGGTGGCAACTAAAGATGACCCATAGAAGCCTCCACGCCACTGGGTGCAACCTGCTGGGGAATTATGCTGCATGGGCAGCACAGTGGGTGCTTCCCAACTCTACCACTTAACCCACTGCAAGTCCTAAAGAGAACCTATCCCAGGAAATCCTATCTACTCTGGCTTGGCTGCTCAAGGTTCCTCTTTGTATCATGTACAATGTTCTTCTATCTCACTTCTATCACACATGTGCGAGGCCTCCCCTTAGTGGCACACACCTCCATCTACTCCAATATATCGTGAAAATTAGATCTAAATCAGCCAACTGTTGAAAAAATGTCCCTTAGCAGTACTGTGGTTAGTGGGTCTATTTACTCCAATGATTCCAAGCAGCTGAAACACTTTATCAGTTACCCCAAAATTTCTAGCAAGCTTGTATGCAAAAAAATAACTGGTTGCTGATGACTTGGTCCAAGAACTGCTTTTTGAGGAGTCTTAATCCAGCCAAAACATTTTTGTCCTTTTTGTAGTGGTATGGTTTGTTATAGCTGTGCATTGAAACAGGAGCCTTCAGGAGACTAACAGAAAGTTCCAACATTCAAAGGCATAATTAGTTGCTTTGAGATGGACATTAGAAAGCTTTTATGCCTTTCCATAGAAAGTTAAAACAGTAGAACATTAATTGGAAAGAGCAACAACAGATGGATACTCAAAAGGTGGTCCTTATGGAAGGACTAGGCAGAGGGATGGTCAGAAAGGAAGAAGTAATTCTGCTAAACAAAATCTGGCCTACAGGATCCAAACAGAATACTTTGAAATGAAAAGGTCTTAAAATTACCTTGTATCTTTCACAGTTTTGAATAGTTCACTACAGTATAAGTAATTTTGGGCATTTTTTCTGTCTTCCTCCTTCCTGTTGGCAGTCTGTAAATTTTCCAAAGTCGAGAAAATTTGGAAAATAGGGATAACTTGCAGAAAAATATAAAGAAACGTTATTGCCCCACATTTTTTTTCCAGAAACAGGACACCTGAAAACTCCCAATTAAAATACATCTTTGACAAAAAATGAAGGAAAGTGGATTCCAAGCAATTTGCCTCATTTAGGTGAAGACACACCAGCTGAGTCATTTAGGGAAAAAAGTGCCAAAATTTACTCACAGGCTCCTGTTCCAGCAAGAGCACCCAACCCGCTGCAGCACTCAATCTCCAGCTTTCTTTCTAGATGGGAATAATTGCTTTTTCCCATGAGAAAATGCTGCTTTCACTTTTACTGGAGCATCATCTTTCTGGAAGTGAGTCTTCCCCAGTGAAAGGTTGGTGGGGCTGTTACCTTGTGTGTTTGTTTGGCTCGGCATGGTACACTGGGGTGCTCTTGTGTCTGCTATTGAGAAAGACCTGGATTCAAAAAGCTGGGGTGTATTCATAGCATAATCTGACAGCTCTCTGTTTATACCAAACCCCCCAAAACAGAGGCTATAATTATTCTGAAAACAGTGTCTGCAGTGCACCATCTGTTGCCTGCATCTGCCTGCTCCACAGAAAACCCATGACCACAATCATTCATTATGAGACTTCAGAGAAGACTCATGAAGATCCTCTACCCAGGCTTTGAAGGCTCTACCCAGTCAAAGAAAGACCCTGGTTAAAATAAAGCTGGAGCCAGCTGGAAAACCTTTTTGTGTCAAAGTCTTCACAGGCTTCAAAATATGAATGATCTGTCCATGTTGATGGTCTCTGCGCACCGCGACTCTCTTTAACTGGGCAATTAGTGCTGTAGCCCACTTGCCTTGCAGATGCTCAGAGCATCTGGGACTGCCAGCCCCTTTTCAAGCTGGAAACATGCTGGCTGCTAGCAACAGAGCACTGAAATGGACATGGCATGATTCACATCTTGCTGTCTTCCCTAGAAATATGACTTTCACATGCTGTGGGCTTCAAGGCAGTGTTGGTACTAATGGAATGTGAAGAGAGACTATTCCGGTAGCCTGATGGCTCCTACAGGATCTACTAGAACAAAGCCCATGCTGAGACTTGTTAAACAGTTGGTGACAGCAAATGGCTGTGAGGGAGGATGGCAGAAGCATTGGAAAATGCAGCCCAGAGACATGAGTAAGCGTGCTTGGCAAGATGCAGGGTGCTGCTCTATACCTTGAGAGAGGAATCAGATGCTACCAATAGCGATTCCTTGAGCATTCCCTCACCCAATACCCTTGTATGTAACATGATGCACAAACACACTGGATAGAAGCTGTTCCCTCAATAGCCTGTTTAGAAAGCTAAAAAGGAAAAGCAAACACCTCAAACCCCTTAACATCTCTTTTGCAGGTAGCTCTGGACTAGAGCTGAGTTATGCAAGTAACGATCCGTGCCCAGTTCTTCACTCTACTTCAGCATTTCCAAAATATAAAGCACCAAGGATGGTGAGAAATTGAGCAAGCAACATGAAAATGGAAAACAAGGCAGATAATTATGATTTAACTTCATCAGTGCAATTGTATGGAATTGAAAAGTCATTTCAGCAGCCCCAGGACATGTTAACAGCCCTAAAGAGTCCAGACATAAAAGCAAGATATTTTCCAAACTTCAAAAGGATCCAAAGTTTCCTAGCAGGAGGGAATTGTTTTAGCATGTAGCTTTTTAATTAGATGTTGGAAAAACTTAGTGGTGGAGTAGATTCTGCCCTAATTTACACTGAAGCAACTGCACTTTAAGGTATAAAAATTATTCTGGGTGGATATTGCCTTACCAAAGGACAGAATTTAACCCAGCTCCTTTAAATTCATGCACCTACATGGTCAGAAACTCTCTTGCCCTGTACTGCAAATGATGGCTAAAACTTCTCAGAAATAGAGTCAATTAACGTTAATTTAGTTCAGTCTTCCTTGCAATAATAAATGGATGTAAATGAGGCATCCCCAGTGGAGACAGATTTACAGCAGGCGAAACAGCTATAAAAGTAAGAACAACAGGAAAACGAAGCTGGTCTCCGATAAGAAGGTGTGAGGTAATTATGAGCTTCCAGCTAGCGCATGAAAGTAACACATTTAACCCCAACAGACAGTAAATGTCTAATCTGGCGATTTATGGTGATTGACACCATTATGGTGAGACTTGATGGGAAGAAGAAAAGAGAGGTGACATAGCAGCTCTTTACATTACTGTCTAGTCCACGGTGTGTGTTACACAGGGCAAGGTTCTGACACAGCTCAGCTATGCAAACTGAGGTAATTTAATCCCATTTCTTATCAAAATTTCCCAAGTGGCTCATTCTTTCCCATCACAAGGTTTCTTCATCACTTATGAGCCAGTTCCTGATCCTCTTAATCTCCCCCCTTTTCCAAATTCAGGTTTTGCTGAGCCTCCTTGGGCTTGCTGTAGACACAATTCAGATGGGATGGAAAAGAGGAAATTAAAAAAGAAATCATATAGCCACTGCAAGTCACATGGGCTGGGGTATTGTCTTCCTTCTTTCTCTAGGAAATCTTGGGTTAGCTTTCATTAGGAAGGTGCATGTCATTAATGCCTTTTAGTGCAAGCAGATATATTTCACTCTTGAGGGGCACCAATGCAGTTAGTAGAACATACGAGCAGACAAAGGTCCATGTGACCCAGTGGCCACATGGGACATTCATAAGGAGAGGGAAGATAAGCCTATACTGATGTCTCATTTTCTATACTCTCCCAGTTTCCGATACTCTGGTTTATACAGCAAGACATGAAACCCCATAGTTGTCTCTTACTCAGACTTGGGTGTAATATTTGCTCCCCGAAACTGCAGTTCCTCCTTTGTCCATACCGTTTAGATTACAGGGGAATGGCCTCTGAGCCCATCTGTGCTTGGCAAACGATGAATGATGAAGAATGCATTAATTTCAGAGGCAAAGGAGGGCAAGCCTGCCCAGCTCTAGCCCTCTGTAAACAGTTAAGCGTCTTTGTGGCAGAGAGCCTGAAGCAGCTGAGACAGGTCAATCAATATGAGACTCCCAAGGGAAAAGAGAGACTGACTTTCCACAAGGGAGAGCACCAACATCTCAGCAGCCATTGAGATGTGTTTCCTGCAGAGTGTACACAGCATTGTCCTGGACTGATCTCTGCTCTTGCCTCAAGATCCAAGTGTGGTGGGAACAGGTTTTGTGAGCTTTGAATCAAACATCAAGCAGGGCTAATGCCTGAGGGTTTGCAAGAAGCTGTGAGTAAGGATGGTGCTTGGGGCTAGTGTGACACTGAATGAACTTCAGGAGGGACTTGTAGATAATCCACTACATCTCACATCACATCCTCATCCTCCGGCTGGCTGTACCCGCAGTCTGGTGAGCTGGTTTTCAAGTTACACTGGTAGGTGAAGAGGGAATAAGCCCTCCCAGAGGAAAACAGGACAATTGCTGGAGAAGAAGCACCAGGAACCCTGGAATCCATAGCAGACATGCTCCTGCAGCAGAAGCTGGCCGTTCAGCTATTCACGCTTGACAATTCCCCCACAAATAGCTTGAGGTACTCCAAGGATGAGGGCCAGGAACTGGCTCAGGTTTGGGCACAGGGTTCCCACAACAGAAGGAAAAGGGCACGTTTGGGTTGTGTTGTCTGAGATATGAACTGGGCAGTAACAGAGCATCTATATGTATACCAAATGCTGTGGATAAGACCCAGGAGACACCCGGATGGAGAGTGCACAGTGGGTGCAGGGATGTCTGTGAGTAATACGCCTTAGTCTGGGCAAGAGTAACCTCACCATTTCTCAATGAGTACAGCTCTTTTTGTTCAGGTTTGAGTGCCAGTTGTTGCGATAGGGAGCCAAACAAATGTCCCAGAAGCCCCTGTGGATAAGCAAATGCTCATTAGGTGGTTTTCATTGCCTCCACTGGCAAACTGCAGGTACCCAGGTGACAAAGAGCATCCCAAAATTGTCTGCAGCTCCCCCAGACCGCAGGCACACTGGAGCTACAGCCCAGGGCCGTACACTCAAAGCAGTGCTTAAAGCTACATCCCACCACCTCGTGTCACCTCCCCGCAATGTGTGAGGCAGGACTAATTTTGTAAGCAGCAGGGGTGGGTTGTGACAGCCTGTGGGACTGCCTCAAACCCAACAGGCAGTGCAAATGCACGTTTGGCTCCACAGTCTGTTACACATCAGTGAAGGAGCCCTCTGAGCCTGTAAAGGCAGCCACTGTTCCGGGTGTGCATTGATGCAGGTCCCCCTTGTGCTGCCCCTGGAAGTCTCAGCTGAGACTGGGGAATTTATTAAAGAAGGTGAGTAATTATGCAGAGCAGTTTACAGACCCACCATGCCATATGCGTGCAGTCTGTGACCTTTCTGGTGGTTTCTGCAGCACACCCCTCAACAAGCTTGCCACAAACATAACAGGTAACTAGAGATCTGCACCGGGGCGCGCTCGCTGATTGCATCGAGAGCTGCTAAACAGCTCTCTGACAATGAGCATTTAAAGAGCAGTTTCCTTTCCATCGCTCACTTTTCTTGCCTAATTTATTACTGTGAGGTCATTTTGATTATTAACCTGAGCCCTTTGCTTTCTATGGGCAAGTGCTTCCACCCTCACACTGCACATTTACACGCCAGCTCTCTGAGCATTTTATTACTTGATTTTCCTGTTTGATTTCCCAGGGTACTTCAGTTCCTGCTCTGAGATATGGTATGTTCAGAGAGTTAGTTACAGACCCACAGATCTCCAAGTCGTCAGGGATAGATTCTTTTCCTCCTTCCCAGTAGCTGACAGATGGTTATTCTTCAACAAATAAAATCTAAATTGTATGAGTCTGCGCTGCTGCAGGAGGGGGTTCTTAATAAGCGCCTTGCTGTGAAGAAAGGAAATAGAGGGAAAAGCAACCCCGAAGTGTGGGTATTTGGAACTAAAAATAGACTCCACGTGTCCATTTGCTGGAAATGCATGGCAAAATTTCACATCTGAAGGGCACTTCAATGGCACTGAGGCCTGGTATTGGCTTCTCCAAAGAGATGGGTTATATCCATAGCGAACTCTTGTAACAGGCACATGTTTTCTGAACCAGTGGTAATGATGTGCTAAATCTGCCTTGTGCAGGACCCCATGTGTGAACGTGCATCAAGGGAAAAATGAGTCTGCACCCACTCAGGGTGACACAGCCAGAGTTAGACCGCCAGAAGCACCAAGACTGAACTGAGTTTATCAGGCAGAAACTGGCTCACTGCAGGCGTGAGGGGCTCCCCATTTACCTGACCTGCAAACTCATGCCATCCTTTGGTCCCTCTTTGATAACACTCTGACAACTCTGAAATGGCTTTATAAAACTTCAAAACCACAGTATGTCTTTGTCTTAAAAGCCCCATCCCAGGAACTGCTCAGTTCACGTCTGCATGTTATTTGGCTGCTCTGGTTCTCCTTGGGCCAGCTGCTGCTCTGGTTAGCATTGACATGGACCAACTCCCACATCAAGGTCTCGATGATTCCACCACATCATCAAGGTTAATGTGGTTGTACACAAACATATTAACCCCCTATTATCTTTTCATCATTAAAAGTGCAGGGTTTATACTGCAGATACGGTGAGTACCAGTGCAATGGGCGTACAACAAACATGGCCCTTTGGTCAGCATTGCTGCAGCACCTTGAGCTGACCCAGCAGCTAGCTGCTTTTCCCCTCAGACATCTCTTACCTGTTCCTGAAATGCTGAGCCAGCCAAGGTTTGCAGCCACCTAAAATGTCTGCAGATTTTGCTCCTCCTAAGGTAAAATAATAAATATGGTTGTGGGAAATACAAACATGCATCCTGCTGTGAAGGGGCTGCCAGTCAGGCTGGCTGCGAGAAAGTGACCATTGGCAAGATATTCCTACAGGGGAGAGACCCTGCGAGCTCTGGAATTTGACAGATGCTAAAAAATGTCTTTATTAGCTTTTCATTAGCTGCAGACTGCGAATGGACTGAGCTCAGACAGCAATCCTCTCACAGCCCATGGGTTTTAATCACCATACCCAATGATTAAGAAAAGAACTGCCTAAAGCCCGCCTGTCATTAATCTTTGAATATATACTCATAATTCAAAATCAATAATTCAGATCACTTAGAAAAACCTATTGCTCCTTGGATACAGAGAACAGAAGAAGGCAAAATTATTTGCTAACTTCTGGATTCTTTCTCCCACTGTATCTTCTCAGGTACTCTGAAAAACTCTCTTCATTTCACACTGCTCCTCATTTGAACTTCATCAGGTTTGCATGGAAGCGTCATGTAGGAATTGGTGCTTCCCTTCCATTTAGTCAATGCTTCAGAGAAAAAGGAGTGAGCATATATGCTCTTCCCTGGTGTGCTCCAGTTTATTTTCAGTCCAGAGAATGTCTAAATTACCTAGGCTGCATGACATCTCCCAGGAGGTGCTCCAGCCTCAGCAAACCCAAACAATGAACTTAATATCAGCCCTGGGAGGATCAAAAGGGTGTGAAGCTGCTCCCATTGGAGAGTCCTGAAGGAGCAGTTTATCCCAGCTCTTGCCCTGTTCTATCTGAAAGTTGAGAACTGAAGCAAGAAAATCTTGCTCTTTGAAACAATTACATTGCTCGTCTACCCACCAGTTCTCTGAGCACCTCTTAAATCACCTTTAATGTGATGTATCTTCACAACTCCCCGGCAAGATAAGGGCGATACCATCATCCTTGTTTTACAGATGGAGAGCCAGGGCACAGACAGAGCACTGTTGCCTAATCATTTTTCTTTTATTAGTGAGCTTACCTCCGGCAGTGCCTGCTTATGTCTTACTCAGCATTCAGCCCTTTGAACAGCTGCTCTTATATGAAGGCTTATGAAGGCCGTCAAGTTGCCACAGAAGCAGCAGACCAAGAAGTTTGGCTGGTTGTATAACTGCAGTTCTTGCTGTACTAATGTAGGTGCAATTACAGAGACCCTGAACATAGAGGACTGCACAGTAACCTAAACCTGGTCCATTTAAAACCAGACACTGATTCACTTCATTCATGAGCAATTGTAATTCATACTGGTGAGAACAGGTTGTATACCTCAGGGAGGTAATTTTATTTCATGGTTTACTCAGACTCCTCTAATTAGTACTAAAAAAAGCACTTCTTTTGGCTGTGCACTCTCTGTTCCCCAGACAGGGAAATCCTTGCTATAGATTCGTATTGTCTGAATATGTGTGTATTTTCAGAATGCATAGAAAATCTGCTTGCCATGATATAGCATGGAACTTCAACATCACATGGAAAATCACAGCTTATGTTTACATTTTCATGGTGTGGCTTTGTACTTATGTGAAGCCAGCACTCTGATGCAGCCCTCCTGACTCTTGAGTCTAGTTATTTTTGGTGCACCTCATGCCAGATGTCGATCCAAGCAACTGTGTCTTTCCTATGCTCACACACAATAGCCATCAAAAACTAGAGCTGGATCCTGAGCAGCTCCATTCCAACACACTGAACCACCCTTCTGCCTGAAAAAGAACCACCTAAAATTCAACTTTGACCAAAACAAAACCAGTATTTCCATCCCTCGTGTTCAGCCACCAGCTGGCTGCTGCTTTCTAAAGATGCCCTCCACTGCATGGGTAGAACTTACTGCCCTGCAGCAACAGCCTGCACAAGGTGGGTTTCCAAGGTGGAGTGAAAGTCCATGTTGCATTTGCACCATGTCTGCTAAAATCCGAAGAGCTATTGAGCACCTTGAGGTGATAGATGGGCTGTGCACACATAACAAGCTGCCAAATCTTTTCCTATTGCTCATTTTTCTTTCTTTCCTTTCTCTTCCTTCTTATCTGCTGGTATCTGACACCTGCTGGGGAATGTTGGCCTGAAGCCATCAGGAAGAAGGAGCAGCTGAAAACTGCTTGGCTGATTTCTCTGTGAAGAGCCCTCAGCAAGTTTTGCACGGACAATGAACAAAGTGCCGTTTCGTGCTTTAAAAGGACAAAGAGGAAGGGGTGGGATTGAAGGGCTCTGCAATACAGATCTTCCCACAGTCCCAACTTCATGGAAGGGTAACACAGATCAATCTTGAGTTCTCTTAATATGGGACAGAAAGGCGAAATTCAGGCATCAAAGGGCACGGCAGGTGCTAAGAGCCACCCAGACCGACAGTGTCTCCTGTAGTATAAACAAGTAAACTGTTTGATTTCAAGCTCCAGCTATTTTGCTCAGATACCCCTTGTTTACTGAGTGCTGAATGGCACTCAGCATTTACAGATGTAAAGCCCCTGACTGGGAAGGTCATTAAAATTGGCGCAAAGATTGGGTAAAATCTGAGAAAATCCACAGGGGAGCCCAGCTAATTAATTATGGTTTTGTAATGCACCTAAGAGAACAATGTCCGAAGCTCTGAGCTGTTTGAAGGGGCTGTTTAAAAGCAAATTAAAGCAGAATATCTACTGTAAATGTACAATTGAGCTGTATGCTAAACACACAGGCAAAGTTGTTTACCCAGCTCCTGGACCCTCTTGAGCATGGTAGGTTTGAACATTTGAACACAAATGTCACTGGATTGGGAGAGGCTGTGAGAAACAAAGCAGGCAAGAGAGGAGAGAAGACATCCACCGGAACAAACAGGAGTGAAATACGGCAGCAAAGAATGAAAAATAAATAGACACAAAAAAGGGGAAACAAAATATTGAGATAGAACTGAGTCCTCTCACCACCCTCTACAGAATCTCTAGATCTGTCTCTGGAAATATTATCTGTGAGGAGTCATTGTTAAGGTTTTGAAGAGATGATGTTGGGCCCCAGTGCTGGGCAGGCTGGGCTCCCATTCAAAGGTGGATGTGGGAAGCCAGGGCAAGCATTGGTGGTCTGCACTCCACTGGCAGCGCATGCCATGGCAGATCTGTATCTGCCACATGGGTACCATCTGCCTGGGACCCAGCAATGACCAACCTCGGATTTGGGGAAAAAGGATGGACTGTGGTGAACAAACCACCAGAGGGTTTGCAGCTACCAGTACACCCAGCCCTTATTCAAAGTATCGCTGAACCATCTTAGTGAAAGAAGCATCTGCCTCCCATCTGCTCTCCCTTTTTGCAGGGGCATATTTTTTCCATAAGCAAAAGATTTTGCCTTGAGTAAAAAAAATGCCTTTTGGAATGGGCCACAACCCCTGGGCTCCTGGAGCTCAGTCACTCCCCGTGGATGAGAGCTTGACTCCAGTAGTGAATGTGGCTTTTTCATCTGACAGCGTAACCAGATACCTTTGGCAACTCCAGTTATTTCAGGAGGGGTAAAAATATAGCTCTTTCTGCTGATAACCTCATTGTAATTTGGCACAACCTGCTGAAGACTCTCCAAAAGGTGATGACACGTGATGCAAGACAGGTGAAACTAGCTCTTTGGAAAGCACGTGTGTACGAGCTTGTAGTACCTGCCCTTTCTAAACTGCTTGGTGGGCAGGGAACAGTAGTGGCCCTGGAGGACTTCACAAGCTGTCAGAGGCAATGTGTGTGCATTCCTGTGCGGGGCTCAGATGACACCAAGTAAAGAGAGAAACCATTATGTAACTTGGAAGATTGTATTATACAATAACTTACACAGGCAAAAAAGACGTATCCCAGCCAACTGCTCCAGTGTGAAAGATGAGATTCGGAAGATTAGTAAAGCCTCCTATCTGCCAAATCTTGCTGAGCATTACACCACATGGTGGAGTTGGACTAACCCGGTGCATTATTATGACTCAGCTTAGTGGGAGAGGTAGGGCAGGGCAAGGCAAACTTTACTATCAGCATCTGCTTAGAAATCAAGCTATATTTACAACACCAGGGCTGATAAAATGTCTGTTGTGTTTGACTAACACCAAATATTGCAATACACTGCTTACAAGAAATGGGCTGGATTGGCAGCTAAATTGTTTAATTAAGATCGAATTACCAGAGGGCTAGATCTGGTTTTCAAGATGTAACAAGGAGATTTACTAGTAAGAAATGGGATTTAATGTAAAAATAGCAGCTGCCACCAGGTACAACACGTAGCAGCAGGTGAGAGAAAACCAGTCTTTTCAACAGTGATCTTCACCATCTATCACCCATCACTAGCCTGGCATTGGTTCACCCAAGGGACAGCCAGGGCAGGCCAAAGGACTGGAAATCAGGATTTGATGCTGTCCTAGGCTCCCACCCAGTTGCCATGAGGGCCCCGTGCAAGGCACTTTTTCCCCTGTTCTGGTGTTGAATGGTCCAACCTAGGGAAGGGGTGGTTCTCTTGCTTGCCTCTGTCTTGGGAGGTCAAGCCAGCCCCATCTCTGAATGGGAATATACATGGCGAGAAGGAACATCACATCATCCCTCCCAGTAAAGGAGCCATTGAGTAAATTGATCCCATGCTACACATCCCCACTCAGGAGAGGGGTTAACAGAGCTAAATGCAGGGTTAGGTGATCCTTGGAATCCCTCCAGGCTTCCTACAAGGGACTTCAGTGCAGCAACAGCTACCAGTTGCAAGCACAGGAATGAGCAGAGCCCAGCGCCTTGGAGCTTTGCATCCTTTTAGTATTTCTTTCTGTGAAGGTGTGAGCCCGTATTGCTCAAATCCCTTCCCCTTTTGGACACACTGAAAGGTTAAGTGGCCTTCCTCTGAGACAGTAGGACTTCTGACACCCTTCTCTCACTTGGCAGCCCCTATCCTTCAGTTCTATTTACTCTTGCAATGTATTTCTTTCTGTGGAATGTGAATAAATTTGACCAATGGATGGAGGAGTTACGAGGGAGGGTCAGATAGAGACAGAGACATGAATATGGGGTTTGTTTGAGCTTCATTTTCACAAGGAACCAGACTAAGATCCACCCACTAATGAAATGCCCTGCTCCTGCTTATCTAGTGAGACACTGGAGAGTCTCTTAACTTCCTGGTGCATTAAGCTTCACTCAGTGCAAAATCTGCCTGTGACCTGGCATCACCTCTGCATTTCCTTCTCTGTTATCACTGCACACAAAGTATTTCAAAAGCAGGATCTCAGCTTAGGGACCCACACCTATGGACCCAAACTCTGCCTAATTTTACCCACAAGTAAGCAGCCCTGCAGCTCTGACCAAAGCCAACGGGAGCTGTTGTATATGAGGCATGTCAGGTTATGGCAGCATTTCTTAATGAACTGTTGGTTCTTTTGAGACTTGAGTTTCTTCGTTGTAGCTCAGTGCTCAGGAGAGAGGGAAGAAAGAGAAGTGTGTTGGTCTAACGCTGAAACAACTAATTTATGTAGTTACACCGTGACTTAAGAAAGTTCTGCTGTAAGTGAGTTTATTAAGTGGAGTCAGGATGTCTGACAGCTAGCAGAGCCTCTGCAAATAAGACAAGGCTGTTGGTAGTAAAAAGTAGGAATCCAGTTAAAAAATAGCTCCTCCAGTTACAAGACTGCTTGAAATATTGTACTCTGGAAATGTTTGTGTTTTAAGCTGTTTTAGTGTACAGTATAAGTCATTGATTTTTTTTTCCCCCCCTTGGTTTTGTTGCTAAACCTATGAAGGGAAATGTTTTTCTCCACTTGCTGGACAGCAGCCATGAATTAGTAATGACTGACCATGTTTCAAAAGTGCGTTGTGTATTTTAATCTGCATTGAAAACCATGTTTATCTTCTTTCTGGAAGCTTAAGGAACTTTTAATGTCTGTGCTGCTGGCAAAATGCAAACTACTGCAAGGAGGCAAGCCTGGTGCTGGGCTGAGCGGCTCCCACATGTGGATACCCTGCATCCCGGTGTAGAGGTATCAGCTCAGCCTGCGCGGCTGACAGGCAGCTCTGTTCTGCATCAGGCTTCATGACCTCGTCTCACTACCCACATTAACCTCATCCTGTTTAGGTAGTCTCCCCATTTCAGCACAATCCATCTGTATCCCTTGTTTTTCTATGTTTTCGTGAAGGAAATGAAGCACCTCTATGCTGATGGGCTGTCACGGCCCTCTCATGAGGTTTCTCATGAGGAAATCACTGATGCTGTGAGCAACAGCTCTATGGCACTTCCTGACCAGCATCCTAGAGCAATGTATTATCTGACAATAAAGGTGCTTATTTCAGAGCGCTTGCTTTATGAATTTATTATGGCTGAGTCTGCAGCAATTATGTTGGTTCCTCTATGGAGGTAATTTCCTTTGTGCAAGAGAAACTGAGGTAGGGAAGGAGAACCATGTGGAAGATGAAGTGCTAATCTGAGATTTGAGAGACCTTGGTTTAAACCAAGAAATTAATTCCCTCCTCAGACTTCCTTGGATATGCTGCAGAGTCTTCTACTCCAACCATTTCCAAAATAAATGTTGGAGTTTCCTCAAATTTGCCTTCTGGGGCAGTGAGCAAAACACTTATGAGATAAACTAAGGTAATGGGGCTACATAAGTACCTCTCAGAGAGATCCAGATGGATGTGCATGAAGAGATTAAGTTCCTGATCTTCATCATCTTTATAGGAATGTGGACTGGGGGGAACCCTGCTAATGCAAAAGGAGTATGAGAGAGAAGTGGACTCCCATAATTTAGAGACATAAGGTCACATAATGATTTCTCTTGATTCTCAGTAGCCTACTTGAAGCAGCAGAATATTTTTCCTAATTCCCCTTTGTTCAATTACACCAACCGCTTTTCCTGGTGACCAGACAAGCAGAAATATTCACCTCAGCCTTTCCACTGTTATTTCTTCTTCTCTGACTCTGCCATCAGTACTTTAGGGTCACTAGGGAGAGCAGCATCTTCATGTTTGCTCTACAAGTTTCACTTGTATAAAATGTACTGTTCATAGTGAATAATTCGTTAAGGAAAAAAAAACTCAAAGCTTAGAAAAACCCAACTTTGGGCTTTGAAAGTGCAATAAAATGATCACTTTTTGGCTACATCAGCTTCGCAATAATTCTCTGTTTGGGTGGAACAGGATAATCTGTGAAAGCCACACCCAAGTCATTCCAGTATTTCTGCTAATGTGTGTACACTTTGCTTCTGTAACCTGAACGAGCATGTTCCCAGCTAGCTCAGGTACTTCTGCATGGCACTTCATGGAACAAACACATCCCTAGGCCAATGTCCTCTCCTATGACCGTCATTTATACCTAGCACAAGCATTTCCTTCACATTCTACCTCAGTTTTGTTCAGGTCCTGCTGGAGTTGACACTCTGGGTGATGGGGTGATGGATGAATAGAGCAAAGGATAAAGACACCGTATAAGAAGAGAAGTTAAAAAGTGGCCTCCAAAATCCCATGGGAAGAAAGGTCTAGGAGCCTAGACATGGAGTCAAGAGGGATTAGAATGTTTGAGGGAGTGCTTTAAGTTGATTAAACATGAAGGTTTTCCAGAGAGACCTTGAACAGTAAAATGGGGAGAAGCAAGGAAATTTGAGATGTCCAAGGGTGCAGCCCTCTAGCGATAATAGCAAAAGAAGCATCTTAATAAGTGGAAAAAAAACCTAATTTCACAACACCTTGTAATCTCTGGCTAGAGTGAGAATGGATATAAACTGTTTCCTTCAACTGCAGGGGCAGTACTGTGGAGGTCATGCTCTTGTCCTATGTTTGCATGCAACTAAGGAGCCCCAGAGATGTGGGCAGGACTGCACAGAGTCATACAGAGCTATCATGTTCAAGAAAATACTGGACAGAGTAAATGATGCTATAAACCACAAGATGTGTTTTATACAGAACAGATCTTTGTGTTCCCCAAAGTAGCTCAACTGACTTCATTTGCCATCTCTTGGATAAACCCTTCTGGGTTCCATCTGAGTCCAGTACTGGGATGGGGACAGCTACATCACACAGATTATCAGTGACAGGTAAGTCTGAACTAGTGTGGTCCTCTTCACTCCATGCACACAAAGTCTGAAAGACCAGAGAGACAGTCCTGATAACAACAGAGGGGTTTAAGATTCTTGTAGCTTTCAGAAGCTCTGATCCCAGAGCAAATCCGCATCCTTCCTAATAACGATGTATCTTGAAACTTCACAGTACCTCCCAATAATCATATTGATTTGTGTTGAGCCTTCAGGATTAGTGGATTCTGAGGTTTGGAGATTGCTGTTTCACAGATGTGTGCACATAAGCGTTGACTTCACTAGAGGCAGACTAATGCACGGCTGTATTTCTCCTTTCATATTGTTAGGTCTCATAAGTGTCCTGTTGATCCAGGTGAATAGAGCATGGTATAAAGTGGCTTTCCAGCCCATGCCATGCAATCGGGTCATTCTGAGCAAATGAACCTTGAAATGGCCCTTGGGGATCTTTACGGACAGCCTGGTACCAGTCTTGAGCTCTGGGAGCCTGGTGTGGAGACATGTTGTGGTTTGACTCGACAGAAATTAGGGTAATGGCCTTCAGCTTGTATTAAGCGGACAGTGGTTTGCACCATAGAACCCACCACAAGTATTTTATTACAGCCTGGTAAAAAGGACAAGTTTTTGCTTGTGCAGAAGCTGGGATTTTACTAAGCTGAAAACTGAAACACACCTCAGATCAGGACTGGGCTTCACAGTTCCCAGCAGTTGTTGTTACATTGCATGTAGCTCTGTAAGCTGCATGATCTGGATATTTTTCGTGTCCCTCATCTTTCCATTTCTAGATGCTTACCATTTCGTGGGCTAAAGCTGAGACAAACATATATGTTGAACAATATCCCATTTTCCCATTGAGTTTTTTGTTTCCTGTTTGGACGGATTAGTATATGGATGTTTTCTGGCCACCAAGTGAAAAAATAGAGGTGTTAAAACACCATAAAGCTTCAGCGGAAAAAAAACCAAAACAAACAACAATTTAACAATGGACTTGCAATACAGCTGGATTTGACTCAGACTTCCAGTGTTCAGTGTTAGCCTCTCAAAAAGCTAACATTGATTCAGAATATCTATTGCAGAGCCAAAAGCTAAACCACATGGTAGGGGAGGGCAAAGGGAGAGGTGGAAGCATTTTTGCCAGTGGAAGACTGTGTGCATTATTCAGGCTTTAACATTGCTTGCATTCATGGAGCAATGCCCTTCAGTTTGGGAAAGCATCACAGGCACAGCTCCTGTTATGCAGGATGAATGAAAGGCATCTTACAGAATCTGTATGCGAGACCATTAGCTTGACGTCCGAGCCACAGCAAAAGGTCCACTGATAAACCACACCTCTTGAAGGAGACTGGTGTCCTTGCATCACTGACACAGGCAAAGCCCTAAAACCTGGGCAAATAAGGCCTTGTCTACTGGCTGCTCTCCTTGCCAGTACTTTCCACTGTTGCTACCCAAGGGAGGTAAATGCAGGGAATATCACAAAAAAAGAATGATTCTGTCTCATCATTTAAAAGGTAATTTCATTACTTTGGGTGTGGGTTTTGGAATTAGTGCCCTGGCAGAAACAAAATCCCAGTCATTTCATTGCAGTTCTCATCAGTAGCTCTTTGAGTGCTTCTAAAATGGAGAGCTGTACTGGGGACCCTCATTTTCTAGAAGGGTATATGAAGAAGAAAAGCAACTCAGTCAAAGCTGTGGAGCAGGCCAAGATTAAAACCAGGTCTCTAAATTCATAGCCTTACCCATGGATAGTACAGCCTCCCCAGAGCATGTTTAATGCATCTACAGTTGGAAAAAAATCAGTCAACAGCATGTTAAAGATTCCTCTGACTGCCTGTAACCTTGTTAAATCAAAGTCCAATGTTGTATTGAAGAAAAGACATGGAAGTTCTTCAACATCATGGAACCCTGAATACTCACAGCCTGTAAGCAGTCAGTCACCATTAAACTGACTGATATTAGTTCACTGATGGAGAAGTAACCATTTTCAGACAAGTTTTGTAATGCAGAATTACCTACCGGCTTCTACTCTTCTAAACATTTAAATACAGACACGGTTTATAACCTTATATTTTATTGCTTTGTGGTTTTATTTGTGTGTCTTAAAGTCTTCCTGAAACACTTTGAATCAGTAGCCCTTTGAAGCACAGACTTGCCAAGTCCATCTTCGGATAAACCTCATCACTTTCAGAGCAGTGGTGTGGGTGTATTTGGAAGCAGTCCAAAGCAAATCCCAGCTGAATTGCATAATTCTGGAGTAAAGCAAAAATATATGGGGTGGGATGAGTTTATGGCGTTTGAGTAAAAGAGAGGAGAGGGAAGAGTGAATGAGAGAAAGCTTGTTAAGCATAAATATGATGTGATCATAAGTCAAGCAAGAGGCTAAACAGAATGCTGTGCATCCAAAAAAGAAAGCTCTGTAATTTCTAATATTAAAATAGGCTTGAATGTTCAGGCTTCCGCACTCTTACAGGATAATTGGTTACTGCAGGTCAGAAGCAATGTTAGGAGATCTCTAGCTCAACCACCTGGCCAAAGCAGGGCCAAACATGAGGTACTTCATTCTGCTCTCCCCTTCTTACACCTTTATGACTTCAAATGACACTTTCATGACAGCACTTCATGGTTGTAACAGCAAAAAGAAGGATAATAAAGAGTAAAGCATTAGTGATTTAAATGATTTAGGGACTTTATTTTTCCTTCTCAAAGACAAGATGAAGTAAAGCACAAAACTATTCTTTTAGTTAACAGCTCAGAAAAATCAATGTCAGTTGTATCCAGTTGGGGTATCATGAGATACCTGTTGGAGAATGCTTGCCTGAGTGGTCTGTGAGTTCTTCTACACTTGTGATAGCCTTGCCCTCATACTTTTCACCTACCACACCATGAGTTAGCCAGAGAAACTTAGAGCAGGAGACCAAATGACAATGACACTTTCTTTCCTTACCCGCCCTGATAAGACGTATCACAGTTTGGAATCAAAATACCAGCAAAGTTTGCATCTCCCCCCTGCGTGACTGCCTCGAATGTTCCTGCGGCTTAAATACACATCAACACAATTTGAGAAACCCAAGATAGAGAGCAAAGCATGTAAATTCCAGCTGGGCTAAGGGACACTAACAGATGTACGGTACAAATTATTTCTTAGCACCCTTGCTGTGATTGCTAATTCTGTCCAAGATTTCTAGGCCGGTATGAAGGGATAATTATTCACATAACCATGAGGATTCTGGGCTGAATACGCCAGGACTGTAGTGCCTCTGTGTCCCAAATGCATGCCTGTTTGATGATCTAAGCAGTGGCTGGGTTAGTCAAACTACAGCTTTGAAGATATTCACACACCCCCTCGTGTTCCCAAAGATACTTTTTCAGAAGAGATCAAATTATACTTTTAAGACTTTTAATGCAAAGATGTGCTATTCCAAAGCAAGTTGGTGTTTTCTGAAAATTGGGATGGTAGGGTGAGAGAAATCTCCTAGATTGTACACCCAGGCATTAGACTGCGATCTTCTGTTCGCATAGGAAAGCTTCTAAGTTCCATGAAGTGTTTGAGTGATATTTGAGAGTAGCCTATAAACAAAGAAGAGTTTGGAGGCATTAATGTACTGTAGGAGGAGGTTTTTCAGCTAGGCTGGGAATAGCAGGGTCTCACAGAAATGACAATTTGGGGAAAATTTACATTATAAAAATGACTGGTTCTGGAAAGACAGCCTGACATCAGAAAAGGCTGGAATTTTAGAGTTATTTTGTAGCTTCTGTTGCTATTGTAGTCTTTTTTAAAACTCCATGAAAGATACCTAATTCCTGTTAGCTTCAGTGTCAATTAGATACCTAAGAAGCACCTATTTGCACCTTTCAGGTGCCTAAATACCTTTATCAGCCTAGCATTTCAAAATTAGTATAGAAAGGCTATGAACTGAATTTTAGGTATCCAGCTGTTATTCTACTACTGTACCAAATATATCAGTCTGCATTCTGCAGAAGGTGGAACCTTGGAAAAAAGAAAAACAGGTTATGAAATGTCAATGCTTGGAAGGCATTATAATTTATGTTTACAAAAAATTAGGTAGCCATTAGGGAAAACTTCTTGGTGTGGGGTTCCTGCTAGGAAACAAGTAGAGTTTTCCACCCTGGAAAACACAAACTGTTCTTCAATGGGTTATCAAAAAGTCAACAGGAGATAATATTGATGCAGTTTCATGTCAGTCAATTAGCTATTGTTCTTGCCCTAAATAGAATGATTATTTTCATGTTATGCTTGTTGCTAGCTAATAACTGTGCTGACAGATGTCTAGAAATAAGGCAACATTCAGGTAGTTTCCAGGCAGAGTGATTCAGAGGACTGTTGGCAGAGCGCTTCTTAGGAGCTACTAAATATAACAATTCATTCACATTTCTCTACATTGTATTGTTCCAGTGGTTTAGGAGGGTTTTCCTTAGCGTTGTTGTGGCAAATAATTTCTGTTTCTCTGATACTTTTTTGAGGACAATAACGGGAAGCACCTCGTTTCCTTCAGAGGAGTAACTCTAATTACCTATAACACAATATGATTCCCATCACTCTCTGATTAGAGTCTCTATGAGTCCCAAGCCATCCAGCTTGGCCACTTGAAAACGAACATGGTTTTTTTACACACAGTCAAACATGGTGGCACTTTCACCACCCAACTTTTGACACTTTACAGCCAGCACTGAGTGCCCTAAGCCCAGCTGCCTTCATTGGGTGGACCAAGTGGAGATCAAGCCCTTCCTCGCACAGGACCTCACAGCAAAGTCATTTAACGCGTCTGTTCCTCACCTCAATACCTATTAAAACAGAGGTGGTAGCACTCCTTTGCATGTATCTGACACTTTCTACTATGCTCAGTACCACTTAACATGATAGGAGCTTTTTTTCCTGTGCTCCTCATAGAAGTGGAGGTAACTGAACACCATTCAGCTTCCAGCGGGATACTACTTTTCCTCATAAGTGCTCATATTTATACATTTTCATGTAATCAGACTGGGAAATTAACACCTCATGAGTCAAAGCTTCCAAGCCACAGTATTCAAACTGGGACAGATCATAACTGTTTAATCCTCTTTGTAACGATTCTGCACTTATCCATAGGAAGACTAAGTTGACTAAGTTACCTTTTAATAAAAGCTGTTAAGTCATTCCCCTACGTCTGACCACATTCTTCTTCTGTAAAAGGAAATGGAAAAAGCGTGAGAATTTGAGTGTGAAAAGACCAACAAATTTACATTTCTAGGCTTCTACTTTGGGTTCTTCTTTTGATGTTGGTTTCTTTTCTGAAAGCTGAAAGGGCTGGTTTGTCTTTAGTCTCTGGTAGAGTTTTGCTTAAATTAGAGGTGATTTATTTGGGGTTTTTTGATGTGGCTTGTTTCCTATGACCTGGATTGAGTCCTCAAAATTAATTCTCTTTAGATATTTCACTCAAATTCAAAAGCCTTTCTGTTTAAAAGGGAGAAATTACAGAGATGGAAGAACGGTTAAGTTTTATATAGTGCTCCTCATGATATTATCCTCCTTCCTTACCCTCCATCCCTTTACAAAATAGCGTTTTCTTCTCGCTCGCTTACAAAGACTGTTCCTCATTCCTGTCACACATTCCTTCATTTTATATAAATACCAGGAAAAATACTGCAGACCTCGCATGGGCAATCCTCCCATTGAGACCAATGGAAATGTTACCTGAGTAAGGTTCTGAGAGCTTGGTCTTTCACTAGTAACTCAAAGGAATGGAAAAAAGTCACTGAGAAACCAAAACACTCTGTTCTTCTTTATAAAAGAGTGGGCAGGAGGCGGAGGAAGGTTGAGGTAGGTTTTGGGGGGGTTATATTTAGAAAAAACCTGAATTTCGGTGTTGCTGCCAATATGAGCACATGGAGTTTCAATTTGTGGTTTCTCTTTATGCAGTACATTTTGAAATTGGAATTTAAAGCAAAATATACATCTCCATGTCTGACTGTGTATATAACAATTTGTCATTTCTTGGCGGGAATTTGAAGCTATTTTTAGTGTTCAGAAATAGTCTTCTGTCCCTTTCCTTCACCTGCCCCCCCCCCCATCTCGCTTCCAAATTACTCTTTAATCAACCTTACGAGATTTTTAGAACTTTACAAACTCTTGAAGTAAGGAAAATAGTGACAGGAAATTAATAATTATTGAGGAATGGGTCTATATTTTCATTTCCTGGCCCTTTGGAGTTAAATGCTGAGCTAGAGCCATTTGTCAAAAAGTTGAACAGAATGTTTACCTGTAGATTCATTTTAATGCACTCCATTCAAGAACAATGCTCTCTGAAAAAATACGTATGTCAGTAAGGCAATCAGGAAATCCTCCTAAAGCCAGAGCACTTGTGCTTTAAACCAGTGCTTGAGTAAGGATAGAATCCCTCCAGGGAGAGAGCTGGTAGTGGAGTTGGTTCCTGGCTTTTCAAAACCTTAGGTTTTGGGACATCAGTATGGAATCCTTTGATCACATGTAAAAGCTGCACCATATGATGAATCCCAGAGATGGGAGAGCCATTACAGTTCTGAGCTGGATTACTTAACGATGGCATTATGATCCCTAATGATGGTGTGACTCTTTCAAAGCTGATCACCATCATTTCCTAACCCACCTCTGCACCTCAGCAGCAGTTGTCTCTGATCTTGGATGAAGATGAAGGTGGCCACAATCTCCCAAGCCACTGGTAGTTATCAATTGTATAAATCAGAGCTGGTTTTTTTAATCCATGTATGAGTGCCATACCATACCTTGGAAGCTTCTTTATACCTTTTCTAGCTCTAGATTAGGCAAGACAAGGTTTTTAGGTAGCTCCAATTAATCTTTTTAATTAACCTTACTTCTATAGCTAGAAATACTTAACTGGCTTTTGGATCAGAACACTTCTTTACTGCTTCTTTTTAGATCCTGAGAGAGTTTGTGTGCTCAATAGTGTGTTTATGGGGGTTTTATGATTCTAGTGTGTTTATGGGGGTTTTATGATTCTAGATGGTCTAGAAAGATATCCAGCTACAGGTCTTGTCTGTGTACATCCGCTTGCAACTACAGTAGAAGCTTTACCACACACTTACTAAGATGGAGAATCTTGAACAGTGTGCACTATTCAAGATGTGTTTGTGCCATAGATTTACAAAATAGCATAAGGACATTTTCTTTTTTTGTTCTCTATTCCTCACCAAATAGCTCTCAAATTCACACAAAGGTGGGGATTTTTTGGCTGTTACTGAACATCGAGTTGCTTTTTATAGAACTGCCTGCCACCCTTCCAAGGTCTCTTTCCTAAAGGAAAGCTAAGAGCACATCTGAAGAGTGTATCATTATGCATGTTAACTGAAGAGAGGTTTTTCTTAGGTGCATTACCTCTGATTTACCAACGCTGAATTCCATCTGGCATTTTTTTGTGCGTATTTTGGAACTGATTTATTGCTTCTGCAAATCTTCACAGTAAGCTTTCATTTTTACCCTGCGTAGTCCTGTCTAAGCTGGTGAGCAAGTTTGTACTTCTTCTGGACATCAAGGTCATTTATATGTATGTTGCACTGCCCAAGCACAAGCAGAGATTGCTTTGAAAGCCCACTGGCAAATATTCAGGAGCTGACCATTGTTTCCTACTCATTGTTCCTATCTTTCAGCCAGGTATGTATATTAAAGTCTTACTTATCTCACAGTAGGTTCTCTAACAGGCTCTTGTGAAAGACTGTTGAACACATTTAAAAAGTCCAGATGTATTTCATCAATCAATTCTCCCTTTTCTACATGCTTCTGACTCCTTCAAAGAACACTAGTAGCTTTATCTTCCTGTCACAAAGCTGTTTGGATTATTCCTCTATAAATTAGTAAGTCATATTTATTCATGTCATGATCTTATTCTTTATTATAAGCTCTACCAAGCTTCCTGGGCACACAATTCTAAACTTGTTCCTCCTTGTAGAATTTTGTTGACAATTGCCATCACCTTTGCAGCTTCCTACTTCTCTAATGAAAAGGTAGGCTTAAATGGGAGCTCACACACCACAGCTAGGAGATCCATTATTTCAAACTTGCCTTTCTTTAGAACCCTTTGAGGGCCAGTATGGGACATTGCCTTTTTTTTTTCCCCCCTGATATTTCTGAATTTGTTTTAATTTTGACACTGGAAATGAGGCGGCCAAAGTATGTGTTGAGGCCTTGTAGTGAATAAAAATGGAAAATAAAAAGTCATTTCTCTTTTACTTTGCTTTTACCTTTTCTCACTGCTACATTCACACCTTTGCTGTCTACTGGTCTGCAAAATCTCTGTAGGGTATTCATAACATATTAGGTAATTTATTATTGCTTTTATGCCTTTCTTATGTTTATCCCAAACTCCTTTTTGGATTCATCTTTTTGCATCTCACATGTAATTTCTTGGAGACTGCTCTTTTTTTTTTTCATTTCAACACAACTTCACCTTTTTTAGGAGTATGTCTTCTTTCTTCTAGCAGCCTCCCTTATTCTGTTGCTTAGCTATCCCATATTTTGTTTGTCACTTTGCTCTCTATACACTTCATTTTGATAGATAGTGTGCGTTTGATTCGAGCCATCAGTAAGAAGAATCTTCACAATTCTTTCATCTTCAAATATACTTTTTGCTAGCTGGTGTTTCATGCCTCAAATAAACTGGAACAAGCACGTCCTTCACCAGTTGTCTCCTAGCCAGTGCAGCTTTTGTAATTCTTTTCTTAACTTGTCAGTCTGTTTTTACATTTTTGTTGCTTTTATTTGAGTTCCTTCAGCTACTCAGCTGCCTGTGAGGACTTGTATTCCCGATGAATCTTATGCTGAGGTTTAGCTCTGCTTCTGACAAATCCTCTGAAATCCAGGTAAAGTCTCAGCAGGTTTGAATAGATATCTACTCACAGATGTCAATCACCAGCATGGCTCAGGTCCATATACTCCTGTACATACCTCCAGACAGCACCACAATGCCACATGACTATATAAATAAATTTAAGAGAACATCTGAACCCATTCTTTTTCAAAATGCAATGTAAAGAGATGTTCAAGCAAGAGCAATATGGACCAAGGCTGTCACTGAAGCAATTGTCAGCAGTATTTGGTGCCAAAAACCACAATTTCGTTTACTTCTGTATTTTTTAATGAGTTCCTTTGTATCTCTCTACTTAATTCGTACCTAGTTATATCTTAGAAAACAGTATACTTCCAACAGGAAAGATTGAGGAGGAAAGGCTGATGATCATCCAACACAGAGATGATCTAGGCTTAACACCTTGATCTGAATTAGGCAGATGGAAGGTCTGGGTCTCTGTCATTGCAAGTGAGGTCTTTAACCACTTTTGTGCTGTTGGCAGTGCTGGAATGTGATGGGGAGGCAGCGACTGGTCTCATCATTCAGTTGGAAATTTCATCCACAACCTGGCCAAAAGTGTAGCTGGAACTTATATTGGAAAGTTTCAACTCTGACAAATCAGCATGTTTCCATCAAAAGAACCCTGGTTAACAGTCTGGTTATCAAGTGACCTGGGAAGGTGGATACATATCTCAAGAGTCTTGAAGAAACTACTTATAAGCTTTTTCAGCCTGGTTTATTCTTAATGTCAGTGAACCTTGTAGCTATAAAACAGAACAATTCAGAGACAACTACTGGCAATTCAGGGGATAGTAAATCCCTGCTATGTGATGAAATTTACCCTGCAGTGTTCACAAACGTGGGTCAACAGGAGGCTAAATGGATTCATAGGGTTTGGCAAGTGAGATGGAAACTCTGAAGATTACTGACGGGCTAATATCGTAATATCAAGAAATGACTCTTTTGAGTATCCATGGAAAGTGTACAGCAAACTCCTGGAAAATAAACTTTGATGTGAAGCAGCCATCTGTCCAAAGTCTGGATTTATGTTTCAGCTGAGCTTTACTAAGTGTTCTAGGAGGACAAGCTCCAGTGTCAAAGTTTAGGTTCCTTCAAAAGGTGTTGGCTCTACTGGGTGAAGATACTCAGATCTATTGTGTTGTATGAAGACATTTTAGGGTTCTCCATTTTTCAGTACCAGCTCTGAGATTTAAGAACTTACTGATCATTTGGAGTGCCAAAAAAGTAAGTAAGTCATACTTTTAAAATCTCCTAGTGAAAGACATTGTCTCACAGTTTGAATCATGTAACATAGATTATTATCCCCATGCTACAAGAACAAAATTCCATGGCTGTTTATGAATTAAACCAGTTCTCCTCCATGATATCTTTTCACCATCAGAACTACTTTGGAAAATCTTTAATTTATAACAAGCTTCCTTGGCAGAAGAAGCATCACCTGACATTTTGGTCTGAGAAAGGGTCAAATTAGCCATGGTTTTCAGAAGAATCATGCACTAGAAATGTGCACACACCACTGGGAGCAAAGTCAACACCCATGGATGTCAGGGTCCAGAGTGGAAGTGAAAGGGTTCTCCTCTTCAAAGAAGACCTGGTGGTATGTGTCTCAAGACTCAAGGTCTCGCAAGTTCATATGCTAGGTCTTAAACTGCTCAAATCACCAAATATTGTTTACTCTCTCCAGCGAATTCCCACCTTAGCTGTTGGTTTGGGAAGTCTGGCAACTGCTACTAAGGACAAGGCCAGGATTAAATCATGGAAGTGTTGCTGAACAGGTTATGAAATTGTGCTCTTGCCTGCCCTCACACTGCCAGAAATCATTGCATAACGTTTCTAATAGTTTCCTGGTTTGTACTGCTCAGATTATTTCTTTAGTTCCTAAACCAATAGTTCTTGAGAATAACGCATGCATTTACTTTTCTTATGGATATGAAAAAGACTGTTAGCAAATATATTTTATACTATGATACAAATGATACTTTGACTTTAAAGGTACCCAGGTTTTAACTTCTAAACAGCTGATTTGGCAAGCTGAATTTGCTCAAATGTGGCAGAATAATGTATAGGCTGAGGGAGTGGAAGAGGATCTCCATATCCCTCACAACCTCGATATTGCTTGGTACTGTGTCAGTCTTGATTTTACAACATTGCTTCTGTCATAAACACATCTCTATATCCTTGTTGGAGCACTTTGCTTTAGTGCTCATTTAAAATGAATATAACCTTGTGGTGTTTGAGAAATCACAGTGACAAAGCAAAAAACATAAAATTAAGTATAACTGAAGTGTTTGTTAAAACAAAACTGAAGCCAGCCTGGCACACTTGCATTTTACTCAGCCCTGCTGCTGGAATAGTTCCCTTCAGAAGAAAACCAAAAAGGTCTGAACCTCAAGAAGGAAAACAATTCAGTCCAGACTAAGAGTATTGCAGACAGAACCAGACAAAAAACTCCATGTGAAGGGAGCTTTTTTAAGCAACAAGGGCTTTAAGTTATTTCCACGGAGTTTCAGGACTGTCACTTTCTATAATGAAATTTATTCCTGCTCAGTATACCAACTGTTTCAATCTTATGCCTAAAGTCAAGCCTTTTCATAGGAGCTTCTGCTCCCAACACCTCCAAGAGCCAGAACTGCTTTCATGTACGAAGCGAAATCTATACTTTCGTGTGTCAGCATACCTGCTTGTAAGTGAAGGCATATGATTGTAATGCTGTTTTCCTTGCACAGAGGAAATTTATTGTTAATACCAGAGGGCCAAACTGTACAAAGTGAATTTGCAAGAATTCAGCATGACCACATCCGCTTTCTGACAGGAAGAACCTAAAGAAAGGAATTAGCAGGATCGGATGTGGTGCTTTCTGACAGAGAGCCAAACCTAGGAGGCCAAAATAAGAAGGTAGTGTAAAAATAGACTTATGCTTAAATTGAAATGTGCACAATTCCCACTTCTATCACTGTGCCCTGGATTAGGCAACTATTTTATGATAGTTTATAAATTCAAAAGCACTGGCTTCAACAACCCACCCATTTCACCGTAAATGAAGCTGCATTCAAGAATGCTATAAGTGGCGGCATTTCTAGTGGCATTATGTCTGCTTTCTTCCCCAAAAGGACAGGGATATGCATGGACTTGTACATCCCAGGCCCTGCTTTGGAGCACCATGCAGCTACACCATTGCAGGCAGCCAACCCAGGTAAGTCTCACCACAGATTTCCCTCTCTCTTGACCTCATTCACCACCTTGCCCAGTTATTAAGAACAAGGTGATATTCTTCAGCCTGGAAAGGAATTGTTCCCATTGCATCAGATGGACCGTCAGAAGTGCACAGAATCCCTTTTCCTCTGCGTACGAGGCTCTGCTCATGCAGACCACATAACCACAGCACTAAGTACCTGCTTCCTGAGGCGGGCGAGCAAATGTCTTGCAAGAACAGTGTCAGAACCCACATTCAGAAACTCAGCCTTAAAGTGCTGACCTGTGCTGAAAATAACCTTGACAGATTGCACGGGCAGATTCATTGTTTTATCAAACATCTCATGGCCTAAACTATTCAGCTGGTAAATATTCAGCTGGCAAGCAAGCTTCTCCTTCCAATCTGTCCCTTACTGCCTGAGTAGGGATGGTGCCTTGGAGTGAAGCCGCTTATTCCAAGTGCCTCATGTTTAACCTGATCCTATCTTTCCAGGTCAGGCATCTCCAGAAGCAAATATCCTACAAATAGAATATATTTAACAATACTTTTAGTGAAGGATCTAGATTAATTCACCGATCTTTGCCTAAGAACTGCTTCATCAGGGCCAACAATTTTCTTCAGTGTGTTTTGGACATGCTTACTGAGCTGCTAGCTTCAAAACATCATTGCTTATTCAGTTCTGCCCCTGACCATTGCTACAAGGCACCATAGAGGGGTGCCATCTTTCAGCTTTCTTATTTTGAAGAGCAGGGGAAATTCATTGACTCAGAAGTTGATCGACACGAGGACAGGGAGCTGAACAAGGCACCTGGAAGTGTATCTGTGCTATCCTAGAGGACATCAGGTTTCTGTCTACCTTCAGTGGGCTTACCATCTCTTTTCACATCAGCTGTGGGAAGCAGCAAGGTGGCTGCTGACTACACATGGGACAGCTTTACCAGTTAAGAAGATGCCACTAGGACTTGTAAGCTGCGTGGTATCACTGGGACTAATTAACACCATCATCACTCATGCTATCTGCCCATGCCCAGGTTGTAAGTGCCACTGTGTGTCTCCTGGGAGCTCCCATCTATGGGCTGCACAGAGCCTGCAAAGCTTCCATTCTTCTCCCTTATCCCAAAAGGTCACCATTTCTCTTCCATGAACCAGAGCAGAATGAAAATAAGAGGGCACAAATTGCTGCTGAAATGGGGCACACAGTGACATGGGTACAGTGCTTCTGAGGTAATTGCTGATGTGGCGTGGCTTTGGCATGATGTCAAAACACACACCTGGCTAATATAGACCCCTCTTTTCTCCAGAGCCACCTCAGAAGCAGCTATTGACTCTTAAGGCAGTAATATTCATCTGGCATCTCATTCATTCCAAGTTAATTGCTTAAATGGGTGGAAAAGGAAATCTGTGAAACGAAATGTGCTGCTGCATCAGGCATAAAGGAAACTTCGTCCCTATTAAGCTGGAAATGCTTCCCAAAGACAACACATAGGCTTTACCGTGCCGAGGCACTTAAGTTCAATTCTTCAGTGGGACCACTGTTTAAAGAGAGCATTACTAACTCGGTCACAGCAAGCTTCTGTACTTCAACTTCCCAGTCACTCAGTTTACTCTTCAGGATGGTTTCCCCTGCAGCTTAAAAATATGGGCTTGGAAAGAATCACTAAATAAGTAAATACTTGAGTCTAGCAAGGTTTTCTTCCTAGATCCAAATCCTGGCACAAGCTGAAGCCTTGCAACTATGTCCTATCTGCTAAGGAGCTTTCTGTTGGTATTAAGTGGCATATTGTTTAGAGAAATAACACATTTTTGTTAGGGAAGGAGAAAACATTCCAAATAAGCTGCTGGTCAAACACACATTTTTATGCGTGTCAGCAGCTTAGGAAGAAGGAGAAGGGAACAGTTTCATTTTAAGGGTTTCTCTGAAGTAAATTTCCAGTTTACATTGCCATGAATTTCTCCTTCAGAGTGCTTCTCATTTTCAGGATGCAATTTTGTGCTTCCTTCTCACAGCAGACTTTTATTCACAATCCATATAGCAGCACTCCTGTAAGAATTGCCTGTTTCACCTCTCTAAACAAAGCTTCTTCAGTAACTCCATTAATCCCTTGCGTTTGCCATTACTACTGTACAAAATACCTTTTCTGCAGAGATAATAACACTGCAGCCATTTATTTAACTATTGAATGCAGTTGGCATCTTTTAGAGAAGCTTTTATAACTATTTTATTCATTATTGGTTTCCATTTGCGACCCTCACTATACTGGCTCACTGCTAGGTAAGTCTAGAAAGGTTTCTTTCCCCTGAATGCAAGTTTTGAGGAAGGTCTCAGCGGTATTTAAGGGATTGGCCCAGGACGTCTGCTGACATCCTGTGTCTGTGAGCAATTTTGTCCAGTAAAATAACATTCAAATGATATTTTAATCTTCTGTGAAGTGCTTTTTCTTCCCCAGTTCTGGTACTGCTGTGTGATGAGCCTTTCTCTTTACAACATAGCTATCAACAGCCCAAAAAGCCAATGCAATGACTGCCAAAATAGTAACCTATTTGCGTGCTCCCATGGTCCTTGAGGCACTCCAGCTCAGCTGCAGCAGGGTAAGCTGTGCACTGCCATCTCCTGTGGGTTCACAATCCGAAGACCCTGCTGCCAGGTCTTGGTTGAGGGACACAGTGTGATCTGAGAGTGCATCAGTTTGCTGGAGAACATCTCCAATTCCAAATGCCTGTTAAGCGTAAGTTTTCAAGTTCTCTCCAAGAAGCCTGAAAAAGACTTTATTTATTTATTTCCTTTAACCTGAGGAGAATTCCGTACTGTTGTGTTTGCGCTTCTGCTTAAGGGGTGAGATGCAAACTACTGTGCAGTCAAAGTCTGCAGGTGACTTACTTGCAATAGTGGTAGGGCTGATCCAACAAGATATGGCTTAGTGGCCAGTTCAAGAGTTAAAAGTTTCAGGCAGTTGAAGTCAACAGGTGAGTGAGAAGAAGAGGAGGAGGAACTGCAAAGAGCTAAAGAGAACTATCAGATTTTGAAATGGAGCAAGGTGAAACTGAAAGAATCGGGCTGAGAAAAAAAAACAGGAATTTCTTGAACGTGGCAGAACAAGCTCGGTGCAGTTTGGTGCAAGTCTGTAGCTGTGAATTCACCAGCCTTCCTCCAGGCATTGACAAAACCAGCAATAACTCTTTAAACTCTGTATTCTCTCATACCCTGCCTAAATGAACATGTTAGCTGTTTTCTCAGTACTGAACCACTTCACTTGACTACTCTGGAAGGAGATAGCTGCAATGAGATAGATGATGACAGTGATATTTGATGCTCAAACAATGGGAACACCTTTTCCTTACTGGGTGGCTGGCTTCACTAAGAGAGAGGAAAAGGAAGTTTAACCTGAGTCTTTGCAATTTAAGCCCATCCTTTTTCTATCAGGCATGGACAAAACCAATAAATCATTCTTTCCCTCTCAACATCAACAATTTCCTTATTCAGGGAGAAACTCTCCCCTTCAGTTCAGTGGGTTTCCAGGTTCGGTATTGCTCCCATGATTTAGGCCCTGAGGATTACTGCTTCAATTTCTGCATAACAAAACAAAGCCAGAAGTTTCCATACGGATCTCATATAACAAAAATAAGGAGGCTGACAAAAAATAAAGATGTTAATGCTCATGTGCCACTTCTCCTCATCCTTTTGGCTCTTGTTTTACACTTATTAGTGCGGTGTATGTGTTAGAAGTATCTTGTCTCTTGCTCTTTTGAAGGGCACTGTTTTTAAACATAGATTTCAACAAAACCAACCCCCACAGGCAATTAATTTCACCTGAGGAAGGTGGAAATTAAGCACAAGAGAGAGGTATTTGTAAGAAAAAAAACTGTTGAGAAGAAAGACTTTATAGCTGTACCTTTGAATAAATGTAAAAAACACTTTGTCTTTCAAGCTGATACACTGCTGCCCAGAGGAGATATCATACTATGTCGTCAACATTACCTACTGATGTAGAAATCTGTGGTATCAATCATCAGCCCATGTCTGTCATTTCTGCTCTAAGGTAGATTAGCTGTGTGAAAAATGAGCCTTACATGTGAAACAGCTCAACACCGTAAGGGAAGGAGGCTCTGCCCAGAATCATGAGCTTTAATGCAGCATTTCACGATCTCAAATAATTTCTAAGTGAAGCTTATAGGAAAGAAAGGCTGATAGATACTCAGGAGTTTATTTGTGATTTGGCTGAGGATACACTTCCAGAAATCTGTGACCGGCGCTCTGCACTCTTGTACATCAATGCACTGAGTGTTGTAAATGGTTATCGAGTAACCTCCATTTCAGAGGAGGGGCGTACAAGTTCAACAAAACATCGGTGTCCAAAGGAGCCTGTGGTGAATGAGCCCTCTAAAGAGCTATTAATCTAGCTAAAAAGAAAACCTTATGAGAACACTTTAGCATTCATAAGTTTTTTTATCTCTGGGGAGATGTGTAAGGAGGGAGCTGAAAGATACAGCAACACACTCATTTTTGCCTGTTTGTTTGCCTTGGTGTCAGGTATCTGGTACTTTAAATGCAGGAATTGTATTCACTGAACTGCTAGGATGATGAAATTTTACTTTCTTCGTCTGCTGTGGTTCTGCAAGAGATAAAGAATAACTAAAATGAAGTTATTAGGAAGCTCAGTGGTTGAACCCTGGAATTTCAGAGCTATGCTCGGGTTTAACTGACCTCTCTCAAAGAGGAGAGCACCCACTGCCTTCAGATTTTAGGCTTGGCTCAAGTAATAAATTCCAGAATATACATGTAAACCCTCCCAAAGTTACATTGAGGCTTTCTTGTAAGTTTTCAAGTCCTACAACAACTCATTTCTGGAATCCAGGACAAACCATGAGTCTCACAAATCACTCTAGTCCAGGTTTAGTTCCAGGAATAAGGGAAAAGTACTGCAGAGAACCTGGTTATTCCTTCCTCTGTGAGAAAAGAAATGGTCATTAATATATCTGGACAAACTTGCTTTGCTTCATTTCTAGCCTAAATGAACATCTTGCTCTCAGTTCAGTTTCACTATACAACAGCAAAAATGAGAAAAGAGCCCAACAATACACTAATAGATTCCAGAAATGCTGTACAATGTCAATAAAAAAGTCACTGAGCCATTTCCAAAAATGTTGAGTATTTGCAATATATGATGAAGTGAAATTGTTACTCTTATGGCTCATAAAAGAAGCCCTATGACATTTTAAAAGGATTCCAATTATTACCTTATAAGAAACAAATAATTGGTTTGTATTCCAGCTAAATTGAAGCAATTTATTGGAAAGATTGTTTCACCTATGAATAAACAGCTTGATTTGTAGCATGTAATTTTCACTGAGAGCAAATTTCGGTCTAACAGAAAATCCTCTTTTGCTAACTGGTTTCAGGGTCTTTCATGTAAATATCCCACAAATGCTCCTGGTTCTGCAAACCCAAAGTGAAAACCATTTTCTCAGAAAATGTATTGAGGTCTGATCAAATTAGTAAAGGAATAATAGACCTAACAAGAGACATCTAATTAATAGTAATCCAGAAGTCACCCTGGGATTAGATATATGTGAAAACTGTTTTTCTTACATGCTAAGGGAGGAATTCAAAGCCACTTCCAGGACAGACAGCAGACAACTGCAGGAGTCTGAATTTTGGACAAAGGTTCCCCCAGGAACACCAGGGAAGCACATAGGCTCTTGTGGAGTTCAGCCCCTGGAGTTTTTGTTCTTCGGTTGTAAAATGGATGTACCAATCCTGTTTTCCTTCCTCACCAGAATATTGCGATTGTGACTCAGATTAAAACTGTTAAAACAGCTGGCTCTATGAAACTGGGGTCAGGAAAGTGCCTGAGACGTTACTTTTCATTGCAGTGTCAAGAATGGTATCTGCTTGACCACCTGATAGCTAAAGGGCTTGATCGCTAAGCAACTGCTAAGAAAAGAATGTGAGAATGTTGGATTTCCATTTGTCATTATCTTGTTTCCATTCTCACAGGGTAGCAGCTGATTTGAGATATAAGCTGCATTTCTGGATTTACAGAAAAAGATTAGCTATCATTAACTATTGATATCACTATTTATTCAGCTTTTCAAGATGGATTTTTTATTGCCTGGAAGGGAGTGTCTGCTATTTCCATTTTCCTCAGAAAAATGGGAGTTAAGTTATATATCTGAAAGCAGCCTATAGTCACGACACATGAGATCACAGACTTCTGCCTACACTAGAGGTTCCAAAGAGAGTTTAAACATCTAAAATATTGTGGTGGGCTTTATCACACTGTCCTAGCAGGGTCGTTTTAGGCTGGTTCAGGTAACTGAAAATAATTCTCCAAAGTCTGAGCACTACTGCTGTGATGGCAGCTTTTTTTCATTGTCTTATCTTAGAATCATAGAATCATAGAATAGTTAGGGTGGAAAGGACCTTAAGATCATCCAGTTCCAACCCCCTACCATGGGCAGGGACACCTCACACTAAACCATGTCACCCAAGGCTCTGTCCAACTTGGCCTTGAACACTGCCAGGGAGGGAGCATTCACAACCTCCTTGGGCAGCACATTCCAGTGCCTCACCACCCTCACAGTAAAGAACTTCTTCCTTATATCCAATCTAAACTTCCCCTGTTTAAGTTTGAACCCGTTACCCCTTGTTCTCTCACTACAGTCCCTGATGAAGAGTCCTTCCCCAGCATCCCTATAGGCCCCCTTCAGATACTGGAAGGCTGCTATGAGGTCTCCACGCAGCCTTCTCTTCTCCAGGCTTAACAGCCCCAACTTCCTCAGCCTGTCTTCATACGGGAGGTGCTCCAGTCCCCTGATCATCCTCGTGGCCTCCTCTGGACTTGTTCCAACAGTTCCATGTCCTTTTTATGTTGAGGACACCAGAACTGCACACAATGCTCCAGGTGAGGTCTCACGAGAGCAGAGTAGAGGGGCAGGATCACCTCCTTTGACCTGCTGGTCACGCTCCTTTTGATGCAGCCCAGGATACGGATGGCTTTCTGGTTTGCGAGCTCACACTGAAGCCAGCTCATGTTCATTTTCTCATCGACCAGCACCCCCAAGTCTTTGCACCAAGCATGAGTGAACACCAAGCAGCCAATGAGGGTTAGCCATTAGTGTCTAAGACATTAGCTGTAGAGTCCAAAATATAGAATATCATTGCATTAGTTCATCCATACGCTTACTCTGGTTCTCATTTCCACTCACTTCAGCTTGGGACCCCTTGTTATGTATTGGGTAGAAAGTCACCAACACCTTTATATGTGTGACTTCTTGGGAATACACTCCCAAATTAACAGCTTAGTCTCCAAAGAAGAATCCCGTAAAAGAAAAAAGGTTATTTTGAAAAGTACCAGTGTTTCTAACGTCCCTGGAGATCACTATCACTCCAGAATGGCTGCAGACCTCACAGTGGCTGAGAAATATAGGAAACCTTATGTTTTATCATGGAATAGTTTTTTAATATGCTTAAAAAAAGAAGAAACCTCTGTTGAAATTCCTGTACATTCAAAGGCAACATGTAAACGTGCCCCTAGAGAACAGTCTACTGGATGATTGCGGAAGAGGGGAAAATTAAATTCAGGTGAGTATATAATAAAAAACAACTACTTGCATGTAGCTACATGATTATAATTCATGTGGGCATCGCTAACCTCTTGCTGAATTCTTAGAGATAACAAAACTAATTTGTGGCAGTGGCACTGATGTTGACACGTCACACTTGAGACAGTGTTTTTTCATTCTCTGAACTTTTATTCCCTTCCTCAGTTTTCTGAAAGGCTTTCCCACCTCTGCTCTCCCTGCTTATCACCAGCCACTTTGTGGGGATTTCTAAGTTTTTTTCCAGCTCTTCTTTCTTATTTCCTTTTTATTAAGGGGAAAAAAAACCTTTGCAATTACAGAAGCATTATACATCCCATTGTCTCTGGCACAGCGAAAGCTCCTGGGTCAGGACTGACTCCACCAGTGGACACTGGGCATCATGATACCTAATGACCTTCATAGCTGCACAGCTTCACAACTGTGCCTTTAGAAGCAAAGGATGGATATCAGCAGGAGGAGTATGGCTGTATATAAGATATCAGTGTCAACCTTATGGGGTCTTGCCCACCGAGAATGCCCTCTATTCAGCTAATTGTAGGGCACATGTACACCGAATCAGCTAAGGCAGTCCAGCAATCAGAGGTTTCTTAAGGAATCCCAGCAGGAAAACCTGGATGTTTGCATCCTCACCATTAAATAAGTATCCTGATAACAGGATGGGCAAACTCCCTCCAGCTCATGGATTAACACCTCATCATTACACTTCACGGAATCTAGCAGCCTGTTATTGTTTTCACAATGCTTACAGTATCATTCTTCCTGTTCTTTCCCTTTTTTCATGCTCAGTGAAGAAACTGTTTAGAAGAAGAATTCTGAGCTGCTATTAAAAGAGTTCCTTAACTCTTCTCTTGACACATTGTGCAAGAAATAGAGACAACCTGGCAAAAGGCACGGAACTATTAAAACACTTTTTTTTTTTGTTTTGTCAGAAACCTGTAGAGTTAGATGAAAACTTACTTACTTTCTAACTTCACAGCAGGAGGCTGAGATGCCTTCCCTTTGCATGGGTGAGAAGTCGCTCTCATCTCCCAGTAGGAATGGGCAGTGAGAGCACAGAACCACCAGTCTCACACCAGCTCCACATCAAGCAACAAAGAGATTCATAGAATCACAAAATGGTTTGGGTTGGAAAGGACCCTAAAACTCAGCCAGTTCCAAACCCCTTGCCATGAACAGGCATACCTTCCACTAGACCAGGTTGGCAAAGCCCTTTCCTATTGTGTAGGCAATGGTTCTAATCCCTTCCATTTCACATGGATTTTGTGAACTCACTCTCTGACTTAATCAGAAATGCCCAAAACTAAATAAGCTAATTTACTAAATATTCTCAAAGATCAGGTTTATGTTGTCCAAAAAAATTATCTTCCTGATTTTGGATATAAATTTAAAACCAGTCAATTCTTTATCTAAGCAGCCCAGGATCCACAGTATAGTTATCCCTCCGTGTGCAGAGAGGGTGTACATGTATTTTCGATTCCACTCATAGGTGAACAACCATGGCACAGAGCAGAGAAGGGATTTGCCCTGGGCCATCCAGATACTTTGCGGAGGAGCAGGGACTTGAACCACTTTCCTACATTCCTTCTCTGGTTCAGTAAGAGACCAAGATGACTTCAGTCACTAGACATTACAGGGCTCTTCGTCTGACCCTATCTCATATTTCACAGTGTTGCACTCAGGTACAATATTTCCTCCAAGTTTGTTTAATTTTGCCAGTGTTCTTATTTATCTGCTTTCCTACCAGTGTGCTCAGTATTTCCCTCAGAATATTTTGACTGGGAAGCAAATAAAACGAGGGATTTTACAGTTTGTCAAAGCTCCCCAAGTTTTGGAGTAGCATGGTCAAATTGGCACTTGTGATGGTAGTGTACGCTTCATGCAAGTCATAGACAAGTGACTTTTCTACAAATCTTCTGTGTTTCTTCTTCACCAAGTAAATTGTTGGTACACATATAAATCCCTTTTTTCTTCTAGGATTTCCTATTTAGAAATATGTAAGACCTGCTCTGTACCTTTCTAGGCTGTAGGAATGATGAATTACTCTTTGTATGGGAAATGCCATCTCCACTGGGAAAATCTAGAAGCTCCTTATATCTTGTAAAATTCTGATGTAAGCAATACTCAAAATTGCACAATTATGCTTACTTTAAAATGCTACCAATTTCTACAGTGAAGACCAGCATTTCCCAAAGGTAATAGGAAGAACAGAGGAAAAATAATGAGATGATTCGTTATTTCTATATCTTTACTGCGATGGCAAATTCTAAAACAGTGCACTTGAGAAAAGAAAAAGGTTTTGAGGGATTCCAGAGACCATTCTCCTTTCTGTATGTGCAAAACAAATCACTGTAAAGCTAATCTGACTTATCTTCAAGTAACTGTTTGCTGTAATTTCAGTCTGAGGTTAATGCTTGTATGTCAGCGGAGATTGTGGGCATATATGCGAGGTGGAGGACAGAACAGCAGTAGCACTGTCCACCTCTTTATTAATCATCTGATAAAAGATTGCTGGTGAAAAAAATACATGTTATACTGTCCTGATATTCAATGCCCTTTTGTGTATGAGCAGTTTCACTAAGGCTTATTGGTTCCAAATATTTTTGAACTGTTCCTGGCTTTTTCCTACTCAAATCTCATACATATCATACCTTACAAGCTTCCCCTTTTGCTCAGCTCTCCTAGATGGCAGAATTTTTAAGGACACTGGTTTATGAAACACAACTGGCATCTATATCCCCTATAAGAAATAATACTCAGGAGAGAGACTTCTACAGTGTGGTCATGCAGGAACAGCAGAATTTAGATTCATCGACTGCCGCTGGAAAACTGCTGCAATCCCTTCATAAAATATAACGATATACAGTGCTCACCCTACAAGCAGGTTGTTCTATGCCAACACATGTATCTTTATGTGAAATACGAAATCATTAGTCAGTTCAACACTCGTGCAAATCACCATACCTATCTCCAAAATGGGCACTGTGTGGCCAGTGCCAACGTGAGGTCTGCTGCTCCTCTGCCTCAGTGAGCCTTATCCAGAATGTAGTGGATGTTATCACCTCATCGATGCATCAAACATGTGGGGCCTCGCTTGTGTCCCTGACCACAGGTGACTTCCTGTCTCTGTGCCCCTGAGGAATTACGTGTCGGGCTCCTGCTATGAATTCCCAGGGAGAAGCACCCACGGAGGGTTAAAGAAGGTTTCTGGGGAGGAGCTGAGCTAATTCCTTCTCTCATTTCCACCAGAACAAACCCAGAACTGTGTGACAGAAGCAGAGAAGCACATCGGCGCCTTAAACCCAACGTAACAGAGATCTTTTTGCGTCTGCACACAGCAGCACCTTCCTTGTGAACATGGGCACGTACTGCCTGGGAAGGATTTGGCCCAGAACTTGTGGAGTTTGTCCTCATTCCCCCTCTAGACGAGCTCTCCTTGTAATTCCAAAAACGTAGTTCAGTAGCTCAGCACAACTTGGCTGATGACGAGAGGACACAGAGCAACTTTGGAAACACAAACTGGCACAGGGAGAGAGTCTTTTTGGCTTTGAAAGGACAGCGCACATGTTCAGAGCCAGAATGTGTAAAGACTTTTGTTCACAAACAGAAATCCCTTGTGCTGACAGGCTCCGAACAAGGCTGACGCTCTTGTGAATGCAATATGAAAGTTGCCTTGTACCGGGATTAGTCGAGCGAAGAGTTTGCAGCAAGTAATTGACTCAGAAAATTTAGTGGGAGAAGGATGGTCCTCCAATGTTAAGAAAAAACAGAAAACAAATAAAGTCAACTGTGAATGCTCTGCTGTTTTGACTTCATTCTCTCTTTAAAATCACCTAGCAAATGTTTCAGGAGTACACGTCTAAGGGTGGCTCATGGTCTGTTTGCTACAAATCATTAGTCAAGGTGTTATACGCAGTCTATAGGGTGCCCATATTCATGGCTGTTGTCTGCACCTCTGGAGCAAAGAACTGACCCTTGCAGCATCTCTGTGAAGTGGGGTACTTGATTCCTCCACCATACCCACAGACAAAGGAGGTTAATAGGTTCAGACCCTCGTCACCCAAGTCACACAGGAAGTCTACAGCCAAGCTGGTCTTGCTGTGCCCCAGCGAGAATTAGTGTCAGAGCCACATGGACACTCTCTCCTGGACTCATCTCTCCCATCTGAGAAGGGATGGGCTGTGCTCTGGGCAAACTGCTGTTTCCATAAACTATAGATGGAGCATAAACAGACCAAGCAACTCCGTTACATGACTTCAAGATCACCGTGGAGGGAAGAGGCTGATGCCAGATTGTGCTGAAGTTTCTGTTTCTGATCAAAAGTCCCACATTTTACAAGCTTTTTTTTTTTCCCTTATTTCTTCTCAAATTAATTTCAGACCATTTTCAAAAACCGTATGACTTAAATGTCACTTTTCTCTGTGCACTTTCATATGTTCCAACTTCTCCAGAGCAAGTATTCTCCAAAAAGGTCACAAACAGACATAATAAAATCCCTAAATTATTTCCAACACTTTCCCCTCACTTCAGGCAGATGTTGGAGCTTGGTGCTGCACTACTGCTGTTTATTTCACTGCAATGCTTTAGTTCCTATGCACTGCCTTTGTTAACTATCTTGAATTGAGTTAATTATTACTAGTTATTAGTGGATAAGTTCATATACGTACTATAATTAACCCTCAGAACTGAAGAGCAGTGAGCTAAGCATAAAAATCAATGGGTTAAAAATTAGTGCCAAGGAAAGCAGTAGGTTCATATAGAATCATAGAATCATAGAATCATAGAACAGTTAGGGTTGGAAAGGACCTTAAGATCATCCAGTTCCAACTCACCTGCCATGGGCAGGGACACCTCACACTAAACCATCCCACACAAGGCTTCATCCAACCTAGCCTTCAACACCGCCAGAGATGGAGTATTCACGACTTCCCTGGGCAACCCATTCCAGTGCCTCACCACCCTCACAGGAAAGAATTTCCTCCTTATATCCAATCTAAACTTCCCCTGTTTAAGTTTTAACCCGTTACCCCTTGTCCTGTCACTACAGTCCCTGATGAAGAGTCCCTCCCCAGCATCCCTATAGGCCCCCTTCAGATACTGGAAGGCTGCTATGAGGTCTCCACACAGCCTTCTCTTCTCCAGGCTGAACAGCCCCAACTTCCTCAGCCTGTCTTCATACAGGAGGTGCTCCAGTCCCCTGATCATCCTCGTGGCCTCCTCTGGACTTGTTCCAGCAGTTCCATGTCTTTTTTATGTTGAGGACACCAGAACTGAACACCACACTCTAAGTGGGGTAATGATAAAAGTCCATTTGCTTGGGACTAACACTCTTGCATGGTGCCCCTTGCATGGGCCAAGCCCTATGTATGCTACCATCAGCTGGCTGGGACTGAGGATTTGGAGGCTTTCCTTTTGTATTTCTTCCATACAAGTCACCGGACTGTGAGTCTTTACACCTTGTGGGCCCTTCACCCCCTGTCGCACCACTGGGGAGCCCCAGGGTGAGGGAATGGAAGCAGTTTTGTAGGAACGTCAAGACCAATGGTGACCATGTGAGATCCAAACCTGAGCCCAGGGTGGAAACTTGATGGTCTTTAATATCTTAGAATCACAGACTGGTTTGAGTTGGAAAGGACCTTAAGATTATCCAGCTCCAGCCCTCCTTCCATGGGCAGGGACACGTCACACTAAACCATGTCACCCAAGGCTCTGTCCAACCTGGCCTTGAACACTGCCAGGGATGGGACATTTACCACTTCTTTGGGCAACCTGTAGCTGTGCCTCATCACCCTCACAATGAAGAACTTCTGCCTTGTATCCAACCTGCACTTCCCCTGTTTGAGTATGAACAAATTACCCCTCGTCCTATTGCTACAATCCCTGATGAAGAGTCCTTTTACTTGCTCTTTTCTCAGCCACAGCAAAGTGAAGCAGCATGCTGTTCTCCCATTTCAGGACATGCTTCCAAGCACATCTTTTTCTCTGTTTTCCACACCTATCAAATTACTTTTTCTTTTTCTCTTCATGTCTTTACTCACTATCTCAGCTTGGATAGCAGACTCTAAACAAGATCACCTGAGGGTGAATAGGAAGGACCCTTCCACTGGATATATGGGGAGGACTCACAGGCACAAGGGTTTTCCAACAGCACTGAAAGGATTAATTGAAATGTTGAGCCAGAGCAGTAATTATTTTACCAAACAGTGAAGCGCTATTCAGCCCTCCCTTCTTACCTTGCAATCAAGGCCAAATGGAGCTAGGATATAAAATTACTGCTGCAGGTCACCGATACTCTACATTTTAAAAGCAATTAACACAGAGAAGTGCCCATGATTACCATGTAAGAAAGAGGGTTTTCATTAAAGAAATGGGTGTAATGCTCTAAAGCTCTACTACTGCTTCCCAGCAAAATAAAGCACACAAGACTGGACTCAATTCTGACTTCCCAGAATGAATCCTTTCACTTGAGGAGAATTTCTCCAAATTTACTCAGAGATCAGAATCAGACCTGTGCAAGGAAAGATGCAAGAGGCACTTTTTCTTTGCTTCGCTTTACTTTCCTTTGAGCATATTTTTACCCCTTTTTATTTGCATTTCAAATACAGGGAAAACAATAAACGTCCCAAAGAAGAAACTAAAGTGGGGTGGAGAGCAGGAAGTGAAAATACTCCAGTCTTCATGTTTATTCTTGCCATAGGAGTAAATAGGGCTTGGTTCAGTGCACAGCTCTGTCACAGCACGTTATGTTTGCTTCTCCTTATGCCGGTGAAGCTTTACCAACTGCCATGAAATCACCACTACAGTGAGCAAACAGAAACTGGCTGATGCTGAGAGTGGACAGCAGCTATCTCCTTCCAGCTTTCAGAAACTGGAACTGCTGAATGATCTCCTTTCTCAGACCTGTACAAAATAGTCATCAGCTTTATGCTAACACTGAAGGGCCCTACACTTTTATCACTATGAATCTGCTCCATCAAATCCATGGGGGCAATGCATGTTTCCCCCACCTGCATTTGCACACTCTGCTTTACCAACCATCTCCATACATCTTTGTTCCTTAATCCACTTTGCGCTTCCAAAAACATTCCATCACCTTTGCTGAAATTTTCCATGTTTCGTTTCTGACCAAAGGTGAGTTTGGATTTTTTAAAAAGCCAGAGGAATATTTCATTTGCTGCTTGTGAGCTGAAATAAGTGCCAAACCAAAGAAATGGTTTCCCCAGTTTGAGAGGGCTTCTGGCCACAACTCATTATGGAGTGCAACACCAACCAACCTAAGGTACATAAACCTTATGAAGGTCTCACCCCACCACTCATTAGGCAATAAAGAGCTACACCTGGACTTGCACAAGCAATGGCAGCTTGGAAACCAAATTACGCAGAAGCTTTCTTTACTTGTCCAACCCAAATCCCACTGAAATCTGCAGGCACCCTTCCACTGATCTAACAACAACTCAACTGGACCTCAACATCAGGAATAACATGGTAAAATGTAGGGCTGCTCTCTGGGCATTGTCTGTTTGTGGCTAGCTGGATACCTACTATCCCAAAGAGCCTGTGAGCTACCTGCATGCCCCTCTGCCTATATCCCTATATCCCTGCCTGTCTCCCTGTATCCTTGCATACCCCTCTGCCCTATATCCAACTTTTTTTTCCCTGAAACAAGTATTTTGTCCTAACAGCTGTTCTGGTTCTGGTCTGAATTACCAAAAACAACCCTCTACCTCTGAAAAGGAGAGATGGCTGGTAATTTTCTACGTTTCCTAGTGAGCACAGAGCTAGTTAGTCCCTTTCCATAAGAACCAAGTTATTTCCATTGAAAGAAGAGGGGGGACTATTCCATTACTGAAGGGATGTTGAAAGTTTGGTCTTTTTTTGCTATGAATAAAAGTGAAGCTGCAGATATCTCCCACATCTAATAATGGAAAGCTCTCCTAAATAACCTTGCTTTGGAAAGTGTGAGGCAGAGCAACCTTTCCTGCTACTTAATTTACATTTTTCTTCTTTTTATTCCCTTTTTCTTTCTGCCCATTGCAATCTTATCCCTAAGCTTTTTTTTAACGCTTCCTCTCTGTGCTAATGCTATAGTGGTTTCTGACTTACCAGTACAGAGTAATGTTGTTCAGCCCTCAGAAGGAGCTCTCTGGGGTAGGACTGGAACATGTTAGGGAAGTTTGTTATGGCCTCTGTCTTGGCTGACACACTGGGATTGAAGTAGGTGCCTCCAGAGCTAAAAGCCCAGGTTGTTGCAGGCTGAGGTTCAGAGCCAGGCTGCGTAGCTGGGAGCTGTAACAACTCCTATGCTCTGCGGATTAACACAGAGGGGAACTTGTGAGTGGTCCATGTGATATCTGTTTGGGAGGTAAACAGAGGATTTCAGTCTCCTGGGCTGTCAAACCGGCTCCTTTGACAAGCTCTAAATTCACTTAAAGCCATGTAATTTGAACGTGCTGTGGGGTCCAAGTCTACTTCACCCTTGATACTGTATAAATAGGCCCATTAAGATTTAGCCAAGTTTTGTGCAGCTTGTTCGTAAACAGTCACCATGATGTCTCCTTTGGAGAGATAAGCACTGCTTTGCCAGAGCACAATAGGGGCTGCCCACAGGGTGTGAATCCATGACTTCAAAATCATGGGGAGGGGAGAAGTACAAAACCAAATTGTTCTCAAAAGGTGCTGTTAAACATTAGCAGCTTGTGTATATTTTCCCAATAGAGACCTTGTACGCTGAGCTGTGACTTTGTCAGCACTTGAAGCATAAACACAGTCTTGCAGGGCTTTTATAAATCAGACATAAATTTTACCATAGGATGCAACTTTGGACACAACTCCTCAGCTAAGGGAGAAATGTAAAACTCATCTACGTGCCTCAAAGTGCCAGGATGTTTAGGTTCTCTATCTTACTGAACAGAAAATTGCACAGAGAGAAACATCACATTGCACATTGCAACTTTTGATTAGATGTTCGAGGGGTTTTTTGGTAAAGATCTTCTGCTTCAAAAATGCAGTCTTGGATACCAGACTGTTCTCACTATTCTCTGAACCAGTATCAAATACCGTTTTATAATCATATGAACTAAAGGAAGCATTCCATAAAGCACTGTGTATGAGTCTCAAGGAGGATGATTTGACGAATCTGTTCCAAACTTCAAGAAGCAGCACAAGCTGGACACCCTTGGCTAATAGTTTCTGCAACAAATATATCTTTTTGATTGGAACCATACCAACTGCTTCAAACACAACATTTATGCTTATCTTAAAGATTGGGGAATCTTTAAGATTCTCTTGTGGCATCGCTGGGTAGGACCCTAAATTATTACCACATGTAGAAAAACTCAGATAAATTAGGAAGCTTAGTCTATAGATGTTGACTAAAGTCACGGGAAACATACAGTTGCAAAGGCACGGTGTTCAGGTGAGTTGCTATTTTCAAACCTCTTAAAAGAGAGTATAGTTAAGAAAAGATAGCGCTGAGAAATTGCACAGGTAAGAATTCACTATTGGTCTTCCTTGTTGTCTCCAGTGTGATAAAGTAGGACACAAAGAGAACATGCACACAACTGGGCAAGGGTGAGAGCACTTATGAGAGTCCTGGAGGTAGCCAAACCACAGAGCCCCAAGCCTCTGAGGAGGGACATGGACCTATGCTTTTCTGTGCCTACAGCCCCTTGGTTAGAGCAAAGATCTGGCAGTTTAGACACGGCTATCTTAGAGCATAGGAAGCTGAAGCAAAGCCTTATTGCCTCAGACTCTTCCTGGTCCAAAGAGGGTTAGCGAGGTTGTGTTACAGCTATCTGCTATAACTGGTAGTATTTGCTTTATCAGTTTTTGTGCCTTACATCATCTGTATGTCTGTATGGCATGTAACAAGTTGCAGTAATGGGTTAATCCTCTCTCTTTTTGCTCACATTATCCTTTGAAGGGCTATACTTGTGGTAGGCTGAGTACAGAGTTGTTTGGATGTTACATCCTCACTCTTAAGGCCAACGAAAGACTCTCACTGATTGTTGTGGGGTTGAATCCATCACCGTCTGTGCAAGAAGAAAGCCTAGAAATACAACAGGGGGGCAGCCCTGAGCCCCTGGCACTGGCTTCAGTCCAAATCCCACTTTTGTAGTCTACCCTTAACTCCCTGAGCCTTTGCAACTTTCCAAGTCCCTCATTGCTCCATTCTCCTTCAGGTTTTCTGAGTGCTACTGCACACAAACCTCCTTCATCGCTCCCCAGTGTTTAGCTCAACAGTATCTCTTTGCACTGTGAGCCAGGTGGGAGGAATACCATCATTACAGCTGGAAAGGAGACAACGTCACACTGCAAAATAAGCTGACATCTCAGCACCCAAGCTGCTGGTTGCAATACTGAAGGAAAGGGTGTCAAGGTGTGTTTCTGCTTTACTTCAGTGCATTTGTGAGCCTTCTTTAACCCCTTGGTGCTCCTTTGACGTTTTGTTGTATGCCTGCTGCTCTGCCCATTGCCTAAGCTTTCTACTCTTCAATGTCTCAGGTTTTCAGCCTTCCATGTGGAAAGGACTATTGGTCTTACACCGAGTGAGACCAGGGAAAGTGAATGAACAGAAGAGAGCACTTAGAGCCCAGACGTTGAAAGGCTCCTTACACAAAACACAAAAGAACTTTTCTCCTCATCAGTGTTTTCAGGAGACAAAAGCAAACACATTTTCTGAAGTGTTCCTTGGAGATATTTTGTTTTGAAGTGGTTAAAGAATTTCGAATGTGAGATAAGGGGGAGACACTGGCATAGAGTGAGGATAACAGCTTGTTCCTCTAAGGGCTAGGATTAAATTGCAGGGAATGCTGGCACTCAGCCCAAGCTCAGCTTCCCCAGCCCGACACTTGCTTAAAAAGGTAGAACTTGAAACATGTGCTTTGCACTCTCTTCTTATCGTCACCCTCCCAGCTTCAACCATTGTTCATGTGCTCTGGCATTCACAAAGCCTGCGTCTAGGTTTTGCTCAAGACAGCGTTGATAAGCCAGATGATGAATGTGGAAAACTCCTCCCTGAGAGGGTTTGACTGGGGCTGTGTTTGAAATTGCTGGCAAAAGACTCTCCTGTTGGTTTTTGTTGTGCCCAACTTTGAGCAGTCCCGTTTTGCAGAGGACTGCACGATGCGAGGCAGAGACGCTCTGCTTGCAGGTGACTCATTATCAGGTTGACAGTGCTTAATACTGGATTATGTCATCTCTGTTTTGGCACAACACAACTCAAAATCTGCTCCAGTTCCAGTTCCCACTCTCTCTCCTTACCTGCTGCTGCTCTTTTTTTCAATAGCAAAGGCTTGCGGACAGTTGAAACTTAACGTTATGCGAGCCAGAAACTCTGCGCAAATCACTCACAAAGTCCTCCCTTCTCAGTCTGCAGGCATTGCTGACAGGTATGAGATGTTTCACCTGTGTAACCCTCAACACACATGTTCTCACAGCAGATGGGTGAGTGGGGATTTTCATGTCGGTGTGGAGTCATAGATTAGTCAGGTTTGTGAATCAGAAAATACGGCAAGGCCCTTTTTGTGCGCTGAGAGTGTCAAGACCTGTGTTTGCCTACATCCATTTATCATGGCTCGGTACGTTCAAAAATGTTGTTGTTCTTCATTAACTCTTTCATCTGTAAAAGGCCAGAATCTTCATGCTGCCTTTGCTGCTGCATTCCTGGGTCTCCCAGGTTAATTGATTAATGAAGTGGAGCTGCTGGTATCTGTGGAAAACAGGGCATCTTGATTTAATGTAGATACCACAGTGATGGTCACTGGGGGCCAGAGGTAAACACAGGAGCCTGGTATACATAAAGAAAGAGACAGTGCCCTGAAAGCCTAAATAGCAAGGCAGAGTAGGATTTTACTCTTTCAAGTAAGGGAGGAAGTGGGAGTTGATGGAAATTACACAGTTACTTGCCTAAGATTGTGCAAATGGGTACTGGGACATCTAAAACCCCAGGTCTTAGCCACAAAAATCAACTTGCAATTTTAGGTGGATATGTCCTGTTAGGTACATGAGCTATGTGTACACTGTTGTCTTATTTGTTCACTTCTAGTAAGAAATGATGAACAGTCCCATCTCTAATCAGAGATTAGAGGATATAGGGATGCACACTAAGCTGCAAAGCTCCCCAGCTGACTGCTAAACCCAGCCGCTCTAAGCAGGTAAACTTTGTACTGCTCCTTCTCTCATTCTCCAAGAGCAATTTTGGCATGCCCTAGCCTGTCTGGGTTACAGGTGTTTCGATGTTCATAACTCTGCTTCGTCCCATCACAAGGTCAGGTCCCGAATCCGACATAGGTAAGCACAGTTATAGTGCATGGGTTAGATTTTCCACAGGGATAAAAGATACTGAAAGCTTACTTCCCAATTAGGGTGTCAGAATATACTGGGGCTAGATTGGGGAAACAGACGCCCTTTAAAAATACAGAACCATTAGCTGAATCTTGATCTTCCTGTGGTTTGGAAGGAGGCTGCTGTATGTTTTGAGTTGAGTCAGTTTCATCTGTTTAAGAATTTTTGGAGACAAAATATGGATTTTAGCCTATGCATCCTAAGTAGTTGTATCATAGAGTTTGGCCTGTGTTGTTGTCTCTGACATATTGTATACATGCAGCTTTATTTAAGTAACAGCTGGGATATATGCACATATGTCATCTATCAAACATTGGAGAGGGAAACGCATGAGCTGGTGCATTTTTGTATACTTGCTGTCATCACATTCATGTAGAAAGATTTAAGGCTCACAGAAAAAAAACTTGCTCCATCTGACCATGGAAATCTTCTTCCTTTAACCTTATGCCCTGCATGGTTGAGCAACTGTATGGAAAAGTTTAAGTAAGTGGATAGTACAAAGATCAAAAGAACTCCATCCATTATAAATTATGAGTCTCCTGCAAGTCAAAAGAAAAGAAACCTAACAGAGTCAGGTTCTGTTTGTGTTCCTGTGGGTTGTTGTTGTTTTAACCTGTTAGTGTTTATTTCTTTAACTTCTTATTTTGATGCTGGTTGTGCCCCTCATCCTAAGCCTAGGAAAATCATGAAAACAGGGACTGTAAGCTCTGTGGAGTGAGGACCTGTTGTCTCTCTTGGAGTGGTGAGTAGCTACTCAAGGATATAAACAAAAGTGATTCGGGGCCCTTTCTTGGGTGGAAAAATAGTATGTATGTCTCTACTAGGACTTTGTAGAAAGTATCAAAATCTCACTTCCCCAGGTAATATGTGTGACACAGGTGCGATATGGGTGATGGGAGGGGAGATCAGAGCACACCTTTGTGAGACGGATGAAATTCCACTTGAAGCAAGATGATGCCTGGCTTTGAAATTAAACAGGGGAAGTTTAGATTGGATATAAGGAGGAAATTCTTTCCTGTTAGGGTGGTGAGACACTGGAATCGGTTGCCCAGGGAGGTTGTGAGTGCTCCATCCCTGGCAGTGTTCAAGGCCAGGATGGATGAAGCCTTGTGTGGGATGGTTTAGTGTGAGATGTCCCTGCCCATGGCAGAGAGGGTTGGAACTGGATGATCTTGAGGTCCTTTCCAACCCTAACTATTCTATGATTCTGTGATTTTGGTAAAATCATCTCTCAACAGAAGCACAACATCCAAATACTAGTTACAATTTTCTTTAGCTTCTCTCAGACAGCAGAGGCAGCTGGATGTTGAAACTCTACATGTAGGTTTGGATAGCCTTTGTTCTTCATGCCATATTAGAGAAGTCAGTGAGGTGTAAGGGAAAGACATGCAAATTGTATCTATCTTATGCATTTCTCACCTACAGGTCTACAGATCATCTCCCCCCATCCTCAGAATACAGGAGCTGACATTTTAGAAAAGACCCAATGCTGATCTAATCCAGTATCTTGACTCTGACCGTAGCCAGTAGCAAATACTTGAGATAGCTGCATTAAATCATGACTGCAGGTGGATTCGAAATAATCTTCTCTCTCGGAGTACCCATCCTAAATAGTTAAGGAATGACTTCAGAACCAGAAGGTGTACTAGCCCTTCAAATGTATACTCTGTTATGATGTACAACTTACACCTGGGTATCCTCCTTGTTACTAGAAATACAGTTTTCTCAGTCTGGTTAAGCATCTCCCTACAGCAGTGGGTGCCTCATGCCTTCATGACTGGTACCAGGAGATGGTGTTCCCTTCTATATTTTAATAGTTCCTCTGAAAGCCACAGTGCTTTTATGTTGTGTGTTTGGAGAAACACTTTAGGATGTCTCTCACCAATTTATTTCTATCACTTCCTTTCTCACTTGATATGACTGCTTCCATGGGCCCCTCCAGCTCGAAGAGCTTTGCCCTTAAGAGCATTCCTTACAACAGCAAAAGCTTATATGGATCTCAGCAAACTGACCTGAGGAGAAACCCCCAAAGAACAATTGAGATGCCATGGTCACAACCCTGGAAGTGCCATGGCTGGAGGGAAGGTTGAAGTTCCCAGTGCCAAGTGTCTTGAGTTGGGGGGGAACAATACACGTCCTCCATGAGTTTCTGCATCCACCCCTACCTGCAGTCCATCTGCACATCTTCTGGTTCTTGTCTTGATTTAGTGGAAGCACCCTCTGAGAGCAACCACACTCCTGAGAGCAAAGACCTTCAAAAAATGTTAGGGCTTACAAGCATACACTAAACCAGTTACAGATTGCATTCAGTTTTGGTTTTAAAATGCTACAAAGCTCAGCAAGTAGTATCAGCTGGGTTTTGCGTTCACAACCTTCTCGTGTCCTGAAATACAGCATGTGCCAGATCATGTCTTTCCCTTTCTGAGCTGCTGGGTGGAAGGAGAGCTGTCATGCTGTTCCCCATTAACACCGCCACCAGTCTGCTCCTCACACCCAGCTTTCTCACAAAAATCCAATGCCTTACATGAGCTGTAGGTGGATTTCTAAGACCTAAATTTCCCAGGAAGCATCTTCATTACTCATAAACAACATTTTCCACTGGCCTTTCTGTAACTCACTCTCTGAAAAGGCTTCACATGGATGCCAGTGTCTCCACAGGCTTGCTCCTGTCCTGATTTTTTTTTTTCCAGTAATCTGTTACAAATAACATCATTTCACTTTCATGCAAGATACTTCAGCCAAAACCTTAATCCCAACTCTGCGCACTGGTTCCCCCTCCCTTCCAGCGTGTTGATTTTAATCTCCTGTATGGAAAACGCTGTTAAACCCATACGGACTGATTTGGCCATCAAGAGCACTGTTCCAGCCTTCATCCTACTGTGAAATGCTGCCAGAGGAGGAGAGTGGTATTTTACTGTCATCCTGCCTGCAGCAGCTGACAGCACTGGACAGGCAACAGTCTCATGGTTCATGTTTAACTTAATCTATGGCTGTCAAAATTATTGGATATTATTAAAAGACAGGAAGAAGAGAAAGGAAAATCTTAATTCCATAGGGCTGCGGTCAGCTAAGTGTTGAAACTGGGGTAGTTGAAAAGAGGAAGTCAGTGAGGCAGCATATAAAGAGGAATTAAGGAAAATGAGTTGTAAGGATAACCCAGGTCTACTATGTGTCCTATAGGCCAGCCTGCAAGACAAAGCTCCTCACAACATTAGAAGAGTGCCAGATGAGCCCAGACCTAGGGCTAAGAGCACCAGAGCAGGCTGAGCTCTGCTCTTCTGTCCCAGTACAAATGATGCCACGGGCAGGGATGTGATCTGTGTTTCTGACTCTGCCTTTCTTTGTAGCTAATATGAGACTTGTGGCAGACGAACGCGTTTTGAGGAAGAACCACTTCTGTCTAGTAGAGGGCATCTCTTGCATACCTTAACTTTACAATCAAGGTCTGTAGGGTGAAACACTTCGAGACATAGGGTGAAATACTTTGAGACAAGGGACATATAAAGCCGGGTATGTATGACTACATATCATCTGCACCACAGACGGACCTCAGCATGTTGTGCTTGGTTTCATACCTGTACCCACCCTCAAAAGGTGCTTCCTCATGGCTTTTTGTGTTTTAGCAAAACGTCTGGGCAAATGGTGAGCGATGATTTCCTTCAATTGTTGCCGCCATCCTCCACCACCCTCAAAATTATTCATTCTAAAGGAAATTTATAAAAGCTTTTGTTTGAGAATTCCCTCCCTCTAATTGAGTGCATTGTACTGAGATCAAAGCACTGGTTTTAGTGGGTCTTTAGTAGGCAGGAGTTTTTCTGAACAGACTCCAAACTTTTGGTGCAGAATGGGTCAAAATGACCTTTGTTTTCCTCCTCCTTCCACATTCATACATCACATTCATACGTTACTGATTGCTAATTCACATTAGCTGGCATGGACTAGATTTAGTTTTTAGATCAATTTTTCTTAAAGACTTACAGTTTTCATACAGTGTGGAAGAATAAAAAGTGCTCTAAACTGCACACATTTGAATCTTAGAGTGTTGCTCTAGGAGAGAGAATATCCCTCTCAAAGGCTTTTTGATGGATACATTTCACTTCTACCAGCTTTCCGCTTAGGGGACCAAAGTGGAGGGAAGTGGAGGGAAGACTGAACCCACGGCAAGCTGCCATCAAAGAGATCCAGATTTCATGTGTGGGTGAGTTTCCTTATGCAGTCCTCTCATAATTGGGCAAAGCAAATAATAGTTCATTTTATACCCCTGAACACAGAACTCAAATGTCGAACTTCAGCACAAACATTCGTCACAATGAGGAGCATGGACTGTTAAAGACCTAAAGAAAAATAAACAAGCAAAATTTATACATCACCTCTAGGGAAAACCTCATCCCACACACGAGTGTCAGATACTAGTCTTGGCTTGACTGTTGCCTGAAATGCTAAATCACTAAAATGGGAAAGGAGATGGAACCATACTGTGGTTGGCTTCAAAGCTGTGTGTAACTAATGACCTTTGGAAGAAGCCATTTGTCACCTGCAGGAAGTCCTGCATTTAGAAGGGCCAATGGGTTATCAGAGGTGAGCAGTAGTGGGATGGCTCTAGAGAGAAGTGCTTAATGAAAAAGGGCAAAAAAGAAGAGCAGAGGAATATAATGTGAGGATTTACTCATAAACAGACGCATTTCATTGCTGCCAAATCAGCAATCTTACTAATGAGGGTTTAAAGAGTCTCTTGCCAACTAAGTAATATTACAGTGTGTGAAAAAGCTCAGGTTTTCAAAATGCTTGCCTCTAAATCTCTATCCAAACCCCACTGAATGTTTTCTGATTTAATACTCAGTAAACTGCTTTATTTCAACGTAACATAATGCATTCAGTGTTTCTATTACACTGAAACGAAATTTGTATCATTAAATCCTGAAAATACTACCACTTTGCAGGTTTATTCAAGCTATTGAATACATCATATTGCCTACCACTGCTATAATGGGGAGTATTTTGAGGAGGGACAGTAGTTCAAAACAGTACTTGTGTTACAGTAGCTTCCTAGTCTCAGGCAATTTTTTTTCCCTAATTTTCAAAGTCTGTAACAATCCATCTGGAATTTTACATCCATAATCTTCTGGAAGAACGGGCTTTTCTTTCTGGAAAGTTTGAAGTAAAAATGGACAAAGCGTCTTTGAGACCTGGAGGTTCAACAAATGAGGTGTTTTCATGCTTGGAAAAGTTGCCCAGTTTGTGTTTATTTTGGCTCATCTGATCGTATATGGCTACAGCTACGGACAACTGAGGAGGATCAATGCATTTCACTAGCTCTTAGTAATGTTGTTTACGGACAAGGAGTGGAGCTTTGGCCCAAGAGATGCAATTAAAAAAATGGGCCAACATGCTTGAGTTTAAAGCTGAAAATCTTTATGTGAAAGATCTTAATGTGCAAGAAGCAGCTAAATTACATCCACCTAAATGGACGAGGTTCCTCATACAGTACTCTGAGGTGATTTGAAAAGGAGTTGAATTGTCAAACTCAAGCACAACACAACTTTTCCACTGGTTCACTTGGACCTTTTGCCCTTGCAGAGATGTCTCCCAAAGCTGTAGGAGATGTCCTGCTGGGCTGCAGCTCTTGGTGCCATCTCCCATTTCCAGCAGCGTAGTTAATGTTCTGGTTCCACTGCAGATCCTCAGCTACGTCCACAAGCCACCTACTACCCAAGGAAAACCCCAAGTTTTCCTTGACTTTATACCTATTTTCTTCACCTCGTGTCTCATTGGAATCAAATTACTTTTGACTTTTTTAGCAATTGGAAGTCCATTTTTCCCCCAGCCGTGCATTTGTGACTATTCTGGCATTACGTTTGCAAAGATGCAGTCTGGCTGAGGAAGTCTCTGAAGCACAAATTGTTGAATCTTTCTTAGGCATCTGCTACAGGCCAAGGCTTGGAAACAGGATAATGTGCTACCAGGGTTTTTATACAGTCACAGTGTTGCTGTGCTCTTATAATGCATCATTTATGCTACACTATAATAGCTGTAAATCTGTGTGAGTGACGAGGCTGTATTATTTTCAGGAAAAGGATGTTTCTTCCTTTAGGTGGAGCACCGATCCATGTGTGTTTATAAGCTATTCTTTCTGTCTTATCCACAAAGGAAGTGAATTTGGGACTGTCGACGCAACAAAAGGTGTGACCACAGTCATGGTAGCTCAGCCTAGTCAGGCTGTTGACAACAGCACTGCCAATATGGTGATGCTGGCTTTAACAATGACCCTGTGAGTAAATAGCACAGTCCTAGCAGAGTTCACATGCTATTACCAAAGCTTTTACCGTGGGGTCTTTGCTGCTACTACAATTTACTCCAAACATGTGCCATCTGATTCAGTTTTCTGCTGGAAAGCTAAGCCTGACTGTAAAGACTCCTGTTTTCCCAAGTGTGATACCCAGTGTGAGCATCCCAATGGTTGAAGCTGTTCTACTCTTCTTTACCCAGCTTGGTTTCTGGAGTGCGACCTTAACTCATCCTATAGACACTGGAAAGATGAAGACCCCGCTGAAATGCCATGGCTTCACTTCCACAAGACTGCAACAGGAAGTTTGAAAAGCCCTATGCTCTTTGCAATGACAAGATGCTTTGGAGGAGTCACAGGAGGCTGAACCAGCCCCTCACCCTTCCTTGTCCCACTCTGCCAGTAGAGGATTAGACAAAAGTTTGCTGTGCGGTATTGTCCACACTATTAAAGACTAGCATGAAACTACACATAGCAAGCACCCCTCTAGCCAATCATGTAATGATCCAAGAATTAATGATAGGAAAATTAAGCAGATATTTTTCTTTTCTAATGACAACTGCATGCATGCAGCCACAATAATAATGATTGCCTGACCTTGGCCAATCTCCTTCAATAAATATCATGCAAAGTTCCTCCTAGGAAGAGTTCAGGGACTGAAGACTTTGGAAATTGACTAGGATAAATCAGGAACACAACAGCCTTCCCTCTAAACTAAAAGCCAAGCTAATGGAGAGGTAGAGGTCCCAAACGTGACACCTGATGATAACAAGCTTGCCTGTGTTCAGTTGTACACGCACAGGTGCCAGTGAAATAGCAAAGCATTTATGAGGAGGAAAAGAAATCACTTCAGGTGCAGGATGGGAGCACACATGGGAGAGAAGCTGCACAGTCAAGGCTTGTGTCACTTGATCTGCAGCCTTCTAGGCAATGTAACTATTCTTTTCAATTTACCGCATATGCCTGCATAAAGAAGCTGTTTCTCTACAGGGCGAGGGTACTCTCTGTCTCTGGAAAGTCTCAGTCACTTGGAAACAGAAGTGGCAAATGCTGGTGGTGTTAGCATAGTCATTTTTCCATCACCCATACTGAAAGTTGTTTTCTGTCTCCAATCTCTTTGACATGAATGGTCTGATTCTGACAAAGAAATGTGTGTACGCAAAGGAAACCACTGAATGCAATAGAAAGGAAACCTGTTTAATGTGCTCATTGGGTGCTGTCATAACCTGGGCATTTTCAGGGTTCACAAGTTCCTCACTCCATAATTGAAAAATTATAGATAAATCTTTGTAGAATCCCAAGATCATCTCAAAAAAATCATGAGATGGTTGAGGAATTTGCAACAGATTTACTAATTTGAATTCTAAAGATGAAAGCATCGTGGCTCATATTCTCACCCTCTTCTTTGCAACAGCTGCTTGTATTTTTGTTTTCATTAAAAGGTGAATTCTTGTGTAGTTGCCCATAGGAAAACAGTCATAAAAAATTCATAGAGGCGAGGGATTTTTGTTTAGCCAGACACTTTCCCAGGTACGTGCAGACAAAAATGTCATGGTCTTACTACAGGTCTTTCAATGTTCTGTGTTTTAGCTAAAGACCCACCGGCTGTTGCAAAGAAGGTGAAAATAAAGAGATGTGTATGAAAATTCATCTTTCAGTTGAAAATAAATAAATAAAAAGCTTCTAGGCATTAACGTTGCAGAGAAATGCTCATGTGTGTGAGGCTGATGCTCAGATGGTGATTCAGATCTTAAAGGTATGACTTTTACAGTGAGATGTCTACATTTCCAAGCAAGTCTCTTGGATGTAAAGGCCCATCTCAGGGGTTAGACCATGGGGTTGGGATACAAGTGATACTCCAAAAATGCTCAGTTGATCTGGCAAAAATGTAGTCTGGAGTTAGGTGTGGAGGCAGGACACAGTTTGTACATGTGCCTCTGTTACAGGACGGAGTGTAAACACAGACCTGTCTGTGCATATTAATAAAAACCCTGTGTATGAACAGCAGCAAGTTCTGGGAACACTGAGAAGTGAGTCCATTCCCGATTGCTCACACCACTGTAATGGTGTGATGCAATGATGCTCCTGGCTTGCAAACCTGGGTTGTAACGGCTGCAATCAAGAAATGCACAACCAGGGTTCATCTCAAGCAGTGGTGGAGTCTGAATCTTAAAGCTGCCATGTAAACAGCAGCACATGGAGTGAGTTGCCAGCCAGACTGAGACTGCAGCAAACTCCCCTTCCTATAAAAGGAACGGTCCCCAGGACCCAAAAGATCAGATTCAATCCTGAATAAAGTAGCCTGGATTCAAAGTGATCCTCCCAAGTAAAACTTTGGGCTGTTCATTGTGTCACTCTCAGACCCATCCTGGTCTTGGAGGACTAATGTTGCACACCTCTGAGCCTTGCTGTTTGGCAGGTTATTGTAGGAAACCAAGTTCTGATGCTTTTAGAGCATCCAGACGCCAAGACAAAAATCACCACACATACACACCCCACATCTGAGTCCTGAGCCCAGGTCAAGGAAAATTTCACACAAGTTGCAGTGATAAACCAAGGGTGTCCTGGGTTCAGCAGTAGCAGTAATTCTTCTCCTTCTTAGTGGCTGGTGCAAATCTGTGTTTTCGATTTTTGGCCTGGGAACGGTGCTGATAACGCCGATGTTTTCAGTTGCTGCTCAAATGTTTGGTCTGGCTAGGGACTTTCTGAGCCTCATGCTCTGCCAGGGAGGAGGGAAGGCTGGGAGGAAGCAGAGACAGGACACCTGACCCAAGCTAGCCGAAGAGATATTCCATACCACAGCACGTCATGCCCAGGAGGTAACAGAGAGTTACACGGAAGGGCGAGTTGACTGCAGGGTTGGACGAGGTATCGGTTGGTGCTTGGTTGGATGGGGTGGGGGAGTTATTGGGCAGCTGGTGCTGAGGTGTTGTATTCTCCTCTTCTTGTTATTTCCTTTATCATTATTATCACTGGTGGTAGCAGTAGTGATTTGTGTTATACCTTAGTTACTAAACTGTTCTTATCTCAACCCGTGGGAGTTGCATTCTTTTCGATTCTCCTCTCTGTCCCTCCAGGAGTAGGGGGAGGGCAAGAAGTGGGGGAGGAGTGAGAAAGCGACTGTGTGATTTATAGATGATTTTCATTTAAACCACGACAAAGGGCCAGCACATCTTTGTACATAAAAGCTGATATTTTGTGATGTATATCAAACACCCACAATGCGCACTTCATGATCTCTCAAATCTGTTTCCTTTTACCACTCATATGAGTCACTAACCAGGTTTAAACATTCATCCTTTCACTTCCTCCACCATAAGTACCTGTTCCTTGAGTTACAAAGCAGGTAGCATCTGTCCGCAGTGTCCCTGCCATCACGGAATGACAGAGGCCTATATGCTCACACGATTACTCGAAGGAATGAATATTGTACCAAGCACTGTGATTCAGGATATGTTTTCCTGGGTCACTGAGCAAGCTGTGGACAGCTGGAGAGATGCCTCTGCACAAAGGAAACAGGAGGCACCTCATCTACAAACACCAGGTGAAGAATTAGCTCTTCTGCAACAATCGCAGAGATTTATCAATCTGCATGAACATGGGTATGTAATGCAAAACTAAAAGAAAAGTCCAGCACCAGGCTCCTGCGGCACAAAATTCAGCTCGTGCTTTCTGAAAGCTGTGGGACAGAGTGGATGAGCCTGGCTACAGAAGGCTAGACTTTTGCTCAGCTCTGCCCACAAGGACCTCAAGCAAACTGTTAACCTAGGTGCCAAATGGGTGACTGATGGGCAGCTCCTCCACAGGGCAGAGGCATGAGGTCATGGCTCTTAATGTGGCTACAAACAGCACATCAATATTCACTCCAGGGTGCAGAAGTGCTGGGACTTGCACTGTCTTTGAGCACATTCCTCCCAGCTACAGCGTGGCTACAAAGCCTCTTCACAAGCAAGCTGGAGCTTCCCTGCACAGCCTCAGGCCCGCCAGCAGCAAGGCCAGATCCTGCTGCTGAGGAGGAATGGAGTGAACATCCCTGGGATGGAGCAGCCTGGATCCCTTTTCCCAGCTTTCATTCGGGATGGTTTTGTTTATCCAGCTCACACATTTGCATTTGCTGCTTTGCCATTTCATCTCATAAGAGCTTGCTAAGCAATCCTTCATGGCTGCGAGCATTGGCAGGGTGCAGGCTTCCACCAGACAGTTAGTGGGACTTTTCTCCAGCTCTACAGAGTGAGTCACTCCAGCACTCCCCCCCTCTTTTCTTTCTCCCTGTGCACAGAGACATTTGTGAGACACAAAAGGATGAAAGTCCTCCTGTGAACTGCTGGGTGAGTGCTGACATTTCTTGCCATGCAACTGATAGGACTGAGCTTACAAAAACAAAACTCCCCAGTAAAGAGCTCGGGGGATTGTAAACTCAAGAAGATCCATTTGCTCAGCTGGGGAAGTCTTCTGGAAATCACCTCCCCAAGGCATTCAGTATTCATTCGAAAATGCCTTGCTTCCCTCCGTAGTTTGTGCTGAGGGTTAATCAGCCTTGCTGGTTTTATTGTTTTTTACATGCTTTATTTCCCTTGTGAACTTGTTTGCCCTTAACTTCCAGGCTGAGCTTCTTCTTACTGGTTCTTGTTGTGTTACTCTCTGGCTGAACATGAAAGGCCCTTGTAGTGCCCAGTATCTCCGGAATGTACTGACACACTTCATCAAGGCAACTCTCCCACTCTCCCTTTTATTGCCCTATTTATGAGGGGACAGGAAGGAAATCAGGAACAGTGACCACCCCAGGAAAATCACAGGTAGCTGAGGCTGTGTCCAGCTAAGGGGGGATTACAGTGTTCACTTGTGGCTTTTTGTTTGCAAGACAAGAGTTCCCAGGGGCCATTCTGCTGAGGGCTCCTTTCTTCACTGACTCCCTCAGGAACCCATTCCTGCCCCAGAGAGCATGTAGGTGGTGTTATGAGGAAATGAAGTGACATGGTAATATAGCCACTCAGTGACAGAGGGAGGACAGCGAGTCCAGCGCAGGTACCAGAGCACTGTACTAGGAACCGATGTTTCTTTGTTTTCACTACTTCATTCCCCTTTACGCACCCAACCACCCATTTTCCTTCACATTGGTACTTTAAGCCTCAAGGCTGTTATCTTCAGTTTCTTGTCCTTTCTTTCTGATTTGGAGACTGCAACATCCTGCAAGAAGGATCAGTCTTACCACATCTACATGGCAATGTGGCAAAGTTCTGTTCCCAGCGTGATACATGCTACTTGTTGATGGATGTGGGCCTCAAGCCTTTCTCCAGTGCATGAGTCTGCTCTTCTCTTCATGAGAGCCCTTCTCTTCACATGAGTCTGCTTCCCAACTTGTCCAGCGACTATGTGTTGAAGTAAGGGTCCATGCCTCAGTTTTCCCAGCCAGCAAAGAGCATTTCAATGTTTATCAGTGTCATTCATGGAGGTACGCACTCTCCTTATGGGAGTAGGACTAGAGGTCTGGTGTAAAAGTGCTCTGAATGGTGGTGCTCAGATATGAAATTGCTCTGGTTGCCAGCAATCCCTCGCAATCCCTCTTCTTCATCTCTTGCCTATGGACTAATTGGTTCCTTAGATTTTATAAGGAAAGTAACAGCCCTCGCCAGTAGCAAAAAAAAGGCATTTTTAGCAGCAAATGAAGAAAGCTCCCGTTTTGCAGCTTATTAGCAACTGAATTTCACACCCTTTCACTCTCAAATGGACCTAAGATTTCTTCCCTTAATTTTGCCCGCCTCAAAATCCAGGTTGGTTTGTTGAAATAAGAAGTAAACATAATGACTTTAACGGGATGAGCTTGCGGGGCTGCTGGCTGACTGAGGCCACCCAGCTAGAGTTCAGTGTGAGACAGTCTGCACCTTATAAGGCTAAGAGATGAAGGCATTTACAACAAAAAAATAAAGGATCTGAATATGTTATTTAAATCACGGTGCAGGCAACTTTCATTTAATTCCTTTTTTTTTCCTTCTGGTTCATGACAAAACCTGAAACATGCAAGTGAATATAACGCCTAACATTTGTTAAACCCAGACTGAAGGCCAGCCAGATAGGACTGAAAACAAACTGTGAATATTTTAAATGGAGTGAGATATAAACGATGGAGTAAATAAAGGGCACATACCACATAAGAAATATTGGACAAAGTTCAAATGCTATTCATCTTGGAGAAAGGCTTTAGAGCACAGCAGTGTAGCGTGGAAATGCTCGCATGTGCATAGGGATCCATTAAGGTCTGCCAGCTTTTTGGGGGCAAAGGGAGTCAAATCATTACAAAGGAAAAGAGGAAAAAAGATGACATCCCAGGTATTGCATGCTATTAGGTAATCACAACTCTGAAAAGCTAGGAAAAGAGAATAGGGGTTGTATTAGGCAATAGATGGAAATGATCCAACATGTCAAGAGTTCAATGCTACTTCTAGGTCTTAAGTGCTAATAAAATAAGCTCCTAAACAGCAGAAGGCACATGTCCAGCCCCGAATGCTTTCCAGTTCCTCAGCAGCTATTATTTTTTTCTGTCTGATAGAGCATTTTTAACTCTACTTCCCCAAGCCCAGAAACAGTCACAAATTTTGCTTGTTTTGTCTTTCTTTGGGTGTTTTCTTTAGTTGATGCCACTTTGGAAACTGAAACTATTGAACTGAAATTCCTGCTGTGCATAATGCCACTTTTCCAATGTTTAAAAACATCTCAATCTTCTTGTGGATTAGGTGGGAATCCCAGCTGTGTAAAAGGGCAATGTGCACAGCACACACAAGATGGAAAAAATTCGATATAATATACCCATAAATCAGGAGTTTGTTCTGTTCAAGCAATTGGCCCAATTCTGTGACTGGACAGAAGCTGCTCACCAACAAAAAAAAAAGGAATACTCTAAGAAGAAAATTAGTATTTTTGGAGATGTTTGGACTGGGCTTTGGTGCTGTCAAATTGAAGCAGTAGCCCAACACCTTGGTGCCACTGGTGGAAAGTTTGAAGCTCTCAGTAGTATTGAAACAAGCTGTTTAAGGAAGTTTGAAAGGACATTTATTCCTGTGAGAGGTGGACACATACTTGCAGGTCAGCAGGAGAGTTACCAAAACCCTACCTATGATCTCCTTCTGCTCCTGAGCCATCCTCACATCCCCTTCCCCAAAACCTAGTGCATCAGTCTTCTCCCTCACCCAAAAGCTGACAGCTCTTGGCAGCCTGGCTCAGCGTAGCTGTTGGTTTTAATCACATCATTGCTTCATTTCTGTTTTCACTTCATGCTCATATGTCTGTTGCCCATGGACTCTGCATTTTAATAGCAGCACGTCAAACGAGCTGTTTAGATGCACTTTGGTGTATGAGCAGGTAACTCCCATTTGTCATCTCTCACAATATTGGGCATCTCAGGCTTGTTTGGCTATCTCCACGGGACCTGTTTGCAAGGGTGGAAGGAGACAATATTTTTCCAAAGACTCTTCTCTCAATCAAATGACAAGGGTCTTTGTGCTACCTCATGGGAGTCCCTCTCACCCCGCACTGCCCTTGGAATAAAAAAGCAGAGAAACACTCTGTTTAAATATGCATCTAAAACTCTGCTGCACAATAGATTAACTGCCATCAGCTTTCTATTTAGTGCAAGGGAAAAACAGTAGAGATTTTTAATTGATAATTCAGAAAGACACTCCATTGAATGGTGTTAATAATTACATCTGCCTATTCTGAGCTCTTCATCTACGCAGGGGTAATAGAGCCTTGTCCCTTAGGGACTGGAGCCCAGCTGAGAAGGCGGGACACCAAGCAAAGGAGTTGTAATTTGTATTTTGTCAACAAAAGCTGCTTAATCCTCCAGAAAGGCATCCTTCAGAGAGGCAAGCCTTTGTCCCAGGGTTTTCAGAGTGGAGGGGGAGGATGGAGAGGGAGGGAGAGAGGGAGAAAAGGGAATTACTGGCCACATGTAATTTATGGTTGAAAAGGTTCATTTATAGCTATCCCACTGTTGTATGCTTAGCCTGAGACCCTACTAGCTTCTCATTCTCTCATCAAGTTTGCCTTTTGTGGCTATACGAATGGTAATGATTTGAGGAGAGGTTGGTCATGGTTGTTAAGAGTCATCTAGCATGATCAGAACTGAAGTCTCAAATTGATATTCATGTTTAAATACATTTCACCAGCATGAAATTTGGAGTCCCTGCAATAATCAGGTAGGGGCAGGCAGTCATGATTCAGTACTTGTGCATGTATGTATTTATTAGCCACATTTCAGTTTGTTTTCAGTAGGTTTCAAATGGTACAAAGGATCTTTAACATCAAGTAGAAATGATTAAATGTACATGAGGAATAAACAAATAATAAAAAGATCAAAACTGGAGCTGGAGCTATCTGAGCTCTGGTGATCAGAAGATACTGCCTGCTTTTGCTTTCAAGTCAGATCCAAACCAGAAGACACCTATTTTGTGTACTGTAGTTTGGGTACAGTGAGAAACTCAAAACCTGAAGCAAGAAGTCCTGTAACAGCAGCAGCTACATAACGTTTGTGCCACGCAAAGTTGGCACCTCATGGGAGCGGACTCCAAAGTGGCATTACCCTGTTTCTCCATCTGACTTCCTGCCTGAACTGCCTACAAAGGTTCTCAGCCCAGAAATAAGGCAGAACAGTTGTACACCTTCACAGCAGGTATATCAGTGAGTTGACCACGGGCTAATAACAGAGTTGGATCTAACTGCAGCTCTGCCTGATGTGCTCACCCTACACCTTTCCAAGGTAGGATTTCCCACACTTGGGCTTATGCCTCCAACCAGTGCAGTGAGGATCCTCTGCCTCAGGAGGCTTGCTCTGAAAGGTGTAAAATAGTTCACAAGTGATTAACAGGGAGTGATCTGCAAAAAAACCTGGGCTGAAGCCAACAAAACTTCTGCCATCCTCAACATAAAGTCATGAGCTACATTGCCATAGCACCACTTCAAAAAAGCTGTTTAGATGCACTTCGGTATATGTGGACCATCATCTATCCACCCATAAGTGCCTAGCCAGGCTGGTGTGAACAACATGTCCTTTTTTGTAATGCGCTACTCCTGGCTCTGGATCAGGGAAATGGTTATGGGATGAAGTCTAGAAGAGGAAGACCCTTCTCCTTCAGTACAGGACAAAAACATGTTGGTAGAAAGGGAGGTCCATACAGCCATGGGGTAGTAATGAAAATAACATACAAGAGGATTTGATTGCAAAGCACAGCTTGACCAGAAAAGTGCTTACTCTCTCCCATTCTCAAGAGGAAGGCAACTTGTTCTCCAAGGTTTCAGAGCAAGATGCAAGGAGCTGTAGCTTGATTATTCAGGTATCTTGTTCCTTTAATTGTGATGCTAAACTGTACATCTATGGCTTTCTTTCTCTCCAGCTTTCTCCTTTCTTCCTTCTTCCTCCCTCCCATCCTGCCCATCCTGTCTTCATCTTTCTAACTAAAATCCTACACCCTGTCTCGTTTCTAGACTGTGGCCTTTTTTTTTCCCTCAGAAGCTAATTGTCATAGAAACTAAGTAATATGAAGTCACAAGCCTACATTCAAGAGACATTTGAGGGTTTCCATTCTCTAAAAGAATTTCATTTTAAAGGATGAACAAAAGCAGCAAGGGCATTTCTGGGACAAAAAGAAAAGACACTTTGCAAACTAAATCAATAAGTGTTCCTGTAACAGCCTGATCATTAGTTGATTTGTACAGCATTTCATCAGTGCACCCGTTCAACAGGAAACTCACTAATCAGGCAGTCATTCTCCTCTGTATAGTGCATAGCATGGATGATTTCTTCACTCAAAGGCATTGTTTGGGAGTTCAATGGGACTAAGCAACTGCCATGCCGCTCTTATTGCACCACCTTCATTGAACATACCCTCCCAAAAAAGCAATGTGGTTTCACCTAGCTTGCAGACCTGCAACAGCATTGCTTCTTTACATCCTGGTAGCTACCCAGTTTGTAAACACATTAGAGTGCTTTTTCATCTCACTTTTTAGCAAAATAGAGAGTTTAAGGCCATCACCACATCTCTAGATTTGCTTCACTGCAGATCTGAGTTTCATAAACGCAAACATGATAAATAATAGTATGTGCATATGGACTGGGCAGAAATCATCTCTAGAGTGGAGCCACTGAAGGCAAATGCTAATGTGAAATCATGAGCCAGGTAATGAATTTGTCTCTTCTGCATTACCCCTGCTAATACGTGCAGTAAATGTCTCTGAGTAAATGACTTTCAGTAAATGCTTCTTAGTGGTGGGTTGTCGTGCACTTGTAACTGTGTTTTAACACAGCAGCTTCCTTGCCCATGTCTTCTTAAACATCTTTGGTCTCACATTTGAACCATTAGGGCTAGGCTACAAATTATCTGGTTGCTAATCTTGGGTCTGAGTAATTTCTCCATGTTATTACCAGAGTTAACAACTGAATTATAGGAAAGGAAAGAGAACATGGTGCATCATGTAACCAGGGTGGATGCCTGCGACGCTTTTGGGTTGTTGAAGTACATATGGCATTGGCTTATGCTACAGCATTGACTGATATTGATTCATGCTTACGTTGATAAGCTGCCGTCCTAGTACCAGGGGTTAGTTGTCTGTTTAGAGGCGTCACGCTTTGTTTAGTCCCTTTGGTCATTTGGTAACTATTTGCATTACCTTTCTTTGCCTTTATTATTACTGAAGGGGGACCAGTATGTTCTTAATTGTAAAAGAGTTGGGCACATACCTGAGAAACCAGAAAAACAGGATAGGAACAACGTCTGGAGAGAAATTGCTCTGATAGAGCCACCAGTGACTAGGTAGAGGAGCTGCTGGGAATGGGATCAAAACCACACAGTTATTTCCCCCTGTATCCTGGGGCCTCCATGGAGCACAAGAGGTTTTCCTGGTTTGTAAAACCAGAACCAGAGACCTATTTTTTTTTAACTCTCATCATTCACAAGAGGAGGACTGAACATCAGACCACTTAAAAACCCATTAACCAAAAGCCTTTTGCTCAGGCAAGAACAGAATCAGCTTGACCAAAACACTCTGCTCCGCGCCTGCGTTTGTGAGACGATGACTCCAAATAACACTTGGGGTTTACTCACAAAACAAAAACAGTGTGTTTCTGTTGAGCCAAAGCCTGTTTCAGGATTTCATATGCAGCAGACAAGCTTCAGCCAGTGAGACTGTGCCAGACTGCTGAATTTGCTTAAACTTTTCAGTTTGTCTAAATCAAAAGGGAAAAAGGGCACTTTCAGCAGGGGAATTAAATAGCTGTGCTAATTTACCCTGTGTTCCTTCGGCAGTGTGTTGAAGGGAAGTCCTTGCCCATTTTTTAGTTTTGGCCATGGAGAAGGCAGGAGACAAAGTGAGCTAAATTCAGTTTATCCTATCATAACTCACCAACCGCTGCCTGCTCATTGCTAACAACTGAAGTGGTCCCTTTGTAGACTTACAGAATATTTGTCCCATATAGCTTTTCTGGATTTTGCTGCATTTCATAGAAGGAAACTCATATCATCATCAAGAAATAAGGTTTAGGTCCACTCCCATCTCTGTTGGGAAATCATTTCACTGCTACTCCATATTTCATTATCTGTTCTCATCTTGCTGGGTGAAATCTTCTCGCTGGTTATATCTACTCCCTGAGACATTATTTGCTCCAGAAGCAGCATTTTCCCAACAAACTGCCAGCATCATTACAATTTCCTATCTTTCCTTTCCTCCTCACCTGCTGCAGAATATTTGTACTGACAGGCAGGACTAAGCAGGGATCTCCCAGGACTCTGAATTTGGCCCCCAGCTTTCAGGACACGCCATCCATGCCAGAAACTGCCCAAGCATGGTATAAGCTAAGCCCAGCCCTCTCTCCCTCCACTGCTCCTGGAAGCCTGTTACAGAGCCGTGCTGCTCAGGTGGCTGGAAAACATCTTCTAATTTCCTGACTGTGTTTATTAGTGACCAGTTTATATCCATTTGTTCTTGTGCCAAACCTGCCTTTTGCTTTAATAGATCTTTTCCTTCCTTCGTATTTACTTCCCTGATGTATTTATAGACAGCAATCATGTTCCCTTCATTTTGCTAGGCTTAACAAGCCAATCTCTTTTAGTTCTCTCCCATAAAACAGGCTTTCCAGGTCCTGATTATACTCCACTCTAGTTGCTTTTCTCTGCACCTGTTCCTGTTTGAGTTCATCTTTTCTGATAAAGTCAAAACAGCCTAAAATCACCAAAATATCTCACTGACTGAAGGACTGGGTTTGCTTGTTTTTCCAGCCAGAAGCATTTTAATAGACCTTGATATTACTTTGTAAGGCCTATGAACAAAGGCTATGTATTTCTTGGGTATAAGGAGGAAGTTTGGATACAAGGAAGAAGTTCTTTACTGTTAGCATGGTGAGGCACTGGAATGGGTTGCCTAGGGAAGTTGTGAATGCTCCATCCTTGGCAGTGTTCAAGGCCAGGTTGGACAGAGCCTTGGGTGACATGGTTTAGTGTGAGGTGTCCCTGCCCATGGGAAGGGCTTGGAACTGTATGATCTTAAGGTCCTTTCCAACCCTGACTATTCTATGATTCTATGACTTTTTTCAATCCAGGTGTAATCTAATTACTACTTGAAGGACTACAATACTTAATAAAATGTTTGCTCTGACTACCCAGGAGATACGTGGCCATGATTGGCATGAAGCAGATGCTTGCTCAGCCTGCAACATTGCTCCATCCAGTGCTGGGGGAGAAGCTATTTATTTAACTCCACCAGTTAACCTTTATTTTTTAAGGTTTGCCATATCATCCATCAAACTGGGAGGATTTCTTTTCACAGGTGCAAATGAACCATCATATGTTTGCCAGCTTGGAAAACAGTTAGAAAATTAGGGGCTGGAATTGGGAGAGACAGAAGAAATCACAGTCTCACAGCCCTTGCTGGGATGCAGCTATCCTGCAAGAAGCAGAGATGAGTTTTCTTCCATCACAGGTTTTGTGCTGGTTTCTGAGATCCTTGTCAGCAGACATCAGCAGCTCTAAAACTGAGCTCATCCCGTAATGAAACAGTTATCCCAGCCTTAAAGGCAGGATTAGCTACCCGAAGTGGAGCAGAGAGCCCCTCTGCACTTTTTAACACCTCATGAAGAGATCTGGCTGCCAACAAAAGGAAAATCCTAATGTGTAAAAAATGCATAATAATAAGGACTTTGGCTGAGTGGAATTCCATCACGGATCAGATGAAATTGCCTTGTGCAACTTGCTGAGGGCTTCAAGCTATGCTAAATGACCTTTGTACCATGTAAAATGGGCACTGCTGCAGGATGCAGGGAGAACCAGGGGCTGGGCTGCTCTTTTCTTTTCCCCCCCTATGGAGTTCAAGCTTGTCAGGAATACAACAAAAACCAGAGGGAGAAAGAAGGGGAAGAAATGTCCCATTGAATTTTGTCAGAGGAGAAAGAACGTCTGTGTTCACATCTGTGAAGGGACCAGGGGGTACACAGCAAAAGTAGGATGCTACTGTCTGGTCCTGGGTAGCCAAGGATATGTGCAATGCCCCGTGCAATGCCCCATGCAAGGGCTAAAATCTGACCTGTGCTACAATATTTAAGGCTACAGCTGAAAACCACCCTGCCTTTGTCCTCTTTTGCCTGCCTGAGGCTGCCCACTTCACACTTGTGAAGGTGCAGTGATTCTCAGAGGGTTTGGGGCTGAGGTTTCCATGGGTGCACTCTAAAAATTAAGCCCTTGTTGCCTCCAAATGAGGATAAATCCATGAGTGCACTATTTGTTGGTATGTCCGAGAAAGGCTGTTGGATGACCAGGAAGAGTCATGTCCTTGCCCACATGGGACTGATCATGACCCAAGGCTGTTCATGGGTGTCTGCACAATCTGGGAGGAGCTTTCTTCTTTTTTCCTATGGTTTCCTCACCTGAGCTGACAAGAGCTATAAAGGCAGGCAAGAACATAAAAGCTGGTCTTCCTGGAGGTGTTAAACATTTCCAGGGTAAGAATTATCTTGGATCACACACTCTGGGCTTCTCTTGACACCAGAATCGGGACCAGGAATCAGCCTTCCCTGGCTCAGCCTGGCAGGAGCTGCTGGGCTCTTTTCTTCTGTTTGCAGTAGGGGCTGTGACCCTTTCTGTAGAGTCAATAGGGAATTTTACTTGACCATTTCTTTCCTATGTCATGACAGAAGATGCCCTTGAGATTTCCTGCATCTTACAATATATTTTTGAGTCTTTGACATAACGTATTAAGTTTGTTATAGGGAGCAGGGCAACATTTTTTCTGATGGAGGTGAAGACGTGTGGAAGAGCTATTGAGTGGTGGCTTTGGGACTCTATGTGAGCTGCCTGTGATGGAGGAGGACTGAGCTCAGCATCAATGTGCTTACTATCAGTTCTGCCTCCATCCTGCTTTCTCCACTAAGGACTGGGACCAATGTGCTAGGAGCTGTACAAACACAGTTCAAAAGCTTATAACTGCCTACCCAGAAATATTGCACAGAATGCCCCTAACAAGTCAACAGCACAGGGTCCTTCCTGAATAAGAGGAAAAAAAAGGCAATGGACACACAAAATTGATGAGAAGAATCCAAGGTATCTCTACAGACATATTGTACATGTCTACAGGAGCAGGATATGGTAATCTGTTATCATACACCCAGTGGCTTTGTATTTGATCTGGATGTGCATCAAGTTTCAAACTTCTCAGGAGCTCACCATTCAAACTGCAGTGAGATTTCAAAATAAGCAGTTTTCACCAGAGATTACCACCTTAGCATCCCCTAAAAGCTTATCCAGGGGGGTGAGAAAGGGTTTTGGAAGAAATAAGCCAACTGCAGGCACAGAACACCCGAAAATCAGCCCTTGACTTGCTGTCAAGACTTGTATTTATGATGTTGCCTTCGTCTCCCACATAATCCCATACTGCCCCACACATACACACCCATGTATCCCGAAGGGTGAACAAGCCTGAACAGGCAGAGATGAGTATCTGCTCAATGGCATTAGATACCTAAATTGCTTCAGTCTGCTGACAGCTCTCCTTGCTGTTTTGCAGGTCTTTCAATGAGGATGCCCCAAATAGAGACACAAAGCTCACAGAGCACATGGTATTCCTGAAGGTCAAACAGCACAAGGAAAACAGAACCAGAGAGAAGAAATAGAACTGGAGTCCTGCCTTCTTTTTCTACCCACTCCAGTGCCCTTTTGCATGACTTGAAGCTGTTTATTCACTCTACCTCCAAATCTTGTTTCACCTATCTGTGGAATTCATACCGGCCTGCCAGGAATTTCTCATGAGTTAATTTGGTCTGGGAGCATTGGAAGAGCTGCTACTGAAAACCAAAGGGGATTTTTTTTTTTAATATTATTATTATTATTTTGGGTTTGTTTTAATATTATTGTTATTATTATTGTTAAACGTTTTTCCTCCCCCTCCTTCTCCATTCACCCGCTGCTCATGGCCAGAAGGTAACTGCACCTTCTGAGAGCATTACAGAGTGAGTGCTTCCACACATCTCCCTTGAACTTTTCTCCTGAAGGGCTGCTATCATGCTTTCAGAGACCTGATCCATCTGGAGATAACAGGAGTAATTTATCCTTTGTGGCAGCTCATCTTCTTGCCCAGACACCCTCAGTGCTGAAGCAGCGTGGAGGACAAGCAGGAGAAATTTTCCTTGTTGCCTCTTTTTCTGGTGGTAGCAGCAGCCTTTGACTCTGGTGATGTCCAATTCCTCTTCCCTAGCTGAGATGGCCACTGAACAGATGCAGAGAGCACGAGCATCGGCCTTGCAGCTCTTCCTCCCATGCTGGCATCCCTTTTGGATGGGTTTTGCTTTGATGCAGAGTTGGATTTCTGGGCAAAGGCTAAGGGGGATGGAGGCCCACTCTCTCCCATCAGTATGGTAGGTGTCTTACTCAATGTACACCAGGGCAGCTGAGCAAGGTCTCTCTAGCTTCCTGGTCCTGAACAGCCCTTAGACCTCTTAGAAAGGACCATTCCCCAGGGACATTAGCGGGCATGCAGCCCTGTTATGCATTGTTGTGCCAGCACACTGCAAGCGTCACACTGTACCCACAGAACAGAGTCAATGGTGCTCTTCCAGACCGCAGGACTCCATGGACATAGCACGTTTATCCGCAGGCACGTTGCAGAGCAATGCTCCACGGTGCCTTCCCCCCATACCAACCAGTCTCCACACAGCAACCCCTTTCTTCTTCAGTTCAAAGTGCTCTAGCACTTCATCTGGAAAATCCTTTAAATCTACATTACCTCTGCCTTATTTAATCTTTTCGGGAGCGCTGACATCCAGTGCATGAAAAAGAGATTTTAGGCTGAAAGAAAAGCTGCCCCTGATCGCTTCTTGGGGCTAAGTTACAAACTGAATTGGAAACTGAAAGGTGAAAATAATATGTTACCTTTTAAGTGTCACATTCTCCTCTGCAAAAATGCCTTTTAACTGAGCTGTTACAAAAGGAGTAGAAATAGTATCAAGCCACAGCCTTAGATTGTGCATTGTGCTTTGAGTGCTCCTAAGCAGGTGCCTTTGGTGTCTGGCTTTGTTCTTGCACAAATGGGAGCCACCAGGCACATACTTGGAATTTGGGAATCCCTCAGACTGGGGAAGTTTTATATCTCCGTGCGGAAGCACTGAACTGCAAGTGCCCAGTGCTTACAACACTTCACATCACAAACCAGATTCACCCTCAGCATCAGCAGCATGACAACAGCCCTGGGCACACTTCAAGTACCAGAAAGAGAAGCAAAGATGAACTTGTAGGCAGCACCAATGCAGATGAACATCATAATTCTCTGTTTATTATACAAGTAAACTGCAAACCACAATGGAGCTTACCTGGTTTTACCTTGAGGTGGTGCAGACTTTGTGCATCTGAGTTTAAGGAAGTGCAGCAACTTACTGTACAACATTCTCTCCATGGTGCAGAACCCAGGGCAGACAAAGCACTCACATGATCCTGGCTGGATCCCCATCAGCAGAACTATTTTAGGACACAATCAGCAGGACATAGCCTTAGGATACTGTCCTGGTTTAAACCCAACCACAAAACGGCTACTGGTAAACCCAGGACAGATACCACGTCTCCAGGAGGCACAGCTGCCTCCAGCTAATTACTGACCAAAAACCATAGCCCCAAAGTGCCTTCCTGCATCAAAACATCTATTTACCTACAGAGGAGAAGTATCAGCTGCCCCTCTGCCATTCCCAACCAGATTGTTCACCCACTTGTCCTGGTGGATGTAGGATTTATAGGTTCCAGTGACAGAGAGATGGGCAAAAGTGCTGCGACAGGACAGAGAGACGCAAGGACTTGCAGTGCAGGTCAAAAGCGGATGGAGGGAGAGGAAAGGTTGGGTGGAAGCACCTCTCCAGGACTGTTTCTTCCCTGTATATCTCCCAAATGCCATCATCTTCAACCTCTGCACCTATGTAATGGCAGTCTCCTGGGACCCTTACATGGGCCCCCCTGTCCTGACAAACTTCTGTATCAGTCCTCATTCCCTTTTTTCCCCCCAGGACACTGACCTGGGCTCAGACCCATCATTTTTGACAGAACCTAACTTCAGCAGGAGTTTTGCCTAGTTAAGAAAAAGAAAGCCATAGTTTCCCTGTAGAAAAGATAATCACTGTTGTTTGTGAGCAAACAGATGTAGGACACTTACTTATAAGAGCAGTGTAACAGAAAAATATGTTCTTTATATATCAGACAGGCTGAGAAATGCTGATTAAAATGTCTCCTGTCATGATCAAATGGCAAATATAAAGAAATATTTTCTTATTGTTAAGGAGCTTTCATAGCAGCCTTGGCCAGAAACCCTTTGATATTGTACAGTATCCAGTAATGTGAGTGCTCTTTACAGAAACAAGCACAAGCCTTTGCTGCAGGAGATCTTAGCTCAGTCCTTCCCTCTGACAGTGACTTGATTTAAGGGGTACCACTATGGTTCAATTCAGTTGCTTATGCATGGACGTCTGATGCCGTTGGAGATGGCCTTCAATGTCCCTCCAGCATCCATAAGGACACAGGTGGCCCAACTCCTTCTGTCTGATGGTGTTTGAGATACTCTCAATCTTGTCCAGAGGCAACAGATAACCACATCATGCAGTCAGATTAAACTCTTAATCCCCCGTGTGAGTTGCAGTCTACAAAACTTGAAACACCTTTTCCTCTTCGTTTTATAAAACTCCCTGGAAGATCTGTGGATGGGATCTACAGCAGGGTTCTCTTAAACGGGTACCATTCTGTCCTTCTGTAATACACATATCAAAAGCATCTTAAAGGATAGCTGTTTCCTGTTGCTCTGATTAAAGGTTTGTTGGTCCCTCTTGGGAGGCTGGTGCACTCCCCATGTGTGTGCCTCCTCTGCATGCTGTGAGCCCACTGAGTATCAAAACAAAATACAAACAATCGGGAGCAAATTGCTTTTTATTTATGCAACAAAGCTAACAGGCATGGAGTGCAGAGGCAGAGGAAGCTCCATCTCCAGCAGCTGAAGACCTCCCAGTGAGCATCGGGTGGAGCCTGGCCTGCACTCAGCTCCTTGAGGCTTCATCCCCATCCAGCAGTCCCAGGTAAAGTGCCTGAATCCAGGTAGCAGAAGGAAAAAGGGAGAAGCACCGCTTGTGTTTACACCAGAGTGCTGTGGCTTGCACCCTATTAGCTTATGCGTTACAACAAGTGCATGGGTGAAAACTTAGGAGCAAATACCCCTCTTGAGCAGATCCAGATGGCCAGGAGCTAGAAATGCGTCTGGTACCAAACCAGCATGGCTTGGCTACAGCTAGGAGCAGGGACAAAAGGGAGGGCTGCATATGAGCAGCTCCATCAGAGCAGCCCCAGGACAAGCTCTGGTGCAGACAGCTCTGACTCACTGGTCCTCCCAGCCTCATCCTGGAGCAGAAGTAGAGAGCAAGTTCGCACCAGCCCTGGAATGATTCCTCCACAGCAGCTGTGTGGGGATGTAAGCAAGGGGAGCTGGGACTATTGCTGCTTACCATGCTTTCCATCTCACCTCTAGCGTCGGGAGGACAAGCACAGGAAGTCCTGCTTACTTCTGGACAGGGTCCTGGGTGGCGACAGATCACAACCAAGAGATTGGCAGCACAAAAGATGGAGGCAAAGCAGGGAAGTGAACATTGATCCCTTGGGGCAATTTGCCCCCCTGGCAGGAGACGTTCCTTCTCCTCTATAGGAAAGCACTCCAACCAAATACCTATTTCTCCAGTGTTTATGCACACCTGAGTTTGCCATCACCTCTCATTACCATCAGTGCCTCCCTCTCTGAGGGCACCCCAAATGAGCAGTTCATACCTGGAGCCCTGGGATGGGCTTGGCTCTGATGCCGGGCAGACAGGTGAGCACTGCTGGTACCGCAGCTCCGCAGGGGGAATGACTCCCTGATTTATCTCCAGCCAAATCCTCCCAGATGTAAATCATAGAAGCTGTCTTGGCAGGGAGCCCCATCCCCTTATATAAGCTGAAATATTGCCCTTTGAGATTTATCCATTACTGCCAGACGGCTGAGCTGTTTGTCTCCAGCAAGGGCCCCAGAAGAGGAGAGGATGGTTGTGTTCGTACCATTTTTGTCTGTGCTAGGTAAATATTATTGCGTATTCTCCCTTACGTCAGAGGGCTCAGTGCTGCTTGGACAGAGATACCTCTGCTCTGTTGTGCTGAGACACTGGTTCAAATACTAGGGATTTAACTTGACCCTGTAAACATCTTTCGCAGCTAAATGTTCGATCTTGGGCAGCAGGGGGGTAAAACACCTTTTGGGAGGTTGAAATTTATATCCACACACAGAGAAAAAGATTTCTTAAGAAAAATTGAAAGCAGCAAATCGCTGCACATCTGGGAAATGGGTTTTCAGTGAACTGTAATCCCGTACCCCTTCTGTGCTTCCTCTCTGCCTTCCCACCCACAGAGATACGCGCACACACACACCAACACCTTTGAAACCCTTTAGTGCCAAGCAGATGCCCAGCCCATGTTCTGCCCTGCACAACCAGCATCTCTCCAGTCATTTGTGCCCCTGTTTGCTGGAGGGATCTGCTCCCCATCCCCATGCTCCCACAGTGATTAGATTGAACTGTTGATTCATTTGTGTTTGGAGAGCTATGTGTTTAAATGTTGGTGAGATGACGAGCCTGGCCCAGGAAGGCGGCTATTCCTTCTGCAGAGCTCTGATAAGGCCAAGGGTCTGGCTAATAGACCAGGAGGGGCTGATGAGGTGTGCTGAGTTTTGAAGTGCTCATCACATAGCTGCAAGATTGCAGAAGAGAGCAGAACTGGTGCTCAAGCACTGTAAACCCAGAGATGGTGACAGGTAACCTGAGATTACCAGCTGAGACATCGCTTTCCTCATCTGATTTCACTTGAACTCCCACTTGAGCTTGAAGCTTAAAGTGTTTCCTTGCACTGAAGTTTAGCAAGTGCCCTGTGGCTGTTACCATTCCTGGATCCACTCTCAGGCACTGGCATGACAGGAACTGTTGTAGAGAGGCTTTTGGGTGGGATCATATGGCAGAGCTGGGTCAAGTCTTTCTAACTCGGTGACAATTCATATCCCCAAGTAGCAGCATCCGTTGAGAACTGTTGTCCTGGTGGGGACACCTCTTCTCTTTCTGTCCTTGACCTTCCAATCTCTTCTGGAAAGATCCATTTCGGCTCATCCTGCCCAACCCAATGCATCGAGCTTGGCTCCTCCGCTGTTCCTTCAGTGCTGAGGCAAACGCTGCCTCTCCAAGGGGAACCCAGCTCAGATGTGCTTTTCTCTGACTGCAAGGGTGGTGGGGGAGCAAATCACTGTCTGTCACAGCATGAATCCCTGTCCCATTCTCAGTGCTTCCTCCATTTGACACCTCTTATTTCAGTCCTCTTTGCCACCTGGCTTGAGGGAAGAGCTTCACCTGAACCCAAAACCAAAGCAAAACTGAGGTTCGAAGTGTGAGATCCTGCACTAGGTAAACCCCAATTTACAGTAAGGCAGCCCCCCGTCCCCTTCAATGTGTTTCTCAAGGGCTGGGGACCATTGTTAGAGAACAATGCAGCATTTTTATAAAAGAAGAGAGCACAGTTAATAAGTTCACTAACTGAGAAAAACACGGCCTTTTAATATCTCTCTTTGTGACTCATAGTGTGAGAGCCAGCTGTTACTACTGGAGTGAAATTCCTTGCTGATTAGTCTTTTGAAGGGCTTCCCAGATAATTAAATAATGATTTCTCTCCCCATTCATTCTAAGTGACAGGAGAGCCTGGCAAACCCACTAAGCATGGAAGGGCAGCATGTTTTCCCAAGCCTTATAGGAGCTTAGCTATTCTGTGGCTAATCCGGTGCTCAAACCCAGCCGCAGATCCCTGCATCAAGGGACAGGCTGTCCCACCCCATGATGCTCCAGGGGTGACTTGGGTTTTGCTGCCTGAAGCACAGAAACAAGGCTTTAGGCCAGGGTTTTCAAATATGACAGGAAGGATGGTGTCCTGGGTTTACCAGGAGCCGTTTTGCTCCTTCTTAGTAACTGGTGCAAGCTCTGTGTTTTGACTTCCAGCCTGGGCAGAGAGCTGATAACACCGATTGTTTTTAATTGTTGCTAAGTAATGTTTATTCTGGCCAAGGACTTCGTGAGTCTCATGCTCTGCTGGGGACGAGGGGAGGCCGGGAGGAAGCAGAAACAGGACACCTGACCCAAACTAGCCAAAGAGGTATTCCATACCACAGTGCGTCATGCCCAGGGAGGTAACTGGGAGTTACCCGGAAGGGCACGGTCTCTCTTCGGGGGGGGTCGAACTCGTTCGGCGGTGGTATCATATTCTCTTGTTATTTTCTCTTATCAATATTATCATTGGTGGTAGCAGCGGTGATTTGTGTTATACCTTAGTTACTGGGCTGCTCTTATCTCAGCCCATGGGAGTTACATTCTCTTGATTCTCCTCTCCATCCCTCCAGGAGCGGGGAGGGTCGGGGGCGGGGGGGTGAGTGGACGACCTGTGTGCATCGGTTTAAACCACGACAGATGGCCTTACCTGGATGGACAAATAAAGGTTTCTTACCTGAGCTTCCAAAGAAACTAAGTTTGTCCTGAGGTTTGCATGAGCTGAGCAACACCGATTAATGACTCTCTATCCTTCCTGGGCTGAGTTCAGGGCCACAGCTAGAAAGAACAAGGGATATGGGGGCCATTTGGGGGTATTTCTGGGATAATCTGGTCTTCAGCACATCTGATGTTTCCACCACATTTCCAAGTCATGGCATGATTCACAATGATTTGCTCAGGCAAGCATTTCAACCATGTTATTTTGTTGCCTCTCTTGGTACATCTCAGTGGTCTGATGGAGTTATTCTTTTATTTCCACCAAAGCATAAAAGGTAAAGGACAACCTGTGTATTCACTGGGTGTAACACCGTGGTATAGCCAATCAATGCAGGATTCAGGAGCAGAGTAACTGCATCCCCACTTAGTTTCACTTGCTTGCCTTTTAGATAGGCTTCTTATCTCATACCTTACTAAATCAGCAGGAAATTTCAGGACTCAATAACCTCTGAAAAAAAAATAAGGTCTTAAATTTGTTATTTTCACCACCAACCTTAAAGAAGGATTCACACATATCTTACCAAGGAACAAGACTGGCTTGTAGCTTCATTTATAGTGAAACATTTTTCCTGGGAGCAGATGCTTTTATTTAATTGAAAACCAATCAGAAATATCATCTGAGACAGAAAAACATTGACCAGCCATATAAATATGTGAAAATGAGCTTGAGAGGTTTTCCCATTCCTAATTGAGAATCTGTTTCCATGGTTAATTGCGAATCTGTTTAGGGGCAAGGCAGGGGTAGGGTAGATAGAAGGGAGAAAAATATTTAAGAAGCAAGTGCTTTATCAGCAACATACTGTAATGAGAGTCTAGCAAAGAAAACACGGATTCATTTCATTTTTTAACTAAGAGCCATCTGGCCATCTTGGCAAGAAGAAAAGATGCACCATTAGCAAGAGAGTCTTTCTGAAGAAGTTATTGCAACCTAAGTGTAACCCACAAGTCGTGTTCGGGCACTTGGAAATGCTTGGGTTTGTAATGTCTCCCCAGCACTGTTTAACCATTGCATCGACAGGTAAACTGGAGTAGAAGGTGATTAGGTGGCACTGCTGTAGGAGAAAATCAGTCAGTGGTAGAGGCAGAAGTGTTTCTCCTCTCTTTGCTCAGATGCTGAAGGAAGCATCCCCAACTGTAGTGCAAGATGGAGATGGACTGAACTTTCTGACAGCAGATTTTGGATGAACTGTACCCAAACCTGCAACCATGAAAGCAATGGGCACTGCAAAACTTTCCATGAAAGCCTGGCTAGGGGAGGATTCTCCTATAGAAAACTTGCATTTAAATAGCATTGAGCACTTAGCCTGACAAAAGGCAGGAAATTCAAAGCAAAGGGTGACACTTTGTCTTCAGCTTAGGTTTTTATGCCTTTTATTCCTTTCTTCCCCACGGTGCAAATCAAGGACAGGGGGTCAAATTGATCCCTTCGGGAACTCCCTGCATTCAGTGCTGTTCCACCAGAAATGTTTGGTGGCTCAAATCATCAGACTAAACGACTTTTCCTGGGAATAGGAAGTCTAGGTACGATGCTCTGATTCACAGTGCAGAAAGTTTCCATAGCCACCCGTGTCACTGGGGATGCAGTGTTGCCCAGAAGCATGGGTCCCAAACCCTTGCCCCTGGTGAAAAGGTTAGTGAGAGGAGACAGGGAGAAATGGGGATGCTTTGTAAACTGACAATGTTCCCTTTGATCTGAGAGGAGTGAAGGAAGGCAGAAACTTTTTCAGATAAACCATGGAAAGAGAGCTGTCCAGGGCATGAAGGCTGAGCTTCTGCAGAGGCTGGAAGAAAGAGGGATGGCTTGCTAAAAGATAAAAGCTTCAAAACCCCAAAGCTGGGCTTGTTGAGCAGGAGATATCTTCTCTACTGTCATCTTTAATTCAGCAAGGTATGTTTTTTACATATGTTCAAAACATTACCAGAAAATGTTAAAAAAACCAAACAGGAAAACTAACCTGTATTCAAGGAGTCTCAAACATTGGGAAGAAGTACAAACTTAAGGTCAAAATGCTACCACCCCTTAATTCCTTTTTATTAGCTGTGTCCTTGTAGAAAAAAACGAAACCAAACCTTTTAAGCATCACTACATCATTTGCCACATGAAAGGTTCCTGTTGATCTGCCTGTGCGGTTTCTAAGACCTCTCAGAGTGGGGGCACAATGGAGGGCTCTCCTGCCCTTCTCACCAGAGCAATTTAGGATGCTCTTGCCCTCAGCTCCTGCATCCCTGGATCACAGCCCTGCATCACAGCCCTGACTCCTGTGAGCTGAAGGGGAGGGAAAGTGTAAGCACTCATTAGCCTGCTCCTGTGCAAAGGCAGCCTCAGACCACCTTCCCTGATGGATCAGGAGGGAACCGAACCTTGCTGGCAGGTTTGTGGGTGGGAGAACCAGCAGTAGATGCAGTAGCCAACATCTGGCGATAAGGCTGGCTTTTAAACTCTTTGCTGTTTGCAGATGTCCCATGTCCTTAGAGTCCTCTGTGGGCAGGCTTAAAAACCAGGTGAGGTGAGCCATTGCTTTACTTAAAAGGCTTGAAATGGGACAACTGGTTTCCCCTCAAGGCCTTAAGCGAGCACAGGAGGCTCCTTCTTCAGGGAGTTGTGCCAGGAATCACAGGGCAGATGTTGTGGTGTAGAAGAGGGGTAAAAGCAGGGGTCATAAGTTTAAATACATGCAGCACATTAGGGGCAAATTTAGGGACTTTGAGAGAGAGAGAAGCCGGGGTTGCAATGCCTCTTCATTCCCCACCCTAATAAGGAAAACTGAGATAACTGCAAACTGTCCCAGCCTGTGATCAGCCAGCACCCTGAATAACACTACAGAAGGATGGATTTAGCAATAGTAGTTTTGCTGCCATAAGTGCTACGCAAGCTGAGGGTGTAGCACAGCCCTCTGGGCACAGGCTTGGCTCCTGCTCTGAAAGAACCACCATCAGTTTGCCGAAGGGGCTTTCAACCCTCCAAAGGACGCACTGCTTTTTTGAAGAGACCCTCCGGGTGAATAATTATCCTGGGCTGAATCTCAGCCTTCCCCATCCTGATGGTCCCTTTTAACTGCACCGGGCAGGCAGCAGCAGTGCCACAATGAAGCTGTTCATGGTTTCAGGGGGAGCTGCATGTCCAGATAACTCCCTTTCTGTTCACCCACCAAGCACAGCCCTGGTGCGGCTGACGCTAAAAGACTGAATTTTGGTGCCTTACGACTGCTTGTAGCAATCTCAGCTGGTAACGTATTGATAAAGTAGTGAAATCCCAGATGCAAGAAATGGTTTCTTCTTCTGCCCAGGAATCTGGGGTAGGTTGAGCTTTGGTTTTGTCTTTTATTAACTACTAGGGGGGAGAAGACAACCAGATCTTTTCTGCCGCTCTTTACTATCAAAGGGGAAAAGTAGTGCAAGGAATCATTAGCAGGGGCAAATTTCTCTTAATATGAGACTGCAGTCAGCCACCCCAGGCGTTCCAAACACATCTGACAGTGCAGGGGCGTTCAAAGTCAGCTACAAAAGCAGAGGAACTCCTCCACATCCAAATGGTACTGCCCTCTTTATATTGCACTATAAAACCGGGGTGTCAAAAAGGCTAGAGATTTTACACTTAGTGTCAGTGTTTTACAGTCATTAGACTAATTATGTTGGTGTTTTTACCACCTTTATTCTACTAATTGGCCTAAAAGCCAAACAGGGACATCATTACTTTACACAAACAAGCAATTATTGGGCTATAAACACACCCTGGTTTGTGTTCCCTGGGTGAGGAGGGAGCTCCTAATGCTCTCTCTGTGGTGTCTGCCACAATAACAGGCATTACAGATGCACTTGACTTTAGCTCTGCTTACAAAGAGGCCTCAAAGCTGCTGATACACGAGAGAAACTGGATATTTGTTACCTCTCTACAAATAGATTAAGGAAAATGGCACAGCTCCAGGTTCAGCCCATGCATCGCTCTTTCAGTGCCAGGGTAGCTTGGCTTCAGTTTTGGTTGGGATTTGTCATATATTTGCTTTCCTAGAAAGGGACTGCTCACTGAGTGTGGCCAGAATAGCTTGTTTATGAGACACCCATGAGAAATGTTTTATTTCCAAGAAATTGGGTCTCCTTGCATGCTACTGGGTGAAACATCAGCTACAACTTTCCAAGACTTGTCATTGCCTAGAGACCTGCAAAATACATCTGCTTTGTCCAAAAGGGCAGCGTCTTCCCAGGTTACACTCCCTGGTGGCTCCTCACCAGCTATTGCTCTCCTAGCTGGGCTGTTTCAGTAAATGCTTCCAAAAACCAGTGACTGCTCTTCATTCCTCCTTGCATTCCTGGGAAGGCCATATCTGCTGGCTACAGTATTTTGCTCTAGGGCTCGATGCACTACATGCATGCAAGCACTGCTTCTGTTTGAAATAAGACTTGCAGGAAAGCAAATGTTTAGAAGAGCTGGATTATGTGTCAACTGGTGGCGGGACTGGGGTCTTCATCACTCACAGTAAAGCTTTTGGTACTGTAACTCCTCAGAAACCCTATCACACCTACCTCCAGCGGCTGCATGTGCAAGGGATGCTTTGGAAAGGTGTGAAAAAAACAAATGTAAAATCTACCTGAGTATTACCGCACTGGCAATATCAATGGTCTAATATTAATATCATGGTCTAATACCTGATTTTATTTCACCACCAGGGAGATAGCTGCCCTTCGGATGAGATTATAAATTGAATTCCTCTTCAAGTAGACCAAACGTTGACCATTCATTGTCTTAAAGAGGCCACAGTGATTTTCTGTAAGCACCGGGATATCAGGGAAAGATTAGGGCAGTTTGGAGAGCAAAGTTTTATCTCAAGCAGAGCAAGGAATGACCTTGCACCTCCCAAAATTCCCTCCCTGCTTTTCCCAGGGTGTGTTAGTCCTCAACTGAATAGTAAGTTGAAACGCAGGGTTATTATGAACCCTTCAATAATAGATGTGCCTCCTACGAAGGAGATCTGCTTTTAAATGTTGGTTGAAACAATTTGTGTGATTAGTCTGAGTTCTGATGCTGAAAACATCTGTGTTTTGCCTAAATAAAGTGCTCGGGACTGAGGTCTTTTTACATTGCTGAAGGGCTTTGAAATCCTTGTGTCCTTACAAGTGTCACTGTTTTTTTAAATGCTTTCCCTGAAGACTTCATCAAGGACCCTCACTTCAAAACTGATGATACAACAAGGTCCATTAGAGGTAAATTACATATGAAGTAAAAGTCAAATGCTCAGTGTTTTGTAAATGTTTTCTGCAGCCTGACTCTGCTGCATTTACCCAACACATCAGATCTTTGACTCTACAGTTTCTTAAACAAGCCAAGTTTTTGTTTTGTTTATGCTCCGTAACTCCATTTAAACCGAGCTATGACGGTTATTTTTAAGCTATCTCTCAAACGTTTCTAAGGGACTTTTGTAATATCCAGCAGAGCTGGCTCCTCTCCTTTGGAAATAAGAAACTGCAGCTTCAGTGAGAAATCCTATCTGAACAATGTCTTCCTTAAACAGCTCCCAGAAGCACTGCATTTCCAACTCTAAAGGGAATTTGCATGTGTTTCAGCATCAAAGGTTGTTATGACCCTATCACCTAGGGACTGTCATGTTATCTAAGTGCCCGCATATCAGGAGCACGATAACATTGTGTGGTTCACAGCTGCTGCAGAAACGACATATTTTCTGAATTAACCTAGGCTCGGCTTTATATAAACGATCCCTGATAACATCTGCCCAGGGCTCTCCTTTGAAAATGTGCAGAGATCCTGCCCAAGCGGGCGCACTCCTGCAGCTGGGAGCAGAACGAAAACCAAATCAAAACACCTCACCCCCTGGAAAAGCCACGCTTGGTTTCGTGGTGCTCACCCCAAGAAGGTAGAACAATGAAGATGTCAAGCGGCTCCTTGGGAGCGAGCCGCTGTGCCTTGTCATGCTTGGACATGAACGGGATAAAAAATGTCTTTATTACCCAGAATGGTAACCTTGAAGTGCACTGGCTGCTTGATCCTATAACTTTCCCATTAGAAGAGAGCGCCCGCAATCCTAATGAGGCACAATAAGTAGATTATGAGACTCCTTTTGTTTTGCTAAGCAGCAGCTTTTTCTGGAAGGAGTCTCACAAAGGTGTGCGGGGCCCTGGTGCGTGGGGCCCGGGGACTGATACGCTGATTTGTTCGGTAGGGCTGAGGAGAAGAATTGGAGAAGACAGCACTAATGTGCACTAGAGCCATGGGGGGCGGGTGCCAGGGCTGCCTAAATTAGACTCATCAGTATAGAGGCTCTGCCCATTGTATCTGGGCTATAAAGCTGTCAGAGAGGAGCCCGTTTGAATGTTCCCTCATTCCTACCCTGGCGCTTCCTCGCTCTCAGCAGAGAGCTAAGCCTTGGGATCTTTTGTTTGCATGAGAAACCACTGGCATCTTACATTTAAAAGGACTTTAAAGGCTCTGCTATGAAAAATAACTTTGTCTCAGAAATACAGGCAGGTTTGTTGTTGGGTATCTTTTAACTGCATGAAACCAGCCAATGAGTTTGTGTGCTCCTCTGAGAAGTTATTTTTACAGAGAGATCAGTGGTCATTTAAGATGCAAAGGAGAGCACAGCTTTTTGCCAGGCTGCAATCTTTCCATCTTGCATATTCATTTCGATGTCTGGAGGAGGAGACAGCTCCAGGGGAAAAAAGCAGGGATGGGTTCCTGCCTCTGTGAAGGGTCTGGATCTGGTGGAAAGATAAGAGGGAATGACAAGTGGGGCAACCACCCCTGAAATGGGCTTCTTAGCAATGTTCCTGTAACCATTCCTGTGCTGGATGGATGTGAAGAAGGCACGAGGAGTGGTCAAACCAACTTGCAGGCTGAGATGAAGAGTGCAAAATTGCATTCTTGTTTTCTGTTGGTTTTAATTAGGCTGCCCAACCTTAGAGGATTGAGGTTGTGGAGTTGCAGGTCAAATAAGGACCCTGTAGTGTGGCTGTTGTAAAAGGAGAAAGACTGCATAGCCAAGCAGGAAGTTTCATCACAGCCCACTCAGATGTTAGTTGGCTGCTTGTCATCACTCTGGTTGAACTGGAGATATATGGGGAAGATTCTCCCCTATTCTACTTTGGCCTCTCCATGTGAATCTGGCAACAGACAGAGACAAAGTATAAATCTTGGGGAAAAGAAAATCAAGTAAAAGTAGCTGGGTTTTGGGTCCTTGGGAACTCTGCTTTGTGTTACAAATGTAATCCTGGTGCATCTTCAGGGGGACAAGGTTGCCCTGGCCTCTGCACCTACCTGCCCACAAGGACCTGCTGTGCACATCTGTGTAAATCATTTCACCAGCAAAGTACTTGAGTGTCTGCACGCAAGGCATATGCAAGGATTTTCACAAACTAGAAGGAAACTTTCACGCATTCATTTCTTTTGCTGGATCTGGAATTATTTGCTGGAGAATTTCACTTACAGTCCTTGGTCTGGGATTGCATCAGAAATATTGCTTTTCTGTGGATTTCGGAGGTTTTGAGTTTTGTAATCTCCCAGAACCAGTGTAAATGTTTCTACTGAGCTGGGACAGCAGGAGGGAGAGGACACTATTCAGTTCGTCACTGTGTGCTCCTTCTTGAGTACGTTTGCTACTTACTACTTTAATACTGGTGTGTACCAGGGCAGATGGACGTTGGGCAACCAGCTCCTTTTCCAGAATATGACCCAAGGCACCAGTAGCCAAACATGAAGCCACGTTTTCATACCTAGCCATATCCCCCGACCTAGGGAAGAAGACTCAGTTACATGATCTTATCAGTCTACATTTGAATCAATGGCTGGGATCATCTCAGTCAGCTGAAATAAAGTGCAGCATAAATGTGATGGAACTGGTTAAAGTTACACCAAAAATGGTGCACACAGAGAAGAATTTTAGAAGACAGATATTTCAAATCTTATCTGTATTTGCAAAAAAAAAAATCCACAAACCAATCCTTCCTTTCAGTTCTTTCTTTCAATTCTTTTTTTCAAACCAATCTGATCCAAGCTGCTAGTAATGCTTTTTACCAACAATAAGACACGTTACAGGTGTGTTGTTGGGACTTACAGGTCCTGCATTCATTTTCTGAATGTAGCATTGGTTTGGACCCAAGCTGTAATGATTGGTTGACTGAAAAAGCCTTTCTGGATTCATCTTTTCTGACTGTACCAATAAGGTTTGGAGGATTTTTCCCAAAGATTTTCTCTTTGATCTTCCAAATCCCCAGTTGATTTTACTCCCCCCCCCCCCCCACATACCCCCCCTCCCCACATCACTGTCCCCTCCTTGCTCTGCATTAACAAAGGGCTTTGGGTGCTGCCTCCTTCCATTGCTTGGGTGAGGACTCTGCTCATAGTCACTGCAAGCCTCTACAGCTTGGCAAACATACCACAGAGCATCACAGTTCATGCAACAGTAGTTTTAAAACCTCTCTTTCCATGCGATCCGAAGACAAAAACCATTGCAGCCAGATTCCTGAGAAGCCAGAAGACCTCTGCAAAGCTGGTCTGTGAGATGGATCAGAGCGGGGTACCCAAAATATCAGCATGAATGAAGGCATCTTCACCACCCTGCTGTCAGGGGTGTACGTCCTTTGCAAACCACTCCTGAGAGCCCACCCTGGATGGTGGGGACAGCAACAGTTGTTGGGAAGCAGCTGGGGATGTTGCAGCACCAGCATCTTCCAACTAACAAAACGCAGCCTCAGGCTGCCCGGTCGCACCCTGGATTTCTCCATGGAGCATCCAGGGATGTGCTTAGATAAAAGATATTATTGAAAATAAATCCTGCTTTGCAACCAGTTCTTGGCAGTGTGTGGGCCATTGGAAAAGGGGCTGTTAGAAAACAAATCTGAATCTGTATTGTTGGCCAGAGCATGAAAAAATTGTCCAAAATAAAGCATAAAACTTGTTAACAAGCAAAGCACACTATCGGATTCAACAACAACAGGAGCAGGCAAAGAAATATGAAAACCTGCTCCAGGCACTTTGAATGCAGCCCTTATGGACTAAACCCATTTCAAAGATGTCATTTTATTTTTCTCCCTTTTTTTTTTTTTAAAGGGCCTTGTTTTATTTTTAGCAGCAATTCTGTTTTTTCCCCTTTTGCTGATATTTTTCTGTAAATAATAATTGGCTTCTTTGTGGCAGCATTTCCACATTGGCAGTGGTGTGTAGTGCTTCCTTGGAGGTGGCAAGAAAAAAGGGAGTGATTTGTTTCAATGGGTTATTGTTGAGTGAATGCAAATATCTGCAGCCACTGGAGCAAATAGGAGCAGGGGATTAGGCGCAGGAAGCTGGCTGAGTGGCATAGGCCATCTGTCCTGGTCCTGAGAAAAGAGGAATCTCGTTTGCAGTGTATGTTAATTAGTTAGCTGATTGGCTCAGCTGTCACCTTTGCAGGGTGAAAGCGCACGGGCACAATTAAATTCATGTCTATATATGTTTATCAAAGTGCATGTTTTTAGACGGCCTTGGTTTTTAGGTGTAATTTTGTCTTCTCAGAGGCCAAGAGGATTCTTTGCTATTGTGCCCGCGAATGGAAGGGAGGAAAAAACGAAGAAAGGAAAAAGAAAGAAGAAGAAAGAAAATACCTTAATTAAAACATGATCTGGATTGTTTGCCGAAGCGTCTCTGCCCGCATTCTTTAATGCACTTGAAATTACCCATTTGCATCAATAGGCGTTAGCTGAATTTATTTCCATTCAAATGTATTCCCTTGATGTTTCTACAGAAGGTTGTAGGTTTGGAAATACATGTATGGCAAGTTTGGGCTCCTATGGTGCCCCCATTCAAACACAATGTCAATTTCCTACACTTAAAAGGGACCCGTTAGTTAAAGTAAAACACTCCCTGGTTCGGGGTGGGTTTTGGTTTTGTTTTCGTTACGCGGACATCTCCAAGGCAGCATCCCCAGTAACTTTCCTTGGGAAGGAGCTGTCTACTTGCAAGCCCCAGGGAGTTATTTCCCATGGTGTCATTTCAATTATTTTTGATTTATTTGTTTACTGTCTTCCAGTCCTTGTCAATGCACAATGGGCCACGTCTCCCCCTCCCCGGGCACACAGGGCCCCGCCTGCAGGGTTTTGGGATGCTGCGGAGCATTGCAGGAGCCGTGAACATCTGCCTGGCCACTCACACAACTTGAGGAGCTGACGCAGAGAGGGCAGGCGAGAGGAGAGGGCAGGTCAGGGGCGAGGGACCCTCCCTGGTTGGGGACACCGACGTTGACCTTCACACAGAGACATGAAAGAGCTGCAGAGGCTCCCGGTCCCAGGCTGGAGGAGCAGCCGGGGAGCCGCTGTCCTGAGGTTGCTTTGCAGCAATGGAAGATGTTTGTCCCTACTGGCCTCAGAGGACAAACCTGTCACTCAGCCCACTTGGCTCAGGCAACTCCTGGGGAGAGGAGCGGCCTCCGAAAGCTCCAGCCTGGTGCCATCCGTCTGCGTTCACAGCCCCAGCTCCTTGGAGATAAACCTGTCCTGTCCTTCCCTTCCTCTGGCTGCGAAACCATCCAAGGGCCATGCCTTCATGCTCTTGGGGAGATGCTGTGCCTCTTGCCTGCCTGTGTCTTCCTGCAGGGACTCCCCAGAAACCAACAAGTTGATTCACATGGCAGGGAGGGAAAATAAAATACCAGGAATTCCCTTTATTGCAAAAAATCCTCAAGTGCGAATGCATTCCAAGCTCCAGTGACCAGAAGCAGAAGAGGAAATGTTTATATCCAATAATTGCAGCTTCTAGTTGTGAGCCATGTAAAAGAAATATGCATCTCTGTGCTAAAGGCTCGCATCCTGCTTCCAACTGATGGGTCGCTTTAAAACCTAGCATGTTCAAATGCTCCTCTCTGCAGATTGATAAAACACATGGCAACCCCCAGGAAAATGTAGGTAATGCCTTCTTGTCCTGTTTCATAGGGCTCCTTCCTTCCTTCCTTTCTTCCTTCCTTCACTTCCTTCCTTTACTTCCTTCCATGCTTCTTTCCTTCCATCTTTTTTTCTTTTCATCCTTTCTTCTTTCCATCCTTTCTTTCCTTTCATCCTTTCTTTCCTTCTTTCCACCTGCCATCCTTCCTCTCTTTTCACCTCTCCTTCCTCTCTTTTTGTCTTTTCTCTTGGTATTTTTTGATGCAAACCTACAGCTCTGTGGTACCTCTGTCCCACTGGAAAGGTGAAACCAGACTCAGAGGTGCCCAATCCCACCAGGAGACACACCTAAGCAATGTCACCAGTACGGCCTTCGATGGGTAACATGGGCTGTCTTCGAAGTATGTTCAGCCCCTGGCAGAGTAAATTAAACACACACACATATTTAGCCACATTACTTTTCTACATGATTCATGGGTCCTGGCCAACTATGATATTTCCTAATACCTTTCATTGGCATCACACCCTCATGGGTTGTGTGTGTAAATGTGTGTTGTCTTCCTTTTCAAGACAAAGCACTACATCAGCTATATTTATAGAGGATCAGCAGATGGCCAGCAAGCTGTGAAAAAAAATTATATTTGTCAGGCTTATACATCTGAAAGGGGAATTTAAGCACAACTCCACAGAATGTGATGCAATTAATTCCTAGAATGGTGTTTTGATTCTGCAAAATCATCCCAGGCCTTCAGTGCACAGAGGGTGCAAAGAGTTACATGATGCCATCATGATAACATCTCAGTGCTTCTGGGGTGTCGTCGCAGCCCACAAGCTAGCACAGCACTGCTAGCCTCATGAAACAGAGGGAGAACTGGGCTGCTCAAGCCTGTGCTGAGGATCCTGCAGCAAAGAGAGGAGCTGAATGGAACCTACAGGATGCTGTAAAGGGACACTTCATCAGGGACTGTAATGATAGGACAAGAGGTAATGGGTTCAAACTGAAACAGGGGAAATTCAGGTCAGATATAATGAAGTTCTTTACTCTAAGGGTGGTGAGGCACTGGTACAGGTCACCCAAAGAAGTGGTGAATGCTCCATCCCTGGCAGTGTTCAAGGCCAGGCTGGACAGAGCCTTGGGTGACATGGTTTAGTGTGAGGTGTCCCTGCCCATGGCAGGGGGTTGGAACTGGATGATCTTAAGGTCCTTTCCAACCCAAACCATTCTGTGCAATGAACATCGGCCAGAATTTGGATTCAGCATGAGCCGGGAGACATGGGATGAACACAGCCCTTTCCATGCACCCTACCCCAGGTGCTCATGTCTGGAGCAGTGTTGCCATGCTGGCTCTATGGTATTTCATGCACTGATTCTTCTGGATATTAGTGAATATCCCATGCCTTTGCAGGGGCTTCAGGGAATCCTGTGAGAAGCCCCAGTGCGAGAATAAAGAGAAAAGCTGGTGAGGCTCAGGAGGGCAGAGACAACCTACGACTGTGGTCCGTCAGAAGGAAAAGGTAGGAGCCCTGTAGAAGCTAACAGATATGCTCCCAGCATGGTCCTAGAATGGCATAGGTAATGCAAGACCAGAGTTGCCCTTTTTTTCTTCAACTACGTTGCAAAATATATCCAGAAATTCATGTCACAGCACTACAGCATGTAGTTCTCTCATTTTCTAGCTAACCTATAACCAGCTTTATGCCCCTTCACTACTGGGGACATAGGGCCAGACTAAACAGGGTTTAAAAATGCATATAATAAATTAGCAACGACTGCAAATCTCCTAATTAAGACAGGTAAAACCTATGCATTAACATCAGCCAATGAGAGCAACCCCTGGAAGTTCCACCTCAGTAATACGGAAGGTGTGAAAATGTAACTTGTCCCCTTTACGGGAGGCTTTAGGATGCATTAGCTGAGATGTTTTAAAAATACACTTTTCCTTCCAATTTAAACCAGCTTTCTGCATCAAGTTGCTTTGGAGTCATAGTTTTTACGGGCAGAGGGTCCAAGATGCTGTTTTATAAAGGGACTTAATTCACAGCAGAGCATGGAATGATGAATCTGATCAGCCATTGGAGGTGCGAGAGCACCGCTGTGCTGGGGAGATGCACTGTGTCAGCACACACTGAGCACCCCTTCCTCACAATTACCTTTCCACTGAGGAGGAATGGTAAGTGCATGTACAAAAAAGACGGTCCTCCATGGTCATTACTCTTAATTGCACCATTACCTGACTCAGGACTACCACAAAATTATCCTGATTTGCCACTGCCTTATGTAGGCTTTTATACTGGCACAAATTGAGTGCTAAGTGGGTGCAAATCAATACCAACTCCTGAGCAGAGATTTCTGACGAGGCAATGTTTTACATTCAATTTCTGTAGAGCAGTAAAAGATACCATACACAACAGTGGAAAATCAGCTCCTCCCTCCCTCTAAGACAGGGAGCAGCACCTACTTGCCGAACCATTCCCAGCAGTGAACCTTCTATTCCCACACACGATTTTCCTTTCAAATCCATTCTGCTTCACTTTTAATAATCCTCAGCCCTCACATTTCCAAGTGTAAGTGATAACTCTGCATCTCCCAGGTCACTTGTCTCCCTCAGGGATCGGCAATACTCCATGTTTCATTTAAAAGCTGTCTTGAAACAGCCAGAGTTTTCCTCTGAAACCCTCTCCCCACCCTTGGAAAAAACCCTCCCCAAAACCAAACAAGAATCATAGAATAGTTAGGGTTGGAAAGGACCTCAAGATCATCTAGTTCCAACCCCCCCACCATGGGCAGGGACACTTCCCACTAAACCATCCCACCCACAGCTTCGTCCAACCTGGCCTTGAACACTGCCAGGGATGGAGCACTCACAACCTCCCTGGGCAACCCATTCCAGTGCCTCACCACCCTAACAGGAAAGAATTTCCTCCTTATATCCAATCTAAACTTCCCCTGTTTAAGTTTTAACCCGTTACCCCTTGTCCTGTCACTACAGTCCCTGACAAAGAGTCCCTCCCCAGCATCCCCATAGGCCCCCTTCAGATACTGGAAGGCTGCTCTGAGGTCTCCACGCAGCCTTCTCTTCTCCAGGCTGAACAGCCCCAACTTCCTCAGCCTGTCTTCATACAGGAGGTGCTCCAGTCCCCTGATCATTCTCGTGGCCTCCTCTGGACTTGTTCCAACAGTTCCATGTTTTATGTTGAGGACACCAGAACTGCACACAAACCTGACCTGTCCAGGAAACCCTATTCCCTAAAAAGGAGCAGAGAAGTTATTTGGAAGACAACTGTGCGGACATTGATATCCAAAGCTATCATAACACTTGACTCTCAGAAAATAGGAATGTCCATTCCTTGGGTCAGCAGGGATGATATTAAATGGGGAAAGAAAATGCTTGTTGTCTTTTGGAAGAGGGACTCAAGGCTGCGGCAGCGCTCCTCAGCCAAGCGTGCAAGCAACACAGAAATCAAAAGCTGAGCTTCAAGTGCTTCCAGTCAGCAGCCTTTCATCTGCAGCTCTGAAAGCATTTAGAGATGAAAGCCCTAGAGTTTCACTGGGAGTGACGAAAAACTTTCCTTAAGACCTCGCTTGATAGTGTGGCTGTCTGCTGAATGGACTTATATTTGGGGTTTGTGCCTTTTTCCTTTCTTTCTCTCCCATCCCTAGGACTAAATTATACAAATTGGGCCAAATGCGGAGCCAGACCAGCTGCATGGGTCTGCCCAATCAGCTGAAGGCTGCAATCCCAGCCCATTCAACTGGTATGTGCAAGGTAGAGTGGTCTTGTACCCTCCAAGAAGAGGGACTTGGACGTAGTCTTCTCCCTCCACTGCACGTCTACAGAGCCATGTGGCAGTCTTCAGGAAAGCAGCCGGAGAAGGAGGCGACCAGACATGGCTGCTGTGGAAAGCGTCGGGTATATGCAACTATTCAGCAAATTCTTGCTAGTGACGGCTCTGTTCTCAGAAATCAGGATCACTCAGCATATGCTTCACAAACAGAGGGGAAAAAAAGGCAGGAGGGGGATAAATTCATGGGATAATTTATTCACGATGAATAATTCAACCAGCAGAAGTGACTACTCCAAAGATCGGGTCAAAAGTTGAGCTGTTGAATAAATGAATTGCCCTTTCACAAATCTAAAAAGCAGAAATCTCAATATTTATCATTTGCCGACACACAAATATTCCAGAACAACATTTTCTAATGAAGTGGGGAGGGGTGTTAATAATAAATTCTATTGATAACAGGAGTTAGAAAACCAAATAATAACTGACTGGAACATGTTTATATATGAAAAGCGACTTTTCAAACAAACTGTCAACAGTGGGCTGCATTATAAGACTATTAGGAAATAGGAACTCTGTAAATAACTTGCCTACCCCGGCAACTAGTGAACCTACTGCCAGTAAATAAGCATTACCCCGGAGCGCGAACCAAGCTGTCGCAAGCTCAGAGACATATGGCGAAAGCGCAAGCAAAGAGGCTGGAGATCCACAGCTGAGACCAGACACACAGGCGAGAAATGGGAACCATTGGAGACCTGGAGGAGTCACATCCCCTCCCTGGCTGGGTGCAAGATGGGTTTAGCCTAATGACCCTAATGTGCAGCCCAGGCAGTGTGCCTGCACAGCCTACTGCAGGGCAACCAGACACTGACCTCCAAACCATGCAGCATGGCCACTGCATCCTTTTCACCAGGACCAGCCACCTAGGTCTAGGCTGCTTCTGGTTGGGGCAAAGGCATGTGAAGTGCTCAGATGTAACGTGCCTGTGGTAAAATACCCATGGAAGCTCACTGTGTTCTCTTGGAAATATGTTTTAGAATCATAGAATAGTTAAGGTTGGAAAGGACCTTAAGATCATCTAGTTCCAATTCCCCTGCCATAGACAGGAACACCTCACACTAAACCATCTCACCCAAGGCTCTGTCCAACCTGGCCTTGAACACTGCCAGGGATGGAGCATTCACAACTTCCTTGGGCAACCTATTCCAGTGCCTCACCACCCTCACAGTAAAGAACTTCTTCCTCATATCCAATCTAAACTTCCCCTGTTTAAGTTTTAACCCGTTACCCCTTGTCCTATCACTACAGTCCCTAATGAAGAGTCCCACTCCATCATCCCTATAGCCCCCCTTCAGATACTGGAAGGCTGCTACGAGGTCTCCACTCAGGCTTCTCCAGGCTGAACAGCCCCAGCTTTCTCAGCCTGTCTTCATACGGGAGGTGCTCCAGTCCCCTGATCATCCTCGTGGCCTCCTCTGAACTTGTTCCAACAGTTCCATGTCCTTTTTAGGTTGAGGACACCAGAACTGCACACAATCATAGAATAGAATACTTAAGGTTGGAAGGGACCTTAAGATCATCCAGTTCCAACCCCCTTGCCATGGGCAGGGACACCTCACACTAAACCATGTCACCCAAGGCTCTGTCCAACCTGGCCTTGAACACTGCCAGGGATGGAACATTCACAGCCTCCCTGGGCAGCCTATTCCAGTGCCTCACCACCCTTACAGTAAAGAACTTCTTCCTTATATCCAATCTAAACTTCCCCTGTTTAAGTTTTAACCCGTTACCCCTTGTCCTATCACTACAGTCCCTGATGAAGAGTCCCTCCCCAACATCCTTATAGGCCCCCTTCAGGTACTGTAAGGCTTCTATGAGGTCTCCACGCAGCCTTCTCTTCTCCAGGCTGAACAGCCCCAACTTCCTCAGCCTGTCTTCATACAGGAGGTGCTCCAGTCCCCTGAGCATCCTTGTGGCCTCCTCTGGACTTGTTCCAGCAGTTCCATGTCCTTTTTATGTTGAGGACACCAGAACTGCACACAATGCTCCAGCTGAGGTCTCAGGAGAGCAGAGTAGAGGGGCAGGATCCCCAATTCCTTCAGGATTTAAGCCCACAGAAGTCCAGACTGGCTTTGCTATATGCTGTTGTAACATGAGCAGATGCTGAGGACCCCCAGCAGTCTCTGAGTCTGTCTTCATGGAGTTTCATTATTGGCCCACCTGCTATGCTACTGTGTCAAAGCTATACTTTTCTAGTAATTATAGGGGCAGATCAATATAGAGGTAGGAGGTCATTTGGGCTCATCAACTCGTTTCACACAAGTTGCTGCCAGTCATGCTTGCTCACAGTTGAAACAATGGATGGAGTTCATCACACCTGGGGAGTCCTCTGCCCCCTTGCTGATAGCAGCAACTGAACTTCAGCCAAACCAAGGGCAATGTGGGTCAGTGCAGTTTGGACCGGTCAGAGTTCAGGTCCTGCAGTCCGGCTTAACCCAGTCTTGAAGCCATGCCTTGAGATCACATTTAGAAACAGAGAGGCACTGGGTGGAGAGTGGAATTCTATTTCTCCTTATACTGTGCATAGCTGCAGTGAGCAGAGCTCTCAGCAGAGATCAGTCTCTGGCACATGGGGCACAGGAAAAATGACTTGAGGCACCAACAGCCTGAAAAGGGGGAGGAGGTTGATGGGGGACAGAGACATGGCTAGCTGGGGTGCTGCTTTCCTTTTCCCATGGGGATGCGGGATAGAAACATCCCAAATACTGCCTTCTTATAACATCCTTCACCTGTCCTGGAAAGCAGACATCTCCAGCTACCCCTGAAAACCAGCCTGGTGTTCCTGAACTACAAAGAACTGTGAAACACTGCCCAGATGGTTTAACAACTAGACTTTATGGGCTGGAGGAGGGCAGAGAAGCAGCTTTGCTGGCATGGGGAGCCTAGGAAGGTCAGTGTGCCAAGCATCACTTTGCTCTGCAGTGATGAGCAGAATAGCAACTGGGTGGCCAAGGTAGGAATCTCACCCCACTGCTTTTGGAGTCCCCATTCTCTCACTGCAACCAGAGCACAGCCTCTTCATCAAACTTCAGAAAGTTGGCTTGATTTTATTTTTTTAGATTTTATTTTATTTCTGGAGAAAAATACAAAAGAAAAAGAAAAAAAGAAAAAGAAAAGGAAAAGGAAAAGAAAGGAAAAGAAAAAGGAAAAAGAAAAGGAAAAGGAAAAGAAAGGAAAAGGAAAAGAAAAAAGAAAAAGGAAAAGAAAGAAAAAGAAAAGAAAAAGAAAGAAAAGGTCATTTTCAACTTGGCAACAGGAATAACAAACACATAAATACGAGAGCCAACAGCCTCAATTTGTGGTTACATTTCTACATTTCATCTCAACAAGGATTCTGGATGCAGGGGAGGCAAATAGTGCTCCTGCCCTATAAAAGAGGTACAGGGGGGAAGAATGTAGTGAAGTAAATTATAGAAATGGTCTGGAGTCAGAAGGACTGCACTACGAGCAATTAAAAGCAAAATTAACCGTAAGGAAAGTTTTCTTTCGGTTTTATAGCTAAACCCACAAATAGAAGAAATACTGTACAGCTGAACTCCAACAAACAACCATGCCTGATTTTAATGAGCAAAATGAAGGGCTTGTTTTATGGGATATGTAATATAATAGTCCCATGGTAATGGAGCCTATTTCTCCACTGCTCTGCCCTGCATGCAGTTATTCCAAGTGGTGAGAAGTGGGTGTAAAACGCTACCGAAACTGGGTTTCTTCCTTGTATCCTCCTTCAGTCACATCCTACACCCCTTGAATGCACTCTGCTGTGTGTCAATCAACAGATTAAATAAAAGGGGCTAGTACCGGGGTTAGGAAAGGAAGAGAAGGTAAGGAGGTTCTGGGCTCACCCCCTTGCCACGGACTTCCTGCATTATCCTGGTTGAGTCACTTAATTTTGGCAGAAGGTGGGATGGCAGTGCTCCAGCACAGATCCGAACCACTGGTGAAGGCAGGATGCACTGAAGCATGATTCATTCAATGCATTGACCATGAAGCACCCATGCTGTGGCTTAGCCATGCGTCTTCCCACTTGCTGCCCCTTAAATGGCCCTTTGGAGCTGTAACTCTGCTCTTGGGGATGAAATACCATTCCCTGACGTGTGTGCCTATAGCCATTACATACCCCGTACAGAACCCTTACAGTCGAATACCCCTACAGTAGGGTGCAGCAGAGTTTGCATCCAAACTTTGCTGTTACTGTGGGAAAAGATGCCTGTGAATATTGAGACAAAAAGTAAAAATCTGGCAGCAACAAGGGCGTAGCTTCAACGGTGCTGCAGACAGTTCGGGTGTCCCTGCACACCAGCAAGGATGACAGACATCTCATTTTCCATGTGAGAGGCATGCAGCACCGTAACACAGAACACAACCCCATCCGTCCCCATCACACATTCCCTGCATTCACTGAGCAGGGTGAAAAACCCCACAACTAACTATACTCATGCCCCGCAACCACTGCTACTACCCTTTGCCCCACAGACTAATCTGTTCTTACTTGCCCGAACTTACTGAAATGAAAAGGCAACTTGTTGTTTATAAATGCAAAAGAAAATATATGAGCTGTTTGCGAGGGAAAAGGTCTTAAGGCGATGCAGCAAAAATTATTTCCAGTTGACTCCTTCCACCCCATCAGTTTCAAAGAACCAATTTGTTGGCTACTTTGTTGCTTTGTTCAAAGGAAAAAGAATCTTTCTTTTAATTATTTTATTCTTGCTCTCATATTTCATGTCATTCTTCTTGTGGGCAAGAACAGAGCAGGGGCAATATCAGCACAGAGGAGAAGAGAGAAAGGTCTTGCCAGCAGCTGGGTATGAGTGAAAGCAGTAATCTTCAAAGCTGGCTTTCTTCTCTCCTAGCCCATATGGTGTAAGACAGTGATCTTACTGAGGGTCATGCTCCCTCTCCTTCTTCTCCTTCTTCTTCTTTTCTTTCTATTTTGGGTGTTACCAGGAGAGGCTGCCTTGTTTAGAGACATACAACCTAAGGCTGCACCCCCCAGGGCATAACACATAGCGAAGCTTGCTGTGATGCTCATGAGCATCCTAGACCACACTTCCCAAGCTGGTGACATCCCAGGGCCTTTTACCCAAAAGATGCATTTGGACACACAGCAAGGCCAAATGGCTAGGATCAGCTCCAAACAGATTGTACGGCAGGGTCTGAGGGCCACAAGGCTTGTGGAAATAAGTTACACATGATTATCATCTCACTCATCCTACAGCTGCCACCAGAAGCATGCTTCTTGTAATTAATATTGAACCACAAATACCTCCCACCTGTGTCTGGGGCCACGGCTGGTGTTGATGAAGCACATGTGTGGGGTTGCAAACCACATGGCACCTTCTGCCAGCCAGCAGCTGGCTCTGCTGGAATGATCCCATCTTCTGCACACAGCCAACAAATCTCACAGGGCAAACGCATCGCACCAACAAACCTGCTGGAGTTGCTGCTCCTTTAGAGTTTCTCAGTGATATCAAGCAACAATCCCACCAACTGCATCGCCCTTTCCTCGCTTTGAGCTGGTCGCCTCCCACACCAGCCTTGCTGGAGGCTTGAACTGCTGAGCAGGGGGACAAAAGGCAACACCAATTTGGAACTCACCTCTCAAAACAGAGGAAAAGTTATCTTGATGTAATGGTTGCAACAGAGGTTTTAAAGGCAGAGCTATTTACTGTCCATATCCTAGGCTGACAGAGTCCATCTCAGAGGTACCCTGCTGCTCTTTCCTCCCTCATCCATACCATGACAGCATCCACAACTGGTTCTTACAGGTACCACAGAGCATCTGTTTCTGTTTGTTGGGGGGGTGTTGTGACTAACAGAAAGTACTCCATAAATCAAAGATTTTGGAAGATTAAATTCCTTGCAAATTCCTTGCAAATTCAGGGTGAGCAGTGCTAATAGTTTCAGCCAGAGGGAGACTGGAAAAAAAAGGGAAGAAAGAGAAAAGAGTGGGAGGGGAATTGTGAAAAAATTTCGAAACACATTGTTTCAACATCTTCTAAACAAAACGGGTTGGGTTTTTTCTGAAATACCAAAATGTTTCATTTCAACATTTTCACATTCAAGTCTCCAAACAGCCTTTTTGTTTTACAAACCAATGTAAGTTGAAAGAAAACAAAGTGAAGTGAAAAGGTTAATAAATAAAATGAAACATGTTGGGGTTGGATTAAGAAACTATTTGGGGTTGACCCTACAGGAATCTTCTTTTTTTCCTTTTTTTTTTTTTTTCCAGTTTACCAAGAAAATGCAAATAATTTGTTTTGGTTTGACCTGAAGCAATTCATTTATCATTCTTGGAACCTGCAATGCCATTGTTTACCTAGATCAACTCATCAACTCCCTGGCACTCTTTTCTTGGGGGAATTAGGAATATCAAAGGGATGAAGAGAGACCACATTGAGTTGGCTATGAGGAGGGTTTCTGTGGGGTCTGGGCTGTTTGATCCCAGTCAGAGTAGTTAGGTGCTGAGGTACCCACAGTGCCCTCAGGACGTGAACCAGATGTGGGGAGATGTGAGAACTTTTATTAGGCCAAAATAAAAGTACTATAGAGGGTATTACCTGCACCCACAGGATTCACCTTGCCTGGAGGATGAGGCACAGTCACTGCTAAGGCACAGCTCTGTCCTGAAGGGCACAGTGGCATCCTGACTGATAGATTAATGGGTTTTGGAAAGAAATCAGGAAAGCCAGGTTTTCTTTATTTAGGAGAAAAGGCAGAAATAAACATCCCTATCCACACATATGAAAGATGCAGGCAGGCAGAGGGACAATGTTGAGGTCTCAGAAATGGGACTGGCCCTAGGTTGCACTCCTCGTTGTGCTATGCCAGGGGCTCCTGCATACAAGCTATTGATTTTGGTTGCGTAATGCTGAGCTGTAAGACCTCATCAGCTGCTACTCATTACACAGGCAGAGCCCTTCTTGAATAGAAACCATAGCAGAAAATAGATCTCGGGATGCAAAACCTGACATCTTGAATTCATAAACAGAGCGACAGCGTTCTTGTTTAGAGTCTGAGGGTGGCCTGTTCTGAACTTGCTTTTCTTTTATACCAGATGAGTCTAACCTCAGAGTCAGGATGACTCCAGCAAGTATCATTACCCTAAAGCAAATAACATGACTCAAGTCTAGCAGTGCTAGAGTCTCTACAAAGAGCCCAAGCAGGGAACACCAAGTCTGATGCTACCATCTGTCCAGACCTATTGACTCTCTGATGATGTCCTCAGTCCCAACAGCAGCAACAACAAAGGGTGTGACAGTCAGACTGTCTTCTCACACGTGATATCCTAACCGGGGAAGTGCCTCAGAAAGCCCCAGCCACTGGAAAAAGACAGGAAATAAACCAAGAAACCACTCTCCTCCACTTACCCCGCTGCCAAAGCAGTTTCACTTCTGAAAGCAGGATGGATTTATCCCACTGCACGCTCCCCTCTCTGTTAACATGAGGGTAAAGGAAGGCATGGGCTGAAGTGGATTTCACCCAAAAGGACACAAGACCCTTTGAAGCACCAGCATCCCACAGTGAGGCTGTGCCAAACACCAGCTCCACCACAGAAGTTTCATCTTCTCCGTGTGCCACTTTGACTCAGCTAAAGAAGAGAAATACTTTGTCCACAGGTAGGTAGATGCTCAGCCATAGCTTTCAGAGCATACCTGGCACACTGAAAGACTGCGGGAGTTAGCAACCATCATCTCCCTGACCCAGAGCAGAGTGGCAATGGAGGGGCTGGGGGAAGGATTCATTGACCCCTCAAAGGTCTTTTGCAACCCAATTTTTTTACAGTTTCACATACCTGATTCATTAAGATGTGGGTTTGAGGATATTGAATCTTTATGCCAGATCTCCCACATGAGCCAGGCAGGACATCTAATCTCTTCCCACCTTTCAAAAACCATATTCCAAACTCATTGTGCTGGGTTTGGCTGTGAGAGTTCATTTTCTTCATAGGAGCTAGTACAAGGTTATGTTTTGGATTTGTGCTGGAAATGGTGCTGATAACACAGGGATGGTTTCATTATTGCTGAGCAGTTCTTACACAGAGCCAAGGCCTTTTCTGCTCCTCACCGCAGTCCACAGCAGGTAGACTGCGGATGCACAAGGAGCTGGAAGGGGACACAGCCAGGACAGCTGACTCCAACTGACCCCAGGGATATCCCATGCTGTATGACATCATGTTCAGCATACAAAGCTGGGGGAGGAAGAAGGCAAGGGAGGATGTTTGGAGTGATGGTGTTTGCCTTCCCAAGTCACCGTTACACATGGGGGAGCCCTGCTGTCCTGGAAGTGGCTGAACACCCGCTTGACCATGGGAAGCGGTGAGTCAGTGCCTTGTTTTACTTTGTTGGATGCACATCTTTGCTTTACCTATTAAACTGTCTTTATCTCAACCCACAAGTTTTTTGACTTTTACTCTCCTCATTCTCTCCCCCATCCCACCAGGGTGGTGTGAGAGAGTGCCTGTGTGGGGCTTGGTTGCTGTCTGGGATTAAACCACAACAGTCCTTCTTGGCACCCAACGTGGTGCTCAGAGAGTTGAGATAACGACAAATTTGATTGGAATGTGCTAGATCAAAATTATAGCTGTTGCGGTTTAGCTATTAATTGGCAGGCTTCTGTGCTTGCCGTGGGGTTTGCTTGTGTTACTGTCGATTAGTCTAGTGCTTGTTAGTGGCTGCTCTTTGCTTTCACTGCTTGCTGTAGTGCTGTGCTGCTTATCACCTTACTGTGGTGTGCCTGGGAACGTTCTGATAACAGCAACAGTGATGTGCCTGGGCTGGCAGATGGCCATGGCATCACTAACGTTTCTGCACTGGGCAAGCTGGAACACCAGTGTGAACTCGAATTGAAAGGACTACGACCTGCGGATGGTCCATGTGGGAGCAGGACACCGCTGGCTGCCTGTGGCTGTGAAGAAGTACACACTAAAGCAGGTACATCTCAATGCGCCTGTGGCCTTGGTTATGTCTGTGCTGCAGCAGATATACCTCTGAAGGGTTTGTGGCCCAAGGATAAATCCATGCTGGAAAAGGTACACCTCAAAGCATCTGTGGCTGTGGATAAGCCTGTGCTGCAGCATATACATCTTGAAGCATCAGTGGCTGTGTATGAGTCATGCTGGAGCAAAGTGTGCAGCAGTGGATAAGCCAGCAACCAAGCGTGTACACTCCTGAAGGGACTGCAGCCATGGGTTGCAGCCATGAAGGCTGGTTGTCAAACCATGTGCAGCAGGCTGTGTTGGAGCAGGTTCACTTCTGAAGGGCTGTGAGTAAGGCCGTGCTGGAACAGGTGTATCTCTGAAGGGCCATAGGTAAGGCCACTCTGGAACAGGTTCATCTCAAAGCAATTGGCCCTGGGTAAGTCTATGCCCCAGCAGGTATACCCTTGAAGGGACTGTGGCTCATAGATAAGGCTCAGCCCTAAGGGACTGCAGCCTGTGAATAAGTCCAAGCCAGAGCAAGGGGAAGGGAGTTCATTGTAATGTTAAACCCTATGGTCTGGACCCTACTGTAATGGAAATACCTTTAAACTATTGTAACCCATGATCTGTGTTGCATGCAAGGCCAGGTTGGACAGGGCCTTGGGCGACATAGTCTAGGGTGTGACATCCCTGCCCATGGCTGGGGGTTGGAACTAGATAATCTTAAGGTCCATTCCAACCCAAACCATTCTGTGATTCTATGATTAAATGTTATAGGAATTCCTATAGCAGGAACCACCTGAACCAATGGAGAACAAACCTTACAAGAAGCAGCAATGACCTGACCTGAGCTGGCTTTGGTGTCCAGCAGCTCCACACAACACACCACCTCTCCTGCCTGAGTGATGACCATAACACATGTGGCCATTTGAGCCCAAAGTCATGGACTAAATGAACTTATGGGACATTGTAGACATTTATAGACATTTTAGAGACATTTTATAAGGGTGGTCCATAGACTAGGGGAATGATAATCTGTGTATTATATTAAATGATGGGAAGGGGGGAGGAGGGGGAATGAGAACGTATTGGATGATGTTGGACCTGGGCATGATATAAATGGTATGGAATTAGGGGTGGAGAATGTTCATCCACAGCTTTTGCTTTTCTTATGAAACTGTCTTTACCTCAACCCTTGAGTTTTCTCAATTTTTCTTTTCTGACTCTCCCCCATCCCACTGAGGAGTGGGGAGAAGTGAGCAAATGGCTTAGTGTGGGGCTTAGTTGCTGGCTGAGGTTGAAACAGAACACTCATTCATGTTAGTGAGGTACTTAAGATAATGCTGCTGGAGACACTGGAAGCATCTGTGTGACCAGCAGGTATGGACAATTTGCAGGTATAACCTAAGAAGGCAATAATGTGTCTCAAATACACCTCATCACTGTCCCTAACCTGCCCATACCCAGTCTTCACCGGGGCATCCACTAATAACACCAAGATCTTCCGTAGCTCCTTTTGTAGCTCGCCATGCTCTGCACTGTGCCAGCAATGGCCTTTCACAGACTATTTCTGAGGTGGATGCAGTGCAAATCCCTTTCTTACCTGCTCAGTAGAAGGAAGAAGTCAAATATACAAGACAAAAACATGCCATATGCAGCAGCCTGGCTTAAGCATGTTGTCACCAGGTTCTTCCAATTTATCCTTTGTCAGCTCTTTCTACTTGCTCCATCTTTCCTCACATATTTCAAATCTGCATCTAATTCAAGTACTACATCCATTTATTTTCTTAATACTTTTATTCCCCTGAACTGTGTTTTTATGGTGGGCAGCCGTTGTTGCAGGCAGTGCTGAAATAAGGCACTTATTGGCTGCAGCTCCAGGGATTTTAACCGGATATCTGCCTTTGTTTAAAGTAAGTAAATCAGGATGTTTCCTAAACACCATAAGGACAGAAGTTTAGAATTCTACTGGATCAGCTTTTTGACCTGAAGCCAGCAATGTTTCAGTCAAGGACATTCCCTGGATGTATCCAAGGAGTCTGAAAATCCCTTTCATCAAGTCCAGGAGCTCTGTGACTCACCCTTTCGGGGATGCTGTCTTTGGAGGAGATGCCTACTATAAAGCAATCACTTGAAGACAAACTTGTAGCCACTTAAAACAGAGTAAGATACGTCCCACTCTTCAAATGCGTTTTTTGATACAAGTCTGTATTTATATCCTTAGAGACATACTCACCCATACTCCCTGAAGAAAACAAACCTGCAGCCATGATGGCATACGGCTTTAGACTTGGCTGTAGACAGAGCTTTGACACAGGGTTTGGGCTCATGGCTGTTGTGTTCCTGAGGACCTATTCCTATAGAAATGTTTTACCTTCAGTTTTTATCAGGTGAGGAGTTTCCAAAGTGCTCAGAACAGGACACGGCAGCCAACTCGAAATAAAAGAGAGACTTCAGCTTCATTTCTTACTCTGATGTCTTTCTGGAAGCCCACAAGTTAAGGATACAACTTCCATAAGCAAGAGCAAATTGCAAGATGGACAAATCTTCCAAGCAGATCCATGGGTTCTGAAGACTGGAGAATCCCAAAAGCCTTCAAAGGATCTGTGCATCCTGGGACTTGCATTTTTATTTTCTTCTGAAGAAGCAAACCGTGGTTTCCCAGATGTAGCCCATGGGCTCCCAAATGAACTTGGAAAGTACCAGAATACACAAAGGAAACAGGCTGCTGCAAATATCGATTGCTGGAAAGAGGGAGGGTGAGTAATTCCTACCATAAATTGGTCCAATTATTGGAAATGCTGACAAAAGCTAAATGCAGAAAAAGCTACAGTGGTTCCCAGCACTGAGATGCTCTGAGACAAAGGGAGCTTTGCTGTCCTTCAGCCACAGGCCACCAACAAAGAAAACAGAAACTGCTGATGAAATTAATCATTAATTGTCTTAATTAAACAACTGAGAAAAAGCTTCGTCATCAAATATCTACCTTCCTTTTGTTAAGGAAGGGTAACACGTTTGCAACACAGGCTTTGGAGAACAATCTCTCAAGGTCAGATTTATATTGCTTAAACCGATTCCCATTTGAGGCTTTGAGGTGCTTGGCTCGGTTGTTCCCACGTGAGAGAGCTTCACCCTCAAACTGTTTACCTGTGCTTTAGGTTTCCAGCCTCTTTCCCTAAAGTCAGCTGTTCTATTTAAGGAAGGAGATGCTTCTCTCCATGAACAATGCTAGTAAAAAATGACCAAGTCCTGACTGTGGCGTGTCTACAGAGGTCACTGGCTTTGAAGGCCTTGTTAAATACACTTTATTTGTCTCAGCTAATGTCATTATGGTGATTCACTCTGTTTCTCTATGCCAGCAAAACGAATGAGCATCATTAACGTGATGCAGAGTGCATAGTTAAATGCCTTCTCACTGGCACTGACATTACAGCAGGGTGTTTTCCCTCACCTCTCCTCCCTGGCATTGCCCAGGATTTCAGCAAGAGAAAAAGCATATATAGGTGCAACACAGGCTTTATGTGGTACAGCAGCAGTACCCTGCGCTACTTAGATTTTACTGGCAGTGCAGTTTTTTAGATGAAAGCTGCACTGATATATAAGCAGAGCTCAAGATGTTGCCCAGGTCAGCAAAAAAAAAAAAAAAAAAAAAAAAAAAGAGGTTAAATAATTAGCTATAAAAAAAGCAGACTTAATGAGAAGCCAGGTAATGCCTAACCCAATGTGATATTAGAAAGCAAAGGAATCTAAGTGAGGCAATTTACATATCTTGGCAGCAATGTGTAGCTCAGTAGGAATGTTTGGAAGGAGATCACATCCGCAGTCAGCACAGCAATGTTAACTGAGATTTGGGCCTCAAAAGTCTACAGCTTAAAGTCCCATCACCCAGGCTTCAGTTCATATGTTATTTCCATGTTAACAAATGGGTAGCAAACAAAAAAAAAACCCTCTGAAGGTCCAGAGAGCCAACAAAATGACTTTGGATGCAAACTCCTTGGGAAGAATGATGTATCTAAATAAATGAAGTTATTGCAGACACTGCAAAACTTGATCAAAGGCTCCTCTATAGTGGAGATAACCTGTAGACATGCCTCGAAGCAGCTTTAAGCATTGCAATCAACAGCATCTAACCCAACAGCACAGTGGAGTAACTACTCATATACTTACCTGTTCTTTGGGCGTGTTTTGCCGCTATTTGAACCTGCACCTGCTCGTAAAGATACGGTTTGGATCAATCTGCTCTGCATTACGGCCACAATAGTGATGGTAGAGTGGACTCTGGTAGAGTTCACCAGATCTGAATCTCCAGCATCACCCAGTAAGGGAGAGACATAGAGCAGATATGTGCTAAAAATGAAAGCAGAGCATCTGCAGGGGCTATCCTGCCACAAGACAGCTGGAAGAAAGCACAGATGGGGATGGATGCAAGCCACTTATCAAAGAAAGCTGGAACACTTTATGGGGTTTAAGCAACTCCAAGGACATGCAAAGAGCAGCTCAAGCTAGACAGGGATGACCAAGAAGTTGCCTTAAGCGGCTGATGGTGAGGGAAACATCCAAATTCAGACTCTTCAAAGTCTTGCAAGTGGGTAAGCAGAAGTGCTGAAGACAAAAGGAGATTATTCATTTTTCAGCTTGTTTCCACTACTGGCCTTCAGTGTCTTCAGAGCTAAAACTAAGTGACTGCAGTTCAGCAGCCAAACCAGAAACCATCTTGCTTTTGAAAATACCACTATTAGCTGCCCACCTGCAACCGGTTTGATGCTGAAGCCTACGCTGTGAGAGCTTAAAACTTGCTGGCCTCCCAAGGACATGTCTGCATGGATGCAGCCACACTCCCAGCTGCTCGAGCAACCTGTCTGGTCCTGCTCACCATACACTTTGACGTGGACACAGCTGCCCAGGTGCAGATATGGGAGCTTCCCCAGCACTGATGGCCCTTGAGCAAACATGCTTTCAAGGGCAAATGTGGTATCTTTTCTTTCACCTCTTTAATCTTATCAGTGCTGCCTAAACCTGGTCTAACAGGCCATCCAAGGGACAGCGATTGCCTCAGGGATGGACATGCAACTGGAGAGAGACTGCCAAGTATGCAGATGGTTGTTATCTGCAACAGCATTGCTGTGCAACAGGCTGAGCCAGGACTCTCCAGCCATCTCCTAAAGAAGAGCATGCCCCAAGAGCATGGGGTTTCTGTCCTTCAGCCTTTTGAATTTGTTCTCTGCAGAGGCTGCCTTTGATCAGAGCATCACCAGTGCCTCGCCAGATTAAATTCCACCAAGCGGATCCTCAGCTGTGGTAAATCAGCACGGCTCCCTCAGGGTGGATGGAGTTATGGCGTAACCCCCCTGCGGAGGATCCAGCCGTCTTTCATCCAGCCCAAGCATTAGTGATAAATGCAGCTAGTTTCAAATGCCTTTGTCCATCTTGCTGGAAGAATGCTGATTGTGAAACGGGAATTTGCAATGCTAACAAAATCCTGAGGACTAGCTGCAGAGAAAAATAGCTGCAAACACACAAGACCAAACCCTCTCTCCTTGTTTAGAAGATTCAAAGCGTCCCAAGGAGTCATAGCAGGGAGGCAAAGACCAACAGTGTTTGAACCCTTCTCTGTGCTTCATGGGTAAGATCTGTGGGCAAAGGGGCCCTGATGCTACAGAAGCAGCTGCTTTGCGAGACCCCACTGCATCAAACACTGATGCAGGCTCCATCATGTTGCACAGTAGGGGTTTGCTGCTTGTACTGTTTTCTCCTCATGTTTGACTCTGGACACAATCATTATGTTTCTGCTAAGCTCTGATACTCCCTTGTCACGTTGCACTGCCAAGGTACAGAGCTGGTGGGTGGAAATGAACCCCAGTAAGGAATATGTAAACAGAGACCCTGACTCCATCTGCCCACTCAGCGTCTCCCTGTTTGCCTGCACCTTCTCTCATTTCTGCGAAGCTCACCCTCGGCTCAGTTCCTCCTCCTGCAACATCTTTCATCTGGAATTAGAAATAGAGTTGGTGCAGGAGATTTCTAAACTCACTGTGAGCGTGAAGAGGTGAGAAGTGAAAACTGACGTTCCACCTATTCTGGCCCAAATTGCCTGGAACCCACTTATATTTTCTGCCCAATTTGGCTTTCATCACCATTTCACAGAGCTGCAGTCCTCAGGCTTTCCCTTTAAGGTTTTAGCACCCTCAGGAAGTAAAAATTACAATACAGACCAAGCTGGGAAACACAGAAAACAGCAAGTACCAAAGCAAGTACCCTAAAAGTGATACCAGGTGATTTTGGCAAGGCAAAACCTCTGTTCTGCAGACCTCAGGATAGATCTCCCATCTTTTTATCCCAGATCCTCTCTCATAGAATCATAGAATAGTTAGGGTTGGAAAGGACCTTAAGATCATCCAGTTCCAACCCCCCTGCCATGGGCAGGGACACCTCACACTAAACCATCTCACCCAAAGAATACCATCTCATACCAGTCCTTAAGATGCCCCTGTACTCCACACTGCCATGAGGCAGGTAGTGCCCACCAGCAAACAGCCTCATGTCTTCTAACTTGGATCTGCCAGTGGTGACCTGTGGTGTCAGAGCACAGCCAGCTCCCAATGTACAGAAACTTTATATCAATAAAGTTAAGTCTGCAGGCGTGACAATGACACAACCTTTTTATTCCCTTTCATATAGGTCATTGCAAACATGTAGGTGAGGTTGAGGCTTTCAACTACAGTCTAGGAAAAAGACTGAGTGCAACAGAATAAAAGGTGCCGAAATACAGACAAGTGGTTACTGCATACATCAGCCAAAGGAAAAATCACATATTTCAGTCTTCCTCCATCAAGTACCTTTGACAAGGAAACAGTTAAGTCCAAACCTTTCTCTTCTTTTTCCTGCATAAGTATCACAGTCTCTTGGCAGAATTAATTTTGCCCTGAAAAATCTCACTGACCCCATCCAGTGAAATTCACAGATCTTTTAAAGTTTTCCAACATCATCAAGCAGAAAAAATAAACACTTGTGATGTTAAAAGCACTGCAAGAGCCTGTTTGATTTGGGGAATTTTCCTTATTCACTCTCAGGCCCAAGCATGTGGTTAGTATTTCGGGAACCGGCTGGAGGTGGGATCTCCCCAGCTCTGCTCAGTGGGCATCACTGGCTATCACCAAGGGTCCACAGATACAAAAACCAAGCCGCCGTTTCTCAACACGCAAAGCCTTCAACTGCCTGTGAAACACACAGTGTGACACCAGCATAAGACCTCTAAAGGAAACAGCCTTGGGAAAGGAAGTCAGAGAACTGGAAGAAAAGGAGGGGAAAGAGCAAGTAATCCAGATGGCAAATTATTAGTCTCCTTTTAGATCAGTGTTGGACTGAATAATGCCCCTGCACTGCCGTTTCCAACTAGATGAGCCATTGGCAAAGTGGCCATGCTGTTTGCTTGGTGTAATTCATGTGTTTAGGGTAGTTGCCCCCACAGGGTGCTCTCAGGGCAGCATCCAGGCAGCTTTCCTCCCGGACACAGCAGAGCAGGTACACCCAGCTGCAGCGGCAGCCCTTTGTGGAGAGAAATGATGCTCCAGAGTTGAAACGTCCCCAGGTGAAACACCATTTCCTTTAGGTATATCCTGTATTTTCAGTTGCAGGTAGGCTATCCGTTTGCTTTCAGCTGGGTGGTTCATGATGATAAGCCACAACACCTTATTTCTAATTGTGTTTATTACCAGTTTGACACATTACACTAACATCTGTTTTTCAAGTCATTCCGTGAAACACTTTCCTGACATGATCAAAATGGCTATTAACTTAATGTTTGGCCTTATCAGGACCAATACTCACCAGGTTTCTTAGATCTGTCCAGGCCTGCTCACAAAAGAAATATTTTTCAAAGCAAATACAAAATACTTCATGCAATTTAAAGTTAGTACATGAGCGCATCTCCTAACATCAAACTCACCGATGCTCTTCTCGTTTCTCTGAACACAATATTCCTCCTGCAAAATGATCCATAGCCAGCCATTTGTCAGACTTCAGACCTTCCAGTAATGCTTACAATTTCCTGAACAGTCAACATTTATTTTCAAGTGGCTGAGTCAAGCCACAGGTAATTTATTGGCTGCAATCAAAATACGAAGTGAGGCATTTTGAAAGCTAATGTGTAACTCTGGAGGAAACTCATGGTGCCATGATGGGTTTTAGACAGCAGTCGTATTTATAACCAATGATTGTCAATGTTATTTGTGTTTATGCCTCGATTGCTGTGCCATGTCATGCAGTCCTGCGTAGCCAAAATCAGTGCCTTAATTTTAGAATCATCTCACAGCATACTGTGAAAAATGGTATGAAACGTAAGCAGCATACTTTAGGCATCGAGCATGTCTCTCCATCAACCTTATCTTTCTTATCTTTAAAGAAAACTATAATTGGATAATCTTTACTTAATGTAAACTTCTAAAAGCTGGAAGCCATTTCAAGATTACACAGATTAACTGTGGCTACCTGTGAGAACATGCTTCAACATTTCTGTGAATTCAGGGTGGATAAAAATCAAATGTCTCCAGTATTTATGAAACTATTTTGGCAAAGAAATGACTGGAAATTTGTCACACATCCTTCAAGCAAAAATGCTAACTTTTCTGTAGTGTCCTTGTCTCTCTTATTACCCTAAGAGCCAGGCGGTTGGCTGGAAGCAAGTAGTGGTTTTAGCTTTCTGTTGGTTTGCTGCCTGGCTCCCAGGTTAACTTGAGCAGTCAGCTGCAGAGAGGAATGTATTTTTAAAGCCCAGGTTGTTTGATTTTGCTGTACTTTTTACATGTACAGATATTCCTTGTTACACAGCTGCGCAGCTCTCTGCAGAGAAATCAGCCTGACACTGCATTGCCCCCCTTCCACTCTGTAGTAAGATACAAACTATTGCAAATATTTTGATATTTCTATGGTTTGAGGCATCAACAGCCACAGAGAAAATATGCCCTTTTCAACCAAGTTCCTACTTGTGCTCTCAATAGAAAAAGTAGGTAATATATTCCTGGCAATCCGCAACCCTTTTGTCTTACCATGACATATGATTAATACTATGCCTGAATTTTGGAGGGGGACACAAATTTTGCTGTCACAATCAAGTGACTTGTACGAACCAGAGTGGATACTGCAGCCGCCTGCTTGTCGTCGGTTCTGAAGTGCCCAGCTTTATACGCTTTTCCACCCAGAAAATGAGGTTTGCTCCCCCGAACTAGGACGGAGAGATGTGCAAGATCTGCACTGTTTGCACGATGCCTCCCATGAGCCCACCATGAGCAATTAAGAAGCGATTTCTAAGTAAACTATATTAAGCCTTTTGGCAATTATTGCTGCTTTTTCTGATTCACTTAAACTCTTTTCTTCCTTTGTTGCATCAAGTTCAGAGACTAAAGAGTAAGAGGAGTAACTTGATTTTGACCCTTAATGTTAGTTTCCAGTTACTGTCAGTTACACTCCCATAGTGATACTAGTTTGTGTAGTTACACGTACTAGTATCACTAAATGATTGAAAATACCTGCCTAATATTTAGATTCAGCCCCGAAGCAAACCCCTGTCCCCCCTAACTAGCAGGTCCACAGATTCCAGACACTATAGAGACTGAAGCAGGCAGTCTGCATAAATATATGGGGGGAAAAAAGGAAATATATTTAGTTACAGAAAAATAAGTCTATAGTAGTTTTCAACCGGTTTCACTGTAGTCTGTGGGTCTCCAGGGTGCACTGACTTCTTCTGAATGGTCTACAAAACTTAACAAGAAAAATAAGCCTATACTGTAAGAGTGACAGAGCACTGGAACAGGTTGCCCAGGGGGTTGTGGAGTCTCCTACACTGGAGATATTCAAGGCCCGCCTGGACAAGTTCCTGTGTGATGTACTGTAGGTTACCCTGCTCTTGCAGGGGGGTTGGACTAGATGATCTTTTTAGGTCCCTTCCAACCCTTGGGATTCTGTGATTCTGTGATTCTGTGATTGTCAGTAGGCTTCAATTTAACTATACAAGGGGCTGAGGCTGTGCTGCGAAAAAAATGTGGATGTCTGCAAATGAAGAAGATTGGAAACCACTGACTGAAAGCCACTGGCTATTTTGGCTGTGGGGTTTTTTGAGGAAGACGGGGGTTATGCTCTAAAAAATGCCTTTAGCAGTATCTATTTACCTTTCACTAGTACTGAAGGCATATTTGAGTGGGATTTGTAAAGAAATTGTAATTTTGGGATTTAATGGTGATGCACAAATGGGAAATGGTGTTGTATGAAACGGAGGGCACAGATCCTAACCTCAGGCAAGATGGTGGTTCAGAGAAATGAAGCCATCAGACTCCATGGTTCTCCCACATTGGAAAACCTCTGGCACTTCCAGCCAGGGCCTGCAGGCTTTGGGAGATCCTCTTTCTCTTTAGATCCCTATAGTGAAGCCTTCAAGCCCCCCCTCCACCCACCGAAGGCAACACGTGAGGCTGCTAAAATGGGGGGTGAGCTTCCGGGATCCCTCCCTTATCAGCAGATACTGGCACCATTAGAAGCAATCCATGTTCAAAAAGTCTTATTTTGGAGACATCCAGTCCTCTCCATTGAGCACAGGGATAGCCCATATCCACCAGGTTCCTAACTCAGGTGCTAACTTCACTTGAAGCTATGTGGGTTTTAAAACCAAAGCAGACGTGGGTGACAAAGTGCTGCAGAGGCAGGAGATGCTCAGAGGGTGGGGAGTTTCCAGAGTCACACAGTTAATGGCAAATCTGGGGGTAAACCTTGGGTCTTCTCCATAAATAAAAACCTTTGACCCATGGGTGAATCTTTTACAAGGTGCTCAAGATCAGGGATACCTGGCATCCAGTGTTTCCAAATGCTTATTAATGATTCATCTGATCCGTTGACCTACAGCAAAATTAGCTGTGAACAGCATGGCAGGGCTGATTCTCAACAATACAGCTGTCCCCCAGCACTTTTCTGGTCACATTTTAAATGACTCAGGGTTGCCTTTCAGAACAGATAGAGTTGACCTGTGCTAAAAGTATATACAAACTCTCCCCAAAACTTGGGGCAAAATGCAAGAGAGGAGGGGGCCATTGCCAAAATGTGTTGCAAGTAATTTCTTCATATAAAAGGGTAATACAAAAGGGAATTTCTATCCCAGGAAGAGTGCCCAGTGTTGAGCTCACTTCACAGAAGCCTGCAGGATATTTGTCCAGTTTAGGAAGAAAGTGTTTTCCTTTACTCAAAGTACTGACTTGCACATGTCCCCCAGTGCCACCAGGATCACTATCCATCCCCTGCCCACTGCAACACCACAGGCACTGGCAAGGCTGTTTGTGCACTATAACCTGAGCAATCAATTCCTCCCCCTAGGAAAGAGGCTGCTCAAGCATCACAGTGTTCCTGGAATGTTTGGAAATACTTGTCAAAACACGACTCCGGTTTCATTGTTAGTTCTATTAACATTCAAACATTTCCCTTGTTGATTAAAGGCACTGGCTCCGTGCAACGTCTTAAAGTCAATACCTACCTGCCTCCTATCCAATTTCTTATGTAACTGCTGTTTTCCACACCACAAACGTTCTTCTCTTAATGACGAATGAAATGATTTATGCCACAATTACTACGCAGAGGCCTTTCAGGGCGGACGGAGGCCAAACCTCCCTGACCACAGGTTGCATTCTTCATGATGTTTGATCTGGACATCCAGCGCGCTGCGTGAGGGGAATCACATTTCTGCAACAGCGCAAGATCCCTGAGGTAGTTATCACTTTATTACAACAGAGCTGGACAAGGTCCCGCGAGCCAAGCTGCGCATCAGGAGTTGGTGTTTGGGGAGGCAGTTCACCTTCCTCAGCTTTTTGGAGTGGCCAATTGTACCATGGGAATAATAACACTTAACTATCCCCTGTAGAGCTATCTGTTTATAAAGTATCCTGAGATCCTCAATTGCTTTTCCACTGCAAAGCTGCTGGATGTGCACAGAGGATCTGGAATGCATGTGTACATTGCTTCTTATTTCAAAGGCCAGTAAAAGCTATAAAGCCACCCAATTCTGTAACGCGTCCTGTGTATTTAATACAGTGATACATCCACCCACCCTATCTCTGCAGTAATATACCCAGAATAGAGCTTGCACCATGCTCTTTGGTTAAATAAAACTACCACAGGAATGGCAAGGAGATAGCCATACAAATCAGGCTCTAGGTTTGTGGCTGGGCTGCTGTCAGACTCAGCACTGTGTCAGCACCGGCTTGCAGGAGCACACAGGCTGTATTAAAGCAGAATTAAGAATGGCTGATTTGTCCCCATATTTGAGCCTTCCCCTGAAGCAAGACAACATGCCACTGAGAAAGAGCTTGCCCAAAAGTTGTAGCATGGATGCCCTGATGTTGACTAAAATTCTGCCATCCCTAATACCTGAAAGATCTTAGCTCACATTTATTTTAGGATGTGGCTGCTTATTCAGAAAGCGCTCATGCTACTCAATACACATCCTTTCCTCTGCCTTAGAGTGGGGCACAGCAAGTGAAAAGCCCCTGGAGGAAGAAGGGTAAGGATATGGCCACCAGGCTATACAGCAGGGCCAGGACTCAGGGAAGAGTCCAGTGTGTGACATCTCCAAAGGGTTGGATACGAGGCGTGTTTCCATACCCCCTGCTGCAGGTGGGCAGCCAGGGTGGGCAGGCAGTGATAGGCAGACAGTGTCCTATGGTATCCAGGAGAGAGGGCTTCAAGTGTGGCCTTTGGGCTCCCAGAAGCTCATTTTGGCAATGCGTGGTTTCTCCTCACAGGCACCGGTCTGCACAGGCTGCTGGGGGATTAAACATGTTGTGTCTTTGTTTCAAACAGCCCCCCAAAGTAAAGCGTCCGTCTACACCCACAAGTGCAATGCTCAAGCTCATTTGAAATGTCCTAGTGGTGACGGCATGAATAGTTCTGGCAGGCAGAAGTGATCTCTGCCTTCTCCTCTCCATGCTCTGGAGCATTGTCTTGTTTCACTCCAAAGACTGGGCACACCCAGCCTGCACTGGCGGTCAATGGCACCTTGGGGAGCCACTGTGACCCCAGTGCAGTCCCCGCATGCAGCAGCTGTGCTGAGTCAGCATTATTTCAAGCTCTGATTTTAAATCTTTGCTTCTCACACCCTCCACAGGCTTGTTGTTTTGCTTTGGGTCTGGCTTTTTCTCTGCATTTTCTCCTATCGTTTGCTTTGCTCTTCAAGCTGATGACTTATTTTACCTCTACCAGCACCTCCCCATGCACAGCTCCTGTGGAATAAGCTCGCCGTATGTCTCTCCAGCACACTCATTCCTTCTCTTTTCCCCACAGATCAAACAATTTACCCTTCCAGAGTCCTCTATTCCTCATGTGTCCGTGCTGTTTGGTGGGAAACAAATCCCATAGGATGAGGTTGTGTTGCAGTCAGCTCGCAGAGGGTGCAGGCATAGAGAGAGCCTTCACATGGTGGCTTAACCTCTCTCGGTGTTCACCCTGACAATCATTTGGATTCTTAATCTTAGCAACAACAACTTTTCAGCTTGAAATTCAATAAACCTGCCTGGAATCACAGTCCTTTGGGCTGGCTAGCTAATAAAAAACAGTTTAGCCATTCCCATGCACCTTATTGATATAAATGGATGGTGACAAGAGCTCTGGAAAACATACCCCAGCGACTGCATCCGCTGATGCTATTTAACCTTTGGATGCTAAGGGTGGACAGCTTGGGCTCCTACTCCTGCACATGGACGTTGGTGTCTGAGCCCGTGTTTCAAATCAGTCTCACGTAACGGTCTGTTGGGTTGGAGGGACAGCTCGATACAGCACTGCGGGGCTGCAGCACTCGCTCTGGCATACAGGTCAGTTAGCAAGCCCCGGTGCTGATAAGGAATATTTGGCGATATTTATTCTGTGTGCCTAACCTGATATGATTCAGAGACTCATGTGACCACATCTCTGATCAAACTTGCCAGCATATTAAAACTTAAATGAAAGGTTTAAGTACTTCATTGCTTTGCTTCAACTCAGTATTGATTCCGGAGTTGCTTTCTGCCTGCTAAGGAAGCAAGCTTTGGGAGTGTGGGGGTACCAGTCCCCAGTATCACTTTTGCAAGGTGTTTCTTGAGCCCATCACAGGGTTAGCTCAGGGTGGTCTCTGTGTGCTGCTGTCTGCCTTGCTAAATATGACAGCACGAAGTGCAGGGGAGCACCTCGCAACAGCGCACTGGAGAGTTGGCAGGGGAAGGGAAGTGGCTTGTGCCACTGCATCCTGTCTCACATCTCCTCACGCTCCCTCCTCCAGCAATATCATCAAAGGTGACTCACAAGAAGCCTTATCCCGGAGGCATTTGGACAGGCATCTCACAGGCTGTCCCATTCCCATCTTATGGAAAGAAAGGTAAAGGGACTGCTCAAACCATTCAGACCCGGAGCTGATTTTGCTGACAGCGTCCTGTTATTATGTATAACTTATTTTGAGACTATCAGAAGGTTGCACTTCCAGGGAGAGAGATCAGGAGCTTCTCCTAGGCAGGGATTGGAAGAGCCATGACAGGAAAAAGAGGGGGTTTAGCCATGCCAATGCCAACAAGGCCTTCAAGGACAACCCCCCCCGCCCCTTGGCTGCCCTTGGTGGCCAAGCCCTCAGTGTGGTCCAGACTTACAGAGGAGCTGTGGGAGCATGACAGTGACAGGCTTGGACATCAAGTACACTGCCGGCCACATTGTATTTCAGCCCCTAGCTCAGAAAAAGGCAGCGACTCACCATCCGTGAGTTGCTGAAAGGGGTTTGATTTTTATCACTGACAGCTCTGGATATTAAAGGGATAAACAAATATAAAGTTCTGGGAAGAGAATGTTTATAAAGGGTAAAAAAGAAGAACAAACACATTGGCAGAGTAGCCCTGTGTGAAGGCGAGGGCATGTTCCTAGCTTGAGGGGGGAAGGAAAACTTAGGGGCTAATATGCGGCTTATGGCATAACAGTCCTAAAGTACATGCGATTGTGTTGTGCAGGCTTTACTAGGCTTCAAACATGGATTTTTTTTATGGTAAGAAAGTGGCTGAGACACAGTCCAGAGCCATAGTTTTTGCTGCACAGCCCTATATCCCAGGCTCTGCCTCGGTGAGCACTGCAGTGACGAAGCAGCTTCAGCAAGCGTGTGCTTAATCGGGTCTGTGCTCCCCAGCCTCACATGAGTGTGCTGCACTAGAGGTTAATAAACGGGAAACCTAAAAATATCCCACTCTAGGGAAAACTGCGAACCTTGAAGTCCTTCACACAGGACTATCTCAATACCCCTTTGATTTCCTGTTGCAAAGGGCTTCCAAATGTTATAAGCTTTTAGTTTTCCTCCAAATGAAAACCAGTTCAAAACCATTAAAGGGCTGAGCTGACTTGATCTGAGATGCAGACCTTTACATCACCCAGCAACCTTAAAGCTCCCTGGGTTGGGATCGGCTGTTTCCATCCTATTACCCCACTCCAGGAGCACCGTGAAGGCGTTTGCCTTCTCTTGACGTGGAGGAACAGTCACTGCAGCGCTTCTGAAATGCAGTCACAGTGTGAGAAACCACCCTGAATTCTCACTTTGGTTTGTGTTTTAGGGCTTAGGGAAGCTCCTGATCCTCCTTTGGTGCTCTCCTTTTGGGGAATGGGGCTCAGAATAGTAACAATAACGGGTGTTGCTCTTACCCTGCTAACTTTACATGAGATCAGGATTTGGCCCTGCTTTTGCCAAAAGTCAATGACGGCAGCGGCTCCTCACGCAGTGTTCTGATGATGCTGCTGTTGTTTTTATTTGTATCGATTTGCTGGCACCTCCAGCGCAGCAGTTGTGAGACCAAACATCTCGCAGCCTGACACGCTGCCAAGCCGTCTCTGCGACGGTGGAATAACCACATTTCATTTCTCTGTCTGCTTCTCCCCCCATTGTTTTCATTTAAACCGATGGTGTCACTGGCGAGGGTCTCTGCTGACATGTAGCATTTCCTCGCCGCAGCCCCGTCTCAATGCTTCCCCACACAATGCGACAGTATTGAGATGTCAGAGCCTCTGTGCCTGATAAAGGTATCAAGACAGATCCCGGTCCCAGCGACAACAGCACAAACTGAGCCCTCCCCAGCGGCCACCAGCGGTCCCCGCTGTACCCCTCACTTATGCCAACCCTCCGCAGTGCCCTGGCTTTTCCTCTGACCCGAGCAACCTCAGCTTGGCTCTTAACGCAGGTTGGGGTTTTGGGGGCCCCTGTGCAGAGCATTTTCAGCTCTGCTAATATTTGCATCTATTTTTGGCGAATGAGCTGTTGCGTCAAGGGGGATTAAAGCAGAGCTGTGACTTCTTGCGAAGCCGCTTGGATCGCCTGTCCGCGGGAGCTGAGGCATGTCACTTAGGCAGCTCAGCTGTGTCAGGGGGTCTCTGAGATGACCGCACTATCCCAAACCATAGCTGTGATCCCAAACCATAACTAGATCATTGTAATCATAACTAAATGCAAGTGACATATAATTAGGATTTATTAAAGCAAGGAACATGCAGAGTCTGCAGAGGCTGTGATTATTCCCATCAATAAAACACAGCGATTCTGGGGTTTGGTGGGTGAAGCCGGGGGGAGGGAGGGGGCTCTAATCAGGTTGCAGGTGGCTTCGTGTCGGGGTACAGGATGCAACCATGCAGGGGGAGAGGATGCATTGCCTGCTGGCTGTGCAAGCCCTCAGACTGAGCCGAAGCGCTGCTCATCGTTTGGCGCACAGAGCCCCTCCAGCCCCTTCCCACCGCCTCATCTCAGCAAACGCGCACTTCTAGGGCCAGAGAAAGGAATCGCGCGGGTGCCGCCCCGGGAGCGCTGCCGGGAGGCTGAGCCGGCTTCAGCTCACGTCTACGGGAAAAGGGCGCCTGCCTCACCCCGAGCGCTCGGCGGGAGAACCCAGCGGCCCGGCCGCCTCCTTCCCCCTCCCGTCGGAGCCCCGTTCTTCCCCCCCCCGCAGCCCCGGGGGCCGGGCGCGGAGCGGAGCGGAGCGGGCGGCGGGCGCGGCCCCCCGCGGCGGCGGCTGTGGGGCGGGGCGGGACGGGGCGGTGGGGCGGGCGGCCCGGCCCGGCGGGCGGAGACATCGCGGCCGCCCCGCTCCGCGCCCGCGCCGCTCCGAGCAGACGCAGGAGAGCCGCGGCGGCGGGTGGACGGGCGGGCTGCGGACGGGGCTCCTGCGGGCGGGCGCGCTCGCTCCCTCCATGCGCGGTGCGCGGCCAGCCGCGGGGCTTGCGCAGGTAGGCGCCCGCACTCAGCGCGTTCCCCCCGCGCGTTTTTACTCCATCCACCGCTTTTTTCCCCTCCCTTTTTACTACTGTTTGTCCTTTTTACCCTTATTTTTCCTCCTTCTCCGTGTCGGCACCAGGGGCGGGGCGGTTCGTCCTCCCCTCCCCTAAGCGCCTCTTCCCCTCTCCTGGCAGCGCGGCGGCGGAGCGGAGCGGTGAGCGGCGGCAGCATGCGGCCGCGGGATGTCTGAGGCGGGCGGTGCGCTGCCCCGGCGCCGCGCCGGAGGCATGCGGGCGGCCTGGGGCTCCGTCTGGTGCCTGTGCCTGGCGGCGGCCGTCGCAGGGATGCCGGCGGGGCGGCGGGCCGGCGGAGCGGCGGCGGAGAGGAGCGGCGGGCAGCCGGCAGGTAAGGCAGCCTGCGCGGCCGCGCACACGTGCTCCGCGCTGCGGAACGGGTCGGGAAGGGGGGATCGTCCGCGGTGGGGGTCGGTTTAACTCTCCGAGCCTCCCCATCAGAGTGCGGAGCGGGGCCGGTGCGGACCGCCGGAGCCGTCTTGGGAGAGGGAGTTCGGAAGGCGGGAGGCGGCAGCCGGGCGGGCCGGGTTCTCCTCCTCTCCCCGCGGCTCGGGCAAGCCGCAGAGGCGCCCAGGAGGGAAGAACTGCTTTTAAGACGCTGCCTGTCTCCCTTGAGCCCTCTCCCAGCCGTGGCAGTGCATGCAGCACCCCGGGTGGGACCCGTGGCTGCGGTTGGGGAAGGAAGGATGCCTCCCTGGCGCGCATCTTCAGCGCACATCCGAAGTGCTCCGCGAGTGTGTGTGCTTGGGTGGGGAAAGTAAGGAAGAGTCGTTTATAGCGAAGTTGTAGGAGCAACACGAGTCGCGCCGGCTCCAGGCAGGCACACGCCGGATCGCAGCTTAGTAACTGCGGCTGTGCTGAGGAGGGCACAGCATTTCGGGGGAGCCAACGAAGGTCCCCGCTCGAGTGGCAGCGCTGCGGTCGCAAGTGAAAGAAAGTTGACACGTCGGACAAAAGCTGTTTAGTTTGCTGTTGGGGCTTTCTTAATGATGCACGGCGGGTTTGAAACGTGTCTCTGATACGCCTCAGCTGCTACCTGAGTCCCTGTTTATTTTTCAAAGCTCTTTAATGGAAGGGAGCCCCCTCGCAGTCCCCCGTTTCGGGGTTGCATGTACCCGGCAGAAAGTTTCCATTGTTCAGGAAAGGGTTTGAAGCCTGTTTGCCAAAAAAGTGACAGGGGAATAAATGGGCTTCGTGGAGGCTGGGGGGTGGGGGCATTACTTTCATACCCCTTTTGGTTAAAGCTATAAATCACACCGGGGGTTGGTTTTGTTTTCAAGAAAGTCCTAATAAAACACCAGATTCTTAGTGTAACTCGTTTGGCTCATTTTTCACAGCCAAAGGAATTGATTTATGGGGCAACATCTCGGCGACTTGGTCAGAGCAGTCGAGGTCGGTGTGCGGGAGGAAGGGAGCAGCCTGGGCTGCTTGTAGGGGTGGGAAGTGGCAGAAGCGAAGTGTCCCCACTTCTTGGTTTAGGCTTAAGTATGTATTGGCACTGGCACTTTAGACAGGGTTGAAGCAATGGGGTAGGGAGCAACCTCGGTGGTCCCTTGGGTTTCCCCCCACACCTTTCAGCCCGTAGCTGGGGGCTGATAATGTGTTCAAGCGGTGCTCAACCCTCCTCGTGCTCTTAAGACACCTTTGCAAGTTAAGGCTTTAGGATGTTGTTGGACATGTAACAAGTGACACAAAGTTCGCACTGAGGGAAACATCATCAGATGTCTGTGAGCTGAGCGATGGGTTGGGATTTCTAGGGGCTCCGGTAGAAATCCTCAGGACAGGCTCTCTTACTGCTGTCAGCTTTCCCCAAGGCAGAGTTGTCACTGCCAACCCCCTCTGTGCTCCGCGGGAGCAGGATTCAGCTCTGTGCAGAGGGCTTCCCTTAAATCCAACACCCAGCGATGGCTCCAAGGGTCACCCATCACTAGGAACAGGCTGGGGGCTGCGTAGGGATGCTGGTGGCTCTCCCACCACCAACAACCACGTGTGCTGTAGGGAAGCATGAAGCTGGTGCTGCTCACCCAGCTCCATGCTGAAGCCAGCAGCTCTGCAAGCACAGGGGCACCCCACTGCCCATCCGACCTGGGGGGGAAAGGTTGTGCAAAAGAAACTGTAAAGAATATAAACCTTCAGAGCCAAGTAAAAACACATTTTACTTTTTCAGTCTTTTTGAATTGAAAGGTAAAAAGCAAATTCTTTCTCCTAGTCAAATGGGCCATGGGGTATTGGCTCATTACTGAGGGTTGTTGTTCACTGGGCTTTGCATTTACAGTCTAAGGCCTTATTTTCCATAAAGGGGCTTGGAAGGATTTTTCCCCAGTGATCTAATTCTCCACACGGGGCTGTGAAGGCTATAACAGCTACTGCTTTGTGCCTATACTCAGCTACATAAAACACACATTGAAGGGAGGCATTCTGGAGGTATGTGTATGTTTGCTAATATGAATACTCGCTATTAGCGGAGGTGGAGGGGGTGCAGGTTTTAACATCTCCGCAGGGAGGTGTTCGGCTGTTGGCAGGAAGGAGGCAGATGGCGGGGCTGTTGCTGAATAGAAGCTAAACTAAAAACACCAGGGGCCTCATCTGGGCTGAGTTTCTCTTCTCTCCCTTTCTCGGGGCTGCTGCAGGAAGAACAATGTCAAATTTCCCCCCCCCCCCCCTTTTTTCTCTTTTTTATGAATGAAAGTAGAGAGGCGAGGCAGGATTGAATGTGTATGTCATTCAGGGGCTATGACAGAGATGATTAGGGAGGTCAGTGAACTCCTTTGCAGCCTTGAGCATGCGGTCACTCTATTCAGCAGCCACAGAATAGACATCAATATAAAAAAGCCCGTCCAATTTGCATTAGTATTCAGATAAAGATATTACTTGGTACGATTTGTGCATGTCAAGTAACGCTGGCTGTTTTCTTAGACAGCAGACCGACTGAAACAGGAGAGTTTTGCTTTTAAAAACTTCAGATAACCGGCATGTCTCCTGTGGCTGGTTTGTGTGTGTCTGTCTGCATACGGTGTACGTGGAAAAAGGGAATTTCTGGGCTCCTTAGGATTCGTAGTGCACTAGTTAGCTGCTAAAGCTGTCTGCGTGCATTGAAAGAGTTGCATAGAGAGCCACTAATGTCTGAGCAGGTTTGTGCGGGAAGGGGAGAGCTCTCCCAATCTGTCAGGAGCAGGAACTGAAGTTCCCTTGTGCAGCACTGGAGTCAAATTGTCACTCAAGAGTTACTGCACAGGCAGATTTCAAGCCAAAAGAATGGAAAAGGGGCTCTTTCGGGATTTTGCTGAGGTTGAATGGGAGGGCATGTACCAATTCCTATGACTTTTGTGCTTGGGAAGAACTGGTGATATGCTGGTTGAGATGTCACTCTTCATGAAGCTGGTGGCAGCCAGGCTCTCCTAGCCTTTCGACAAGCACCCAGCAATGGGTCCAAGGTGTAGTGTACGGTGATCTGCATCGCTTTGCTTTGTGTGTTTGAGCATTTCAAATTTCACCTGGAAATTAAAGAGGTATTGCAGTGAGCCCCAAATGTCACCAACCATTCCTGGAGCCGTCCTTGGGATTTGTGTGTTAAAACCCTCTGAAAAGAGTCTTTGATATATTGATCGTGCTTCCTACTTTTGCTTGAGACCAGAAATGCTTTAGATTCAGTGGGCAGCTATGAGCGATGCAGTTCTGAGATTAAAAGTTGATCTATTTGTTCTCATTAACAGCTAAAAATTAAATCTTTAATGTTGAGGCCAATATATTTTACTGAACGATAAAATAAGAGGACATAAGTAAAGGATGATAAAATATGGCTTACATAAAAATCTATTTCTTAACTAGCAAATAGTGAACTACAAAGTCCATTCCAGTGCAGAGACAGACTCAATATATTTGATACTGGCTGTATAACATCAGGTCTTCTGCACGTATTGACAAGGGTCACTCCAATTAAATCTGAGGGTTTCTTTTTCCTTTTAATTAAGACTTTATTAACAACCACTGAGTAGGGAACGTGATGAAAGTAAATCTGAAAATGGTATAGTGAAGTGTTGGTCTGCTAATTAAATCACACAATTAAGGCAAGCCATTCTGACCAGCACAGTGACTGTTATGACTCCCTCCAGCAAATCTTCAGTGCTGTTTGGGAAAGCGTACCTGTCCCAAAGCCTGCCTGAGCATGGGTTTGGAAGCTGGGCAAACACTAAAGAAGTCTTGCGTCACTGCTGCATATGGCCCATTTCCATCCAGTGGGACCCAGTCTGCTGCTTGGACAAAGCTGAAATCTTGTGTGAAGCTGGAGGAGGACTTTCCCCCCTTTATAAGGCTGGGAAAGAAAATATTTCTTCTTAAAATATAGTCAATAAAAGTGAACTTTGACACCCAGCTCTGTGCTTAGAAAGCTGTCCTCCCTGAAAATTTACTGCGTACATCTGCTGTTTCACTTGGAGACCCTAAAAGACAGGGAATCAGCCCAGTTTCTGAGCAGTTATTAAAGCTCCATTTTACAAAAGCATTTGACCAAGCTGTGACAGTGATCTGTCAGCTGGCACACAGAGCTGTGACTGAAGGCATTAGCTGAACTGTAATTTCAGCTAAGGTTTTAGGGCATGGCCTGCTGGTGGGTTTCTGTGACTGGTCTTTGAAGTGTGTAGGGTCCAGTGCAGGAGCCTGGGTGTGAGCCCTCGGACTTCAGAATAGGTGGACAAGTGGCTGTGTGGTTCTCATAGAATCAACTAGGTTGGAAAAGACCTTTAAGGTCATCAAGTCCAACCGTTACCCCAGGACTGCCATAGTTTAGCTTTTGTCAATTTTCAGTATATGTGGGGTAGACCCAGCAGGAATATTGCAAATTCAGATATTTCTACTAAAAATAGAAGTGAAATTCGCTTCCCGGTTTGGTGACTTTCTCCCAGCTGTGCTGAACCTGATACACAGACAATCAATTAAACAGACTTGAATCTGTTCCCTGTTTGAGTAGCTTTTTCTCCTTTTTCCTAGTGTACTGCATGCTTGTAACTTCTCCTATGTCTTGGGAGCTTGTCTGGCTCTCCATACCTGTTTCTTTGGGGTTTTTTTTTCTGATCCTTTAAAACCCAACCAAAACCCAAAACCCTAGCTTGAAGTTGCCTGCCGACTCAGCACCCTCCAAGCCATTCGATAGCGTGGTTTGATGTTTCGGTGTTTGCCATTTCATCTCTTTTTAATACTGCTTAGTTAATAGACTTTATTCTCCTCCATGTACTAGGCTGGATGCCAGAGAGGATGATGGCTTGGTAAAAATTTACCTCACATCCTTTTCTTTGCAGCAAATGGGACTGTGGTTCAGGAAAGCCATTCACGGTATGTGGAAGCGGGCAGTCCCTGCTGTTAGGGGCGAGTAAATCTGATAGCACCCCTACTGCAAACGCTGAGCTAAACCCATGTCTGAAGACACGTACGATACCGAAGGCACCTTAAATACCTTGTTACACCCTGACTGCTTTTCCTTGGCCTCCTACAGAGCTTATCAGCTTACTGTTTGCTGCTCTTTTGGCTGTTTATCTGGGGATCTTGTAAAGAAATATGTACTTTTTCTTTGACTGTCCCGGTGCCCCCTTTCTGATACGCTCACAGCTCAGGTTGCCAAGTGCTGCAGATATGATTTAAAGCCCTGAATGTGTGAAGAAGGGCTTTTATTCCTGCGGTGAATGCGGTCTTGCTGGTGTGCTTACCCCTGAAGTATCTGCTCCTTGGCTTGAATGACCAGGAAGTTTCTGTGATATCAAAAGCAAACAAGAACTGTGAGATACGAGCTGAGTAAAACCTTTGGTAAACTTAGTAGTTAAAATGTGAAAGGTAATAAGATGTAAACCTGCCCTGTTATTCTGATAGGCTCTCGGGGGGGGGGGGTGGGGGGGTGGGGGGTGGTGTTGCATTCAGGTGGATAGGGACTAGCCAGGAAGTTAACTTTTTGTTTATTCCTGGAACACTCAGCTTATGCAATGTAGCAAAGCTTTTCATTTAATGAAGAATACAGCAGCACAGTTGAGCAAGAAAACCTTTCTCCAGTAACTGCTTCAGTTTCAGATGTGCTCATCTAAAAAAGGTGTGGTATTTATTGCAGAGGAGGAGGTAGGTCTCGTGTGCTGGCCTTGCTTTGTCAAATCTAGAAAGCAGAGGAAGATAAAGAGTTGGTTAAATAAAGAGGCGATATTAAAACTTGGAAGGAGATTTCTTTATCACGCAGAACTGTATGCAAAACAATTACCATGTGCTTACACGCTTAGCATCTGTGAGATGTTGGGGCTGTGCCATTTCTGCAGGTTGTGAGGGGTTAAAAGTGTTAATGACTCAGAAGTGAGAAGGGTTCCAAGTTTTCGGGTGAGGAAAGGACGAAGTCTAGGATCACTCTCTGCAAGCAAGGGAAGTTCTGCAGGCTGTGGTGCGTGCTGAAAGCACTCTTCCCTGGGAAGGCCACAGCATGAGGACCCCAGCGTTTGTATTTGCACCCAGGGATTGTACTGTGCACTACTGAACTACCTGGAAATACCAAGCTGACACATGGCAGCGTGTTGGTTGGGTTTTCTTTCCCTCTTTTCCTTTTACCTAAGGAGGCAAGCCTCCTACATTCATTCGTTTAAGTATAAGGCATTTAGGGAAAGGAAATAACAGGCGCACTATGGCATGCCAGAGACCCAAAAGGCTGGCTTCCCAACTCCTGCTGTTTGATAACTGATGAAAGTATTTATCAGCTTGTTTTCATTTAATGTAGAAAATTGAGTGTTTTATTGTTGTGTCTTTATTGTACCAAACTACCTTGTGCTGTTCACAAGAAATGTCACTGAACTATTTCAGCTGATGTAGTTAAGTCAGTGAAGCTGTGGAGACCAGATCACTGCTAGGTGATGTCTTGGCCTTCGTGGAGATGGGATGCAGACATGGTCCCCGTAGCAGGACCCGTATCCTGGAGCTGTCTGGTCCCTGGTGGTGTTGGTGGTGGCTCGACAGAGGGACTGGTGGGGTTTCATCATGGCCGTGGGGCAGAGAAGGTGATGGGAAGTCCTGAGGCTGTTTCTGTTTAGGGCTCCGTGGGGTGCTGCAGGGTAACTGCAGCGCCCTGGACTGACTACTTATCTCCTCTTACTGTCCCTGGGGAAGGCAAAATAAGCATCTCTGAAGGCTTTTCTTTTGAGGAAGTGTGAGCTATGGGAGAAGTTCCTGGACCCTAATGATGAGACCAGTTTTTATCGACTTTGTGCATTCCCTGTCAAAAAAACTCTGATAAGCTCCCAAGAATTGGATTTTTAATTTTACTTTGATGCTTGGCAGAGCTTGTAAAGATCCTTCATGGCAAGCTTGGCTATGGGTTGTTGCTTTGTTTAGGGGTTTCGCTGTTCTCTGCTGCTTGTAGTCTTGTAAAAATAATAATGAGGTCCTGATCTTGCGCCTATTGAATCCAAAGCAAAAAGCCCCCATTGATTTCCAAGGGAGCAGGCTGAAGCCCTTCACAGATCGTGGTGGGAGCAGCTATTTAGCATAAGCAGGGGTTGTTTGGGAAGTTTTCTAATGATCCAAACATTTTAACAAGCAGAGGAAACTCAGAGAGTAAAAGGGCTCCCCGCTTTGGGGGTGGGGAGATGCCTGGTGCTGCTTCATGGGGGCAATCCCTGGAGCCGGCTCTCTGACCTCCCGTTCCTCTCACCCTGCTGTAAGGCAGACCTTCGCTTCCCATCTTGGCTTTTATAACTGCGGCTTTGGTGCAAACCGGTGGCAGCATCACAGGCCAAACGCGACGGTGACGACCCGAGGCAACGGTGATGGTCACTGCCCTGGCCCCCCCATCACTCTGGCGCAAGTCCTGCGTGGAGCCGAGCCGCAGTGCCCTCCGCCATGCGCTCATGCGCCATCCTTATTGCCATTGTATCAGTGTCGGCCGGCATTAGCCCCTAGTGCTGTGATCTGTGGGCCGCACAATGCGCCGGGGAAAGTGTTAATAATCCCCTGCGGGGGTCCGCAGCGAGCCGGGGCCGAGCCGGCTTTTCCTGCACCGAGACCATTGCGCTGGGGTAGGAGCCGGTGAGGAGCTCTCCCGGCACTTTATGGGCTGTCAAAGCAGGGGAGAAAGGAGTTTTCTCAGAGGATTTGGAGTTTGTTTTTTTCATACCCCCCTCTTTCATGTGCAAGACTCAAGTAGAAGAAATTTCCTCCCAGCAAAATACTTGAGCAGCTTGTTTGGAGGCTGTAGGTCTTGAGCTAGCTGATGATTTGATCTTCGTTTAGGTTTTTATAACTTGTCTATATACATTCCCCAAGGCAAGAGTTTTGTTCCTAGCCGGTAGCAGGATCTGTGCAAGATGAGCCTGTTGATTCCCCAAGGTGTGCTTTGGGAGATGGGGGGTATCGGAGCTAAAAGTGAAGGGGAAAAACTAGTTGCAGTGGGAAGATTGTGAGTGTGCCCTGACAACCAGCATGTGCAACCAAAGATAAATCCTCCATGAGCCTGTCTTTAATTAAAAGAATGACTGGAATTAGGCATAGAACCATCTCTCCTGATCTGTATCATGTGTATCTCTATGAATAAAGCATTTTTGGTGAGGGAGAAGAGAAAAACACCAGATTTTAATCTTCCTTTGGTAGCCGATACATCTGCCTTTTGAAAGGGCATATTTCTCCCTGTCTTGGAGTACCCAGGCCTGTTGACAGTAAACAACTGTCACTTGGCAGTTTATGAAAGAAGAATGTTTGAGAAAACATGTCCAGTTTAAATAGTTATGTTAATAGGCTGGGGATTCAAGTGGGGGGGCTGGTAAATGGAGGTGCATAAATTAGCTGGTATTTACTGCGTAAGAGATGAGCTATGAGTTAATGCGGGGGGGCGGGGGGAAGGGGGAAGAAGGAAAAACCACATGAATTTTTACAGCCGGTGTGTTATGCATGGTTTCTGTGAAAGCATTATTATTTATTCCAGGGAAAACTCAAAAAGCCTCTTTTTATTTTGCTGTGTGTGGTGTGTTGGGCCCTGGGAGGCCCCCAGGTGGGATGCGCCGCAGGGCTGGGAGCCCAGCACTCCCACTGACCGGCCCCAATGCTGCTTCACGCTCCAAGGGCAGCAGTTAGACCTTGCAGCACCCCTGATGCGTCCTTAGCCTTTGCTTTGCGGGGGTGATGGGAAGAGGAGGCTGCAGGAAAAGTCTGCCCTCCCAATTTGTGCATTGATTAATTACAGAAAGGAAGGAAAAAGCCAGCAGTAAGGAACAGCAGATGGTGTCCTCTCTGCATCCCTGCCTCAAGTTGCTACAAATCCATCACCCACCTTCTTCAGAGTTACAACACTCATGAACGTAGTGAGTGATGAGCGAGAGCAAAGCGTTGTTTCCAGCTCGGCATCAGTATCAAAAGCATAATGAATGAGAGCCTGATGTCAGGCGCTTGAGATCTGTAATTAAGCATAAAAAACAAGTTTCAGGCTTTCCATTCTCCTGATTTCTCTGGCCTGGGAACAAGTGTATAAGCGGCTATTGGGGAATGCTGGCATTGGTCTGGAGGATACTGGGTAAAGCCACCCCCCTTTACTCTCAGCTCCCATTCTAGCTGGGTTACAGTATTAATGCAGTAGATACTGTGGCGTTTAAGTAAATACAGTGTTACAGACGCTCAAGCTTACTTTCGGCCTTGGCTATCTTGGAGGGGGCACCTGGACAGCAACACCTTCTCTTCCCTTCATTCCAGCTAGAGCAGAGAGAGATGCAGGAGCAAATGCGAACATCGGACGAAAGGGTCACAGTTTTCTTTTGGCCAGTGGCTCAATTAGTATTGCAGTTATTTGGACACGGAGGCAAAGGAAACCCAAACCTGAAGCCTCCGGCCACAGAAATGCTTTGCAATATGCCCAGACAAAAAGGAAAATAACTCCTAGAAAGTGTTTATGGGTTGTACTGGGACTCCAACCTGTGTTGTTATTTAGTGAAGGAATGAGTTTTCTGCCTCATTTTTATGTGTAGGCTGTTGGCATCAGGGGATGTGGGGGGAAAAGTCTTCATGGAGGGATGAGAACAACAGAGGGGCAGACAGCAGGGTGTTCCCCTATGCCCCATCTCCCTTGGTGCAGGGGCAAAAAGGGGCAGGTTTGTACCTTCCACTGGTTCCTACAATAGGTTGAGAAACTGAGCTGTCTGCCTGGGTCTGATGACCACACAACGTAAATCCTTCCTGTGAGGAGCCCTCAACAACCCGAACAACGTCATCTTGTGGGTGGAATGTGTTAGTCCTGGCGAAAAAAGGGCCTGAAACCTCCTCAGGTGCTTTCAAAATAAGTGTAAATGCTTGGAGTGGAGATTTTCTTCCCCTCTGTCCCCCTTCTCCCAGTGCATAGGAAATGAAGCGCGGACAAACAGGGCAGTCTTTGCAGGAATAACCTCACCCACTGCTTGAGCCCGGTCTTTTTAGGGATGAAAAAGAACAGTTGGAGGAACAACGCATGGAGTCTCGGGGCAGGTGGGAAGATGGGATGCCCCTGCATTAGCCACCCACCCTCAGAAAGGGAGTGGAGGGGCTGGAATGCTGTGGACGGCTCTTGTTCCATTTATGGGTGTATATGTCAGTGTGGATAGGTACAAATACACGAGGAGGTTGAACAACCTCCTTCTGTGCCTGACTTTCAGACAAACCCAGCCCGTGAGTGGCTGCTGGGCTCATTTTTTGTCATACATATATTCTATCTGCCGTAGAGAAGTGGCTGTTCTATTCTCCCTTGGCTTGCCTGCTGCAATGACCATCCCTGCTGTCACAACAGCATCCATCTGGGTGCTTGTTCTCAGAGAGAAGAAAGTGTTCGGGGGTGGGGGGGTGGGGAAGGAAGGGAAAAGCTGATAAAATCAGATTGTAGAGGATAGGGCAGGTGTACAAAAGTGGAAGGTCGCTGGTGCAGGTAGGACAAGCCATGTCCTGCTGCAGGACACTGGAGAGGGCCCTCTGCAGAGGGTCTACATTTCCTTACAGCAGCATTAAGATAGCTGTGTACAGGGGCATCTAACCTCCTTCTGGTAATACGGGAGCCTAGCGTAGTAGTTTGTAGATGATTATTTGGGGGGCATTAAAACTGCTTGAAGGCAGCGGGAACCAAGACACGCATGACTTCCTTGAACTCTCTCCTAATTTATTACGTGCAGTCCAAACCCCACCGTAATAGATATGGTTGCAGAAGACCATTAAAAGGTCCATTCTGGTGAACCTGATGCCCTGCTGTTGCTGCTGGAAATGATAAACCGCTGTGTTTGGGTCGGATGGTATGTGATGCCCTGTGTGTGTGCGCGTATGCATGGAAGCTGGTAAGTCCTGCTAATTTAGGGATTGTTTTCCAAGTCTGTTTTCTATAACTCAGTAGACTTAATACAAATAAAGAACTGACCAAGTTTCCTGTGAGAAGCACAGAACAAATGCTAAGCATGGGATTTGAATGGAGAAAGGTGAAAACACAAATGTATACAGGAACAGCAAGTCAAACAAGCTGAAAAAATATTGTAAGGTTGATTTAACAGAGCAGTGAACTCAAAGCTGTCTAATCCCTTTAGCAGCCTTCTTTAAAGAGGAGAAATAAAGGAATTCTTGACATCTACTTTTCTTTCACTATCTCTCCCAACTCCTAATAATAATAATAAGGATAAGACTTGAGTTTAGCACAAGGACAAAGTGTTGCAGCTTCAGTTAGATGTGCTTTCTAAATAACAAAACCCATTTGTCATTCGCGACTTCAGATTAAAGTGGATCAGGCTTCCCGAAAGGAGATTACTGTTAAACTTCTCCCAGCTTGGGTACCTGGCACCTAAATCTTGCTTGAGGCGCTGAAATAACAGGCTTGGTTTTGAAAGATGCTGAGCCAGGTCGGGCTCTGCATTTAAATCGCTTCAGCACTCTCAAAATCTGGCTATTCATTTTGATGCCTAGATATGGATTTCTGGGCTTAATCACCGACCTTTGCATTTCAAATGTTTGACCTTTGTTTTCTTTACTAAGTACGCAGACAGAGCGGCCCCCAGATTGTTTTGGTTTTCCTTTGACACAGCTGGAAAGAGCCAGCAGAGAAGACTTGGAAATTCTGTGTCTTATTACTGAGAAACGGGGATCTTTGAAAAGTACCATTTTACGTTACTCAAGGGAAACTTGCAAAAAGGGCAATATTTACTCCTTTTCCTTCACGTGAACATGATCCGCCATATATCTAAACCCCACAATCAGTTGGAAATAAACCCACCCAAACTACCCTAAACCTTTGCCCTCTCTTAATTCGCGTACAAGAGGATGGGGTTTTTTTTGAGATGTGCTTCCCTCTCCTGAAATAGAGGCAATTGATAGGCTCATAAAGAAATACCAAACATTAAGTCCTAATCTCCATACAGAGGAGCCTGACCCTTTTTATGGCGAGAGAGGGTAGAGGGAGGAAACGGGGCCAGGAGTTTGAGGTTTAATGCTTATTAAAGTTTTAGTGGGTGGGAAAATGCAATCAATAAATTCTGTTTAATGCCTCGGCACTGGTGTTAGTTTTCACGAGCTGCATTGGAGGGCAGTTTTCATTTTGAAACTAGGACACTCGTAGTTGGAATGACAATTAATGGGGAGTGAATATGGTCCCAGTTGGAAGCCGGTTTTGTGAATAGCATGAAAACTCCCCCCATCTCCCGCCTTGGCTGCAGAGTGGGGTAGCTTCCGTTTTTAATTAGCAAACCAGGCAAAATTTAGCTCATTGTGTCTTTCTGCTCCTTTGGCCCAGTGGATATCTTGGATTTCTCCATCTTGCTGTCATGAGGCTGTTCTTTTCATTTTTCCCCTTCAGTTTTGGTGCAGGGAGGAAGGGGGAGCTTCAGGATACTTAGGATTAAAGTCATTGTTCGGGGGTATTTGCAGCCAGCTGCCTGCATTAAATGAAGATTAGAGGAGCGCGCATTAAAAGTGCAAGGGAAATGCAGAGGAGCTGGGATTTGGGAGCTGCATAGCTGTGAACCGAAGGGGAAAGGTTGGGGCTTTATGGCAGATTTCTTCTGATGCCATGTGATCTCAAAGCCCGCTTCAGACAAGCATCACAAGTACCAAAAAAGCATCACAAGTAACTACGAGGGCCAGGCCTGCCTGGGAATTGTGAAGGGACCTTTGTAAAGGTCTTCGCATCTCTTTAAAGTTCATATGATGTAAAGCTAAACTTACGGGCCTTATGTACTGCTTAAAAATTCATCTACAAGAGCGCTAAAGAGATGGTGAGTGTTTTGCTAGAATTCACTGAATAGCTGAAAACCCACCCTGGAGGTCAAACCCCCCAAAGTAATGAATTTTTGAAGGATTTTAGGAAAGAAATGTGGGTGTAGAGGAGGAGCCCAGAAGAAGTAACTCAAAGGGATTACTCAGCAAGGTGTGCTGATTCTTTTAAGGATTTATCAGGAAGTTTTAAAGTATTTCCAAAATTTCAGTTTCTTTATGCTTTGTGGAACACTCACTTGTGTAATCCGTCATTCTTGGTGCTAATTGCTTGGTACATGTTACCTACAAAAACCTGCTGGGTAACCTGGTCCAGCAAAGCAGGAGGGATGGCATGGTGCACTGATGCTGAAGAGCATAGGTTTGGTCATAAGACTCAGTCCAGCTCCAATGGAGGCTGGGAACAAGCTTTGCCCAGTCCGTTGGGGTGCTGGGAAGCCCTCAGTCTCTACCTCAGTTTCCATAGCTGTCTCCACTGGCTTTGGAAAGGGGCTGTGGCAGCTGCTTGCTTGCTGCAACGATGAGGTTTCTTGGACACCCTCATGCATGAGGAGCAGGAATGTAAAACATCAGCCACTTTATGGTGGGATCTATGTGCTGAGATGCCCCTGCTGAGCTGTGCAAAAGCTGGGGCCAAGTTGGCCACTGTTCTTCAGAGGCAGACACTAAAAGGGTGGCGACCGATTTGCACAGTGTCTTGTGCTCCTCCTAGGTTCAGCCCAATGGGTGTCCTGTCACTCTGCCTTGACCACGTTTGGCCACTGTGGTTGGGTGAAGAGGGCTGTGTGACATGTGGCTGCAAGGATGCACTCGCCCACGTGCCAGGCTGGGACTGTTGTCATCCCCACTGCAAGCCTGGGCTGCTGAGATGTGATAACAGCTCACTGATAGCCCCCTCTGGAGAAAAGCACAAAGGCTTCAGCACAGGGACAGCAGGAACCATCTGCATGGTGGAATCCTCTAGGTGATTCAGCATGAACCAGGAGCTCTTGCAGGACACATGGAGCAGCACAGTGTGGAGACCTCAGCATCCTCGTGCTGCCTGGCGTCTCCTCCACTGCTCCCTGTCCTTGGGGACCACTGATGAAGTAGAGGATGTTTCATATCAGTTCTTCTATTTCTGTTGAAGGAATGCAGAGCTGTGAGACAGGTAGATAGATACAGGTGGTGGTTGCCTTCCCTCTGGTGTTTTGAGTGGGGAACCAAGGAAAATACTTGATTGCACAGTCTTGCCAGATTTTAAGAACTCCCCATCACTGCCTGTTGCCTTAAGCCAGCAAAGCCCCAGCCAAAGGCTGTCCTTGGGACAAGCTCTGGGCTCTCAGCAGCAACCAAGGCTTTGTGTCTCCTGGGTTTTACATTCCCATTTTTGTTGGGTGTAGCCAGGAGACCCCTTTGATTTGTTCCCTGTTGTGTTTCCTTTCTCTCCTCAGGGCTTTCCAAGTGCCACAAGGAAATCCTCCTGGCCAAAGTGTTTCTGTAACTGTTTTAGCTTTGTGACGATTTATTTCTTCTTCCAACTCCCAGCATCTGAATTGGGTGATCTGAGAAAACAGTCCATTAAAAGGAGGATACTGTAGAGTCCTCATGAATCCTGTTTTCTACTTGGCCGGTGGAACAGAAAGCTAATTGCCAGTAGTAAATCCATTCAAAGGAGGGCTGGAGGGAGGGAGAAAAGCTAATATTCCTCCTTGAATGCCATTTAATCTCTGAAACCTTTCATGCAGATGTAAATTAGGATTTGCACAACAGAGTCAACAGTTGCTCCCTAGATAAGGCAGATTTGCAACATCTGCTTTTTCCATTCTAGAGGCTCTTCCAAAGTCGGGGATAGCCAAGCTAAACACTAGAGATTTCTTTTCCTCTCCTTTCCATAATCTCTTGTTTATGAAGCAAGCTGCATATGATAGAACTAAACCTGGTTATTGTTCTGCTAATTTGCTAGGAAAGAAGTTTGCTTTCCTCCTAATACAGACCTAAAGTAAAAACCCCGCTGGGTGGTAATAGAGTGCAGCACATTCGTTGCATCTTTGGAAGCAGCGTTGTCTGGTAACAATTACATAGGCCACTGCTGTGGTAATAAGCAGTTTACCTTGCATTATTATTAGAAAAGCTACTTTTAAGTTTTTCCAGAACCAGCCCTCCTCTGCCAAGGGAACGTGCAACCAGTGAAAGATAAAGTGTCGTCTTCAAATGATGGAGGCAAACCCTTTTCAGGGGTGGTTTCCTAAAGTCACAGTGCCTGATCATGGTTTAGGGTTTTACAGAGGCAATCAGATATTTTTTATTCTCGCTGTGGTATGAGCCCCATTGAGCAGGGTTTAGGGGTGGAATTGGCAGCCCTGGGGTAGCGGTTGGATGTGATGATCTTAAAGGTCTTTTCCAACTTAGCTGATTCGACGACTCAGGGGAGATAATCCAGCTGAACACCATTTCAGGAAATGACACTGCTTTGGCAAAGCATCCCATGCTGCTGTGATTGCTAGAGAGAGCCCCTTCCTCCCAGGGTGGCTGCAGCCTGGTGCTGGGAAGTGTGCTCTGAAAAGGGGCTTGACCTTGGAAGGGGAGAAAAGAGTGGGAAGAGAGAAGAGAGGATATAGCTATTTCATGTAATAGTTATATATCTAAAGTATTATAGACAATATCATAAGCATAAAATAGTATATATAATATTATGTATGTATTATATGTTACATTTTGCTGTGCCAGGCTGGTGATGTGCTTTTCGGGCAGCAGAGCCAGAGCCAGGAGGGATGCTGCAGAAAGGAGAGGAGGCTTTGCATAAAGCACCACCAAATATCCACATATCAAAACTACCCCGTAAGCTCCCACAGGGCAGTGGGTGTATGTGGTGACTGTAGATGAGCTCCCTTTGCTGTAGGGGCCGTTCCCTTGATCTTATCTGCCCTGAGAAGGCAGGTACTTGGATAAGCAGGCAATCCCATGATCTTATCATGCCTGCCTCTCACAGGGCTGTTGCTCAGTGCAGAGCCTGGGGCTGGTTTGGTGGTTTCCAATATGCCCCCGGGGCCTGTCTGCCTGTAGGGAGATAGAGGGAACAGAGGCATGGCAGGGTGCTTGCAGGGAGGTGGCACTGGGGCTGCTTGTCATTCCTCCTGGCTGCTTTTTAAAGTAAGGTATGTCCCAGTGAATAGCGTTCGGCAAGAGAAGTGTTTTATTTGCCTTCTGGGCAATGGGGTTTGCTCTTCCTGGTGCAGAAGTCCTGAGGTGAGCTGGGGAAGCAGCCGTATCTCATAAGTAGCCACAGAGGTGCTGGGAAGAACACTGTTGTAGGGGGTGAATAATACTATAGGCTCCTATTAATACAGGTGGGACACTTAAACTAAACCAGGGTTACGCATGCATAGAGGACATGGTTCTGGTCTAAGTCTATGTGCTGTTTGCCATCATGACCTTGTTCACTGATGCTGGAGGTTTCTGCATCCCTCCAGCAATTAGCCACCAACTCAGTGGCTGTGACTATGATCCCTTTGGGAACAGGATACCAGACACAACAGGAGAAAGCTCTGGCATGGTTGTTTCCCTGTGATCCTGTAATATATCCTGTCACAGTGGATTTGGTGCAATAAAATGCGTAGAACAAGAAACAGCTTTGAGTTAACCTGAAGAGAGAAATACACAGAGTGCTGCTATCTTGCTGCTTGTTAACATGCCAAATGCAGCTTGTCCAGCTTGAAAAGGGGAAAATATGATCCTCTTAGAAAGGAGACTCTTATTCCATTCCAGCACTGGGCTCTGAAGCAATCCCAAAAAGCCTCTCTGGAATTGCCAGAGTTCAGGGTGGGGTGAGGAATATCTTGCTGATAGTTGACTGAAGGCTGTGTGCCTCTCGAGCCCTTTGTAGTGGGATGTTTTTGGTTGTGTGGTGGATGTGCCGCAGCTGCGGTATGCTTGCTGAAGGAGGAGGATGATGGTGATGCTCCCACCTGAGCAGACCCTTGGGAGCCTCCCAAGTACTTTGATGTTTGGAAAAGTGGAATCGTGGGAATCTATTCCAGGAAGAAAAACACAGATGAAGGGAAACAACTGGATAGAATGTCCTGGATCCAGGACTCAGCACCCTCCAACATGGTGTGGGGCCCTGGGGTTCCCCATCTCATAGAGCCGCTCATAGGCAGGATGGGCCTTCGCTGCCCAGTAGCAGCCCCCATGCTTTTTGACACAGGACCTGGAAATAGTCTCTGACACCAAGGAGGGCACCAACCAGGCTCTAGGTTGGCTTGGAGTTTTGGGGGGGCCATAAGCAGCCCAAGAATATCCATCACCTTCCACCTCTGTCCTTTGGTGCCTAAAATGTATATAACTGCATATCCCCCCACAGTTCTTGAGAGCTGCTGCGCTACAACCAAAGTAAAACACTTCCAGGCTCAGCCAGAAACAAGTATTGATGTCTGAGAGGAGCAGACATCTGATGGAAATACTGACACACTTAAGCACTTGGAGCTGTGAACCACACAGAAAGTGAATTATCACTGGGATGAGCCAAGCAGCTACAGAGATGAAGTATCTTATCCTTATAAGTGAATACATACAAAAGCATTTTAACATTGCTGGGCCAGCTGCTTCTCATTGTAGAAGGTGCTTCCTGACTAGTTGCTGCCTTTTTGCTCTTCTGAACTGCTTAAAATGTGTCTCTCTCTGTAGCGTGTTTGCTGCGATCAGCAGTTGATAATGCTACGAGTGCTGATCTCCATCAGAAGCGCCTCTTGGTGATTTTCAGCTCATTGCTGCTTGGATTGAACTAATAAATGGTTAAATTTTAGTCATATCTTGGGAGTTCACAACCTCGATTGTCTACTTCTCTCTAAGAACCTGCTAAAGCAGCAAATGCATTAATCCCTGCCTTGCTGTCAAGTGATGGAGTGGGTTCCTGTAATCCCTATGTGAGTTTACCCCCGGTAATTTATCCCGATGTGTTGTGGTTTAACCCCAGCCAGCAGCTCAGCCCCACACAGCCGCTTTCTCGCTTCTGCTGCGGTGGGACTGAAGAGAGAGGCAGAAGAATTACAGTGAGAAAACTTGTGGGTTGAGGTAAAGACAGTTTAATAGGTAAAGCAAAAGCCACGCACACCAGCAAAGCAGAACAAGGAACTGGCTCATCACTTCCTGTGTTCAGCCATCTCCAGGACAGCAGGGTTCCATCGTGCATAACAGTGACTTGGGAAGGCAAACACCCTGACTCCAAATGTCCCCCTCCTCGACCCAGCTTTACATGCTGAGCATGACACCATACCGTATGGGATATCCCTTTGGTCAGCTGGGGTCATCTGTTCCGGCTGTGTCCCCTGCCAGCATCTTGCGCACCCCCAGCCTGCTCACTGCTGGGGTAAGGAGCAGAAAAGGCCTTGATGCTGTGTAATCACTGTTCAACAGTAACTAAAACACCCATGACTTCTGCAAGTCAGTCTGATGGCGATGCTTGGCCTCAGAGGGGGCAACTTCATGTCTCCTTGATGTCTTGGTGCCTCTTGTTGAGGAGTTGTTGGAAACACCAGCCATGTGCAGCTGGAAGGCAGGAAGGAGGTGGTGGGCTCTGGGCACCCAGTAGGAGATGTGAGTTCTGGTTCCCTGCTTTAAACTCCACCTGTTCTCAGCCAGCAAGAGATGAGACTGTGTCCCCTTTTGGATTTATCACCATATTTAAAAGCTATGTGAGGAATAAGAGTAAAATTTATTTTTCCAAGTCACAGTTAGGCAAAGTACTTAAGCACCTCAATGTGCATTTAAGTGCTTTGGGGAGGTCTCCAGTTTGGATCCTGTTTATTTTTTAAGCCATAAGCATATAAACTTTAATTTGAACAGCTGTTTAAAGAAGTGACATTAAAATCACTAGTAACATTCTCCTTTCACCACTTTGTCTTTCTAGATACTACTGCCAGTGAGCAGGAATAAAGTCACTATGACTGGACTTTGCATTTATGTATCTTGAGGACTGAACTTTGTATCACTCTATCTGCTGGAAGGACTGATAGCAGAGATGCTGAAATAGAGTTGTCAGAAACAAGAGACGATGCTCCTTCCCACAGAAGAAGCTTCAGATCCCAGTCATTCTGCTCTGAGCCCAAATTGAATTTCCTCTTTATTTCAGCATTCCCTAATAATGTTTTATAAAATCAGTTTGTCACTTTGTTGCTAACCCAAGTTCAATATGGCTTTCAGAAAAGAGTGATTTAAATGGCTGAACAGTGCACTCTGGTTTGTACTTAGTCGGGGCTTGTTCCTGTTTGGTAGGTTTGTGATACAAAAGCCAATACACAAGTCTTGATCATTTGGCAAACATCTTGAGCAGACCTGTGTATTTTGTATGGAGGGGTTGTGCAGCTGCATGGGGTTTGTTTTCCAGTAGATGAAAGTAGCAAGAGCTTCCATCAGAGTCAACAAGCGAAGGAAGATCAGTACCCATCGTGCTAGCACAGAGGTGTACACAGGGCTTTTTAACTGGTAGCCAAAGTTGGTACCATTGAAAGAAATCCTTATAGTCTAGAAGAATGAAGGAAAAAACCTGAAAGGAACAGTTATACCAGAATGTTTCTCAGCCATATTTTCCCCGAGGATATAGTGTCTCAACAAGTGCTGGTCTGATAAGGAGATGCTGGGGCTCCATTTTCTTTTTCTTTCTACTAAAAGTGTATGCTTTCAGGGAAAATCTGTTCATTACAAGGAAAAAACCCAACACCCTCAACCTTTGACTGTAGGAATACCACAACATTCTGGCCAAAACCGAAAATATTTCAGTTGGAAATGCTGCCAGGGTATCAGAGCAAAAGTTCTTTGAAACCCCAATGAGTGTGGGCTTTGCCTCCTGTGAGACGATACCTCCCATGAAATACCACATCTTGGGGCCCCTGGGATTCTTCATTTCTACCCTGCAAGGCTATTGACTGAAACATTTTGATATTTATAACTTTTACATTTCCACAAGAATGAAAACCTGCTCGACAAGAAAAGCAAAGCATTTTTCTCTTAAAAACTCTCCAACTCTTGCAGTTAATGGCAGAAGAGCAGCTTGAAGCCAATGCCACATCCTCAGGTATTCAGAGCCTGCTGTAATTACATTGGTTTCACAGTCAAATTGTAGTCTATGAATATGCTTAAGCTGCAAAATTAGGATCTCTATCTATATTGCATTACTATCAGAGATCAACTCAGGCCACCTGGATTGTAGGATTAGCTTCAGATTTACCTGTTTTGAATTACTTCTTACTTGCTAATCATGTAATCGTAGCATCAAAGTGCCTTCATTGTGGAATAGGATTCCACGTGATACATATTGTATAAAACCAAGACTCTTCTGCCTAGTGGAACACAGAGACTCAGAGCTGGTGTAAGCCAGAAGATAGAGATGGGGCAATGCCAAGTGGAAATATTGGTTAGCAAATACAAGGTGGTGAGAACAGCAGTCTTGCTGTTGATCTAGCTGGGTTGAAGATAGCTGTAGAGAGCTATTTCTTCCTTATTAAACTGGTAGAAAGGATAAATAAACCATTCAATGTCAAGAATGAGTTTACATGTCACTAAAATGAGCCTGAGGACCATTGGACACAAAAACCAGACTTTCAGCATACCCCACATTCCTCCATGAGGAGACTTTTGAGCCTGAGCCTTTCCTTGTGTCTTTATCCTATGGTGTAACAGACTCTTCACCGTGTGGCAGAGTTCACTGTCATCACTCTGGTACATCAGGAACAAACTGCTGCAGCTGGTAGATAGACCAAAGAAATGGGGATTTAAGCTTTCATGCTCAGTCTGTGGGTTTGCACTTCTTTGTTGTACAGAGGGTGCAGCAGGGAGCTAGTGGTGGGTTCATTTATTTTAGCCATTCCAGCCTGCATCTTCTGTCCAGCCTTCCTTGTTTCCTTCATCCCATAGAGTTTGCCTTTGGGCCACCCAGAGTCACTTGAGAAATGGGTTTATCCCTATTTCTCCTCCTTGTATCCCCTCCGTCATGGGTCTTGTGCAGTTGTGCACAGACGCAATAGGAATAAAGAGATCCAGAGACTGAACAGTGAACTTTGCAGCACACACTGAATATCTACCAGGTCACACCCCCCCCCCCCCCCCCCCCCCCCAACATCAGGTGTTGCAATGACCCTGCATATAGAGGTCTCTTCTGATTGTTGTGATGCACCTGGTGGGGTGATGGCCGTGTTTTGGTTACTACAGGGTTGAAGCCTTCCTTGTAGATCAGCTACTTGGTTATGGTGTGCACAGCTGTCTTTGGAAGAGGTGCGGGCACATGGCAGCATCAGTCAGGCAAACATAAAATACATTTCTTTTTTAACAGCTTTTCTGTTTTCTGACATCTGCTCTTATTTACTCATTCCCATTTCTTTCTCCCTTTGCAGAATACTTGAGGAGCGAGACCGCCTTTCTGGAAGAGTTGGTGTTTGGAAGTGGAGATACCATTGAACTTTCCTGCAACACCCAAGGCTCTTCTGTGTCTGTTTTCTGGTTTAAAGATGGTATCGGGATTGCACCTACCAACAGAACTCATATTGGACAAAAACTGTTGAAGATAATCAATGTGTCATATGATGACTCGGGGCTGTACAGTTGCAAGCCAAGGCATTCCAACGAGGTCCTGGGAAACTTTACAGTCAGAGTTACAGGTACGTGCAGAAATACAGCTCTCTCAGTGACTTATGCTTACTTTTGTGCCTCCACATGTTCAACACAGCTGGTGCTTTGTGGTGTTTGTCCGTACTTGGTAGGTCTCTACCTCCCTGGTAACTCCTGGCACTGATTAGACTGGCAAAACAAACCAATGGAAGAATGCTTGTGTGTCCATACCAAATGTTAAAGCTTGATGTACTGAGAGAGACTTAGAAACAGTGCTAGTCAGATTAAACCCCAAATCCCCCTTAACACTCAAATAGATGCAGTGCTACATGTGCCTTTGAAGTCTTTTGTGAGTGAGCACAAAACTGTGGCTCAGGGAGGTTAAGTGACTTTTCCCACTTTATGTGACAAATCAGTGGCAAAATTGCATGTAAAAGCTGGAGGTTCCTGAAAATTGTTTCTCTGCCATAGCTGATAAATCTCTTCCCTCCATTCCAGTTACCACAAATTACTAGTTTGCTTCTGAAGTAGTTTATCTGTAAGCTGTGTATGTCCCATGTATGTGGTTCATCAAAGGGACTTGCTGGAATTCGTGTATTGCAAACAAGTGCTGCGTTAGGAAAGCGCATGCTGTCATTTGCTGGGCCGTGTTTTCCGTGATTAGGAGAGAACAGCTACAAGCTGTCCAAGCCTGGATCACTTAACAGAATGTGCCAGAAAAAGCTGTTGTTCTCAGGTAGTTAATGGCTGGCACTAAGATTGTCTCTGTGATTTCAGGCCGCTGCATTGGTAAATGGGTTCTCATCACTGAGCAGATAGAAAACCTCCTGATCACACAGATGAAAAGCCTGAATTTTCAGAAGAACTAGCCCCTTAGATCTAAGGTTTTGAAAACTTTCTTTTGCCCTTGAACTGTTGGAGCTTCTTCAAGCACCCCAGGACAGTAGGTCCTTGCCTTCAAAAGTTGAGTTCCCTCAGAAAGTGAGGGGCTCTGTCTGAAAACCAAACACAGAGATGTTTGTGCTTGTAAATCACATCCACTCCATAAGGGGCTTTCTCATGCCAGAAGTAGGATTTTGTGTGAGAGAATCAAACCAGCATGAGAATAAACGCTCGTTTCAGTGAGCCTCCACCAACATCTGCTTTTCATTGAATGTTACTGGAGATTGCTGTGAATGCTTCAAGGTCATATCAATTAAATGGTTAAAGGAGTATTTGGCCCTTGAAAGGCTTCTTTTAACTAGGTACGATTATTGGAACTATCCAAGGAACTGCAGGTTGTTGGAAACGTTACTTTCTCTTCTTTTTTTAAGTGACATTTAAATGCTTTTGAGTTCAAGGGGCAGCAGGGAGGCAGAAGAGGGCAGCTGGTTACACGCTCAAATGAAACAGCTGCCAGCCCCAAAAGTTTGTAAAGTGAGAAATTGTTTTTAATAGTGGAAGGGCTGATAATCCTCTGCTTTTAAAAAGTTTAAGCCCCTGTGTTTTTCCTCTTCGCTAATAATAGCTAATAACAGCTTAAGAACAAGCGAGTAACCTGAACCTGCTTTCTGACAGCATTATGAGTCTTTGATTCTATTAGCCCACTGTCATTACCACCAAAGTGCTGGTAATGTGGGAGTCTCCGTTTTAGCTGTCAGCAGCACTTGTTTTAAACTTTGAAGCCCTGCTTTATGTGGCAATAGTGGCGCCTCTCGCATGTGCAGGTATTTCTTCATAATTAGTATTGATTGCACTGAGGAGATGAGATTGTTATCAGAGGTTTGTGGTTTGTGTTCCCGATTCTCAAAGGTAACGCCAGCGATTAGCTCAGGTATCTGGTTGGGTGTTTATGTGAGTATCTGATGTTTGGGGCTGGAGTTGTTCTCTGCATTAAACTGGTTTAAATCTGTACTAACAATCTGGAATTGCTCTGATGTGTATTCTTATGTGAGCAAAACTAGGCTGGGTGTATTCAGAATTAGCTGGTACACACGTAAGTCCCATTTTGAGATGTGCTTCCAGATTCTAGGAGCAGATCAGGATTTTCCTATGTGGAGCTCTGAGCTTTGAGTCTGCAACAAATTGCCTCTTCCACAGCGACACTCAGTGTGTACAGTGATATGCTTGATGCTGAAGGTAGAGCAACGAGATGTTGAAGCTCACATTTTAGGGTTGAAAACCAGGCTGATTAGTAGCAGGGCTTGATCTCTTTAAAATGCCTCCCTTGACAGACACGGGCTTGCGTGTTTTGCTAGCTTACAGAAAGAAACGTACTGTCCTCTTAAAACCTGAGCACTTGAAGAGGATCATAAATAGAGGCTGCATGCACAAACTGATCTCCAGCCCTGTTGGCAGAAGCTCCATTTCTGCAACCATTTCATGTACAGAACAGCCTTTGGATTTAGTGGCTGAGCAGCACGCCTGTGAGGAGCATGACCCGCAGGCTGGTACCAGCAGAGAAAGCTTTCAAAATATCCAAGATTGAGCTATTCAAAACAGCTGACTAAAAAAATGAAGCCTTTTTCCATTCATAATTAAAAGTCTTCTGAGAATAGCATCTAGCAGCACTTGTTGATGCCAATGCTTGTCAATGTCTGACAATAGGTTTACTATTTTAGTAAATGATTGATGAATAGCTTAGAAATTTTCAGTCACCTTCTGAAAAAGGTGATGTTTTAGTAACCCGAACAGGACAGGAGCTCTAAACATGGGATATTTGGTCTTAAATCCTAAACTGCACCTCTCACCTGAAACGTGAACAGGGTCAAAGTCTCTTCCATCAGCCTTGTGGAAATGTATTTGAACTGGTTTAAAAATTGGTCACGATTGATTGAACTGGTCATGATTGGTTCATTGAAAAGCAGAAGTAAAAAATAATCCCATGTTAATATATGGATAACCAAATCTGAGAGTGCAGGGCTGAGAATGTGCTGGTTTCTCTGCCGATGCTGGTGGGGATTTGGCTGGGTTTCTGCCTTCGCCGGGACTTGAGTAAACCTGCTGGTTCAGCCAAAACTCCTAAACATCCACTTCACTGTCAGCAAGCCCCGTGGCATTTCCCTGGTTCTGCTGCCAGCAGGACCTCAGCTGGGGGTTTGCAGTTAGGTACGTGCTGCAAGTCTTCCTTGAGACTTTGCCAAGGAGAAGGTGCAAAGCCCGATGCACCTCTACAGCCTATAGAGATGGCTCCTGTGTTACTTCCTCCTGTAGATGGTGGGTATGTCTGGAAAGTCCTTTCAGCTTCTGCAGAGAAATAGCATTTGTTGTTACCTTTCCCTTACCTTTTGGTTTTTCTCTCTGTCTTCCCCCTTTCCACCTTCCTCTCCTCTTGTTTTTACCTCCACTGAGCTGGTCAGAGAACAGCAGAAAACTCAACTGCAGCTTGAAATGAAGGAGGTTCTGCCTGGCGTGGTCTGGAGTAGTGCATTTCTGGCCACATGTTGAAGACTCAGAGTTTCCTGTTTTCTGGTGTTTAAGGCCAAGTTCTTTCACCACTGTCGCAGCATGTAAAGGCTGCTGGATTGCTAGCATTTTGCCTTTATTTAAAAAAGACATTCCTAGAGATTATATGAAGTCAGTGGTGCTAAATCTTCCAGACACTGAATTGTACTGAATCGTGTAAACTAAATCAAACACTAAGCTGCTATTTGATAATGGGATTTGGATTTACATTTACAGTAGTCATCTGTTTGGGGGGGAATAGGAACTGAGGCTTCATTGTAGACAGCTTGGAGAAGGTGAGATGTTAGACCACATTCAGAGAAACAGATCAGGATGTTTTGGAGAGATACAGATGTTAACCTGTAATCAGCTGCTGCCTTGAGGTGCCTTTGTAGGAGGAATATAACGGGAGGGAACTGTTCATGGAGCAGCCGTCAAAACGTCGATCGAGAAAGGTTTGGTTGCAAGGGGAGGTTTTAAAAGCTTTAGTCTGAATGGTTGAGCAAGGAGTTAATAAAGGGAGACATGGCAGGGGTGTATTGAGGTAAAAGAAAAATGCAGGGAAAGTGAATTAGGTATGCTGACCTGTCATTTTGAGACTTGGTGCAATAAAATGTCCTCAGAGTGAATACTTGAGGGGAAAAAAAAGTGGGGGAGAGCTTGTTCTGCAGAAAGAGACTTCCCCTCTTGGAATTGTTTTTGTATTTATGAGAAGAGCACTTGACACAGGGAGAAGTGTTTGGCATTGGACCCTGGTCTCTGGTGGCAGAACACTGGCAAACTCATGACACCTCTCTCCCAGTTCAGAAAGCTCCTGGCCAGTTGACCCTCCCAGCAGCACGGGAGGGACAGGCTGGTGGAGCTGCAAAGAAGGCTGACCCATCACTGGAATGTCCTCCCTCGCTGGAGCCCACCATGGCACCAACAGCTTTGTCGAGCATGGTGTCCCTGCATGCCATCCTCTTTCTGCTTCATTTCTTTCTCTTTCTCTTCCTAGATTCCCCTTCATCGGGTGATGATGAAGATGATGATGACGAGTCAGAAGATACAGGTAATTTGTTTTTCTGGCGTACAGAGGCCTTTTCTTTCAAGGCAACATGGCTCCCAAGTGGAGCGGCTCATCCAGATGTTCACCTGGTCAGACAGACGCTCTTTTCTCTGTGTTGAAATCAGTGACTGTAGGATGGTACCATGATGATGCTTATCTAAAAAGTTAGAAATAGCAGCCAGAGTGGAACTGCTGCTATAACATCCAACAGCAACAGTAGTGTGATTTGTTTTGAGACCCGATTCTGCTAATCTGCCTCGATGAGCAGGTGACTTTATGAATTCTCCTTGAATGTGAATCCAGACAAACCCGCTTGCCTTTTTTATCTTTACTGACTTTACACCAGTTTTACACCATTGCAAACCTTCACCTGCTTCATTTTTAGCTGGTTTGATTCTGGTCCTTACCAGCATCTTGGCTGGAGTAAGAGCATAAAATTTACACTATCCAAGAGCCAGATTAACGGATGCTGTAGGCAGGAGCAACCCCTTTGACTTTACTGCCTTTTTCTTTCACTCACATAGGAAAGGGAGCCCCAGGACGGAGCCTCTAAGTGCTTTTACTCTGAATCTCTTTCAGTCCCAGTGCTTGTTTCTTTAAGTGCAATAGCATTAATCAGGATCATTACATGCTTCAGAGGCGTTAGTGTGGTGTTTTATTATGCTCTTTATATTTCTGCAAAGTGAACTGCCTGTGTGTATGTGTTTTCAATAAATAAATGTCTTGCATTTGAACTCCCGATCAGCTATGTACATTGGCAGAAGTTCAACATGACTGGAAAGTTTCTGCTGCCCATAGCATTGGACATGCAGGACTCTTTAAAACAGGTCTCCTACTGTAATAAATTCATAGCACATAGCTGTGTTGTCCAGTACGTGGACAGCAGTGGTGAGTTACGGTGCCAGGTGACCCATTGGCAGCAGTTAGTGGTTTTCTGATGGCTTCTAATTAAGGGCTGGATTCTGCAGGATGACGGGCACCATTGCAGAGGTGCTCAGTGCTCCTGATGCCTTCTGAAGCCTGGTAGAGGCATAGGGAGGGTCAGGTTTGGTCCCGCAGGATTTGTTCCTGCTGCAGAACAGGTTCTGATGAGCACAATTAATTGTTCTGTACTTTTTATTATGTGGTTTGTAGCAAACTCTATCTCTTAGCAACAGATATCAAAAACCATCAGCTGGTTTACGGTACAGAGAGACATGGTTTTCTCCACTGAATAAGAAAACACACATTTCACCACATGTATTTATAGCCTGTATTCTGGGTCTTCTTGACTTCGAGGCTGCCTCTTTTTTTAGACCTGAAGGTAACGGCTTGTCTTTGCTTAAAGGTCTTCTTATAAAAAATTGGATTCTCTTCTGCTTTAAAAACGGTTCATCAGCTTAATGTGCCAGCATGGTGAAGCCTCATGGCATGTCATGACATGGACGTGCTTTATGTTGCTTTGTTTGACGTCAGACCCTCCACTTAAACTTCTTCTCTTGAGTCTGGGGAGCTGTGTTATTAACCCTGGCACCACCACTGTGGGACAGTCCACAGGGGCTGCAGGACCATCCTGGGTACATGGGTATAGCCAGTGCCATGTCATATGGACAGCCCAAAGATCTGTGTCCTCCATCTCTTGTGGCAAAAAGATACCCTAATAATGGGGTGTATGGGCCTCTGCTTGGCCATCAGACATAGCCATGGTCAGTAGTTAGGGGAGTGAAGGCAATAAACATGCTTTCATGCAAAAGAAAACTGTAACCAATAGTTGTTCCTATTTGGGGGGGGGGGGGGGGGGGGGGGCTAATCCATCCAGGACTGGCTCACTGCCTTTTGCCTTATTGCATGTCACTGAATAAAACCTTTGTCTCTCTTGTGATAAGTTAATTTTCTGCTTTAATTGTGTTGTTCAAGCGAGTTTCTTATCCTCGTATCTATAGAGAAGAGCTTGGAGAGCTGATTCCAATAGCACCATGATTTTAAAGCTAATCTTGTTAATCGGGGGGCTTGACCTAAAAGTGTTGATTAACTTGAGCTGGAAATAGCAGAGCAAGAGAATGAGAGGAAATCTGTCCTAAAAGAAATCAATATTTGGTGCAAAACCTCTTGGAGAGCACATAGGCCCTCCACGTGGAGTGCCCTGCTCTGCTCACCCTCCTTCAAGCATCCTCTCTGAAGGGCAGCGTAGAAACAGGTCATCGCTTAGGGGTGGGCAGCAGAAAAGAAGAAAGAGGAACTTGAGCAGCTTCAAACCATTGGCCCGTTTGTTGCAGCCTTGTCACAAACCACACTCCGCCTTTGCAGAAAGAGGCTTTCCAATACCTCTGTTCTCTACAGCTGTATTTCCTGGCCTTGAAACAAAAACAAAACACCCTTTTCACACACTGCTCTTCTGCCCCAGTGCTCCCTACCCGCCTGTATCTTGTTTGTTTGGAGCCCCCGCTGCGTAGCCCCAGCACCTTCAAAGAGCCCCTATAATCTCCAATTAAATCTGGCTGTGTACTCGGAGGCGTCAGCTGGGGAAATTACACAATTAGGGTTGATTCTGTCTGCCACAGAATTTTGTGGCAGCTCCTAATTGCTAAATGAGTGCTCGGCTGTATTAATTATTCCAAGTATCCCTCTCATTTTTTTTTAATTGGCCGTTCCAGTCGGATGGGTGGCCAGTGTCTTTACCAAACCAAACGGCCTGTGTCGGGTTTGGTGTTTGATGATGGGAAAGAGCCGGTGATAATGTTTTTCAGGTCCCTTTTCTTTTCACACCTGCACATGCAAAATCACTGCTTGTAATTAATTTAGAGAGAGTGGGTCTAGAAATCTTTCCTGTCTTTCATCCTTCCTCCTTTCTCGCTGCCGAAACTCTCTGGAGCTTTGCAAGCGTTCCTTGAAAAGAAGAGTTAGCAACATTTTCACCCCCCTAAAAAGTGGTGATGAAAGGACTCTGGGGGCACAGCAAACCGAAAGCAGTGATGTTTTGTTCGCTGCTCCTGCAAGTGAGAACAAAGGCACTGTTTTCAATGCACAGACACTTTCTTCCAGTTCCAGTTTGACTTGAGTGATGCTCTGATTGTTTGAAGCTTGGCACATCAATCCAGGGGTGCCCAGCTCTGGCAAGCCCTGAGTTGCATTGAAGAGCACCCAAATGAAGGGAAGGCACTTGGGGAAGAAGCAGTGTCTAATTGCAGGAGGGAGGAGCACATCCTGCCTTTGCTCCATATGGAGAATATCCCCAGCTGGAAACTTTCCTGCTCCTCTCTGATGCCTGATGGCAAAATCCCTCTTGGCTTCAGTGACAACATTTGCAGCCAGTGGGTTGATGGGACTCCTGTGAGATTCAAGCTCATCTTTTGAGTGAGAAAACGTAGTGAAACCTTACCCTGCAGCACACGCAACCAGTGTGGAAAGCTGAAGAGTCCCCAAAAGCACAGCACAAGGAGGAGCACAGTCCTGGTGGGGCGGCTGTGTGCTCTAGTTACATCCCCATGCCCGGGTGAGTGTCACTGACACCATAAAATGGGATTTATTGTAGGCAGATATGTTAATCAAACAACAAACAGCAGGTTATTTGGCTGCCCTTAGCAGCAGAGAAGAGGGACTTTTCCATCCGTGCCTGGCCTTTCCCTGAACTCTATCCTGTTTAGCCCCGTTAACCTCCTGTAAAGTCTCCGGGAAATCAGGGTGCGTTGCCAAAAGGAAGTGTTGGGCTAGGTAATAGCCCATGCTTCAGAAACCTAGGACCAGATGTCTCCCAACATGGTTTCTGCAGCTCCCTCCCCTTCAGGCTTCCCAACCTCCCAACCACCCACCTCCTCCAGATTCAGCCCCCTGCTGCTGCCTGGGCTTTCAACCAGCCTTTGCTTGGTTTCTTTTCTTTTTCTTGGTCTCTTGCTCCTTTTCCTAATGTGTGTGACAGCAGCATCTTCCTTTACCATCAAGACCTGCTCTTCCTTCATGGCCTGCACCCACTCTTCTATCATTTTTTGGAATGTTCCCCATTTTTGTGCAGTTCTATTGACATTTTGAGCTCAGATGTTGGAAGGTAGATGGCAACATGATGTCCAGCTTTATCTAGCCCACATTACCGTGTAGCATTTGAGGGCCCTCCAGGATGTGCTGTGTGTTCACAGCAAAGTTTGTGGAGGGATTTTGCAGCAGCATGGGAATTGCAGGGATTCCTCTTTCTGATTTGTTTGTGCCAGCCATACTCCTGTTTCAGTGCCACCCTGGCAAGAGGAGGTGTGAAAGAGATGAGATATGAGAACAGTGTTCCCAGCAGGGCCATCTCCAGCAAATGGAGGGCCTCTTGACATTCCTCATGGATAGGTGGGCTTTACAAGGAGCCATGGGAAGACAGGGCCATGTGGAGGTGCTAAAAATCAATGGGTTCATGGATTGTTTTGACTGAGCTTTGTGACCTTGCCTGCAAAATCCTTGGAGCTGAAATGCAGCAGGAGCCTGCATGGGGGACACAGGGTACTTAGACCAAAGTGGGGTCATCACTGACTTACCTGGAATGGCAAAAGGATGGGTCTTGTGGAGCCAAACACATTGGGGCTAAGTTAATCAGGTAGTGTTGGAGAAAGAGAACAGCTCAGGTGCGTCTCAGAGGGATTCAGCAAGAAGGAAGAAGGAGAACTTTGTACATCCCTGTCCTCAAAGGGGAGGGGGTTGCAGAGGCTTCAGAGTAACACTGAGGTGGGTCTGTGATGCTGGGTAATGAGCATCTCCTGAGCATCGTCACCACTGCAGGAGAAGCTGGCACCGATGCTTTCCCAGCAGCTTTGGTGGCCATTATGTTTTCCATAGCAGCCACTGAAGGACCAGCACCTTTAGTTTGTCTTGGCCAGAAGCACACAGGTATCTCTGACTGGTGGGTTTGGGTACTCTTGTGTTTGTGGGTGCTTCCTTCCCATCCGGAGGAGATAGCCAGTTACGATCCTTGGCTTCCTCTTTGCTGTTTTGCAGCCCAAATGCTGTTTGCCCCCATCTCCCTTTGGCCTTGGTGTGGAGCGCAGAGGTGGGGGGGCTGGATGTGGCCTTCTGTGTGAGAGGGGAAGCGCCCCACATGCAGCTCTGCAGTGTTTCCTTAAGCAGAAATGAAAGCTTGGGAGGCTGTTGAAAAAACTTTCTCTTTCTTTCTTCCCAGTATAATGAGTTTGCTGCTGCCTTAATTTGGAGTGAATATGTAATGTTTGTAAGGTAGCCAAGAAACATCACTGTTCTTGAGGCAGATTATAAAAAGTATCTCATGCTAACACTGGTGTTTTAGAGCAACTTATCCCTGTTCAAGGGTAACATGAATCTTTAAAACTAAAATCACTTGTACTTATAGAACATAAACATGATAAACCAGTTTGGCACTGGCTGGTTTTCTTCTTTCCTTCCCTTAAGGAGGCTACGTTTGTGCTCATTGAGAAGCAGAGTTTTCCAGTGCGCTCAGCTAACGCTTTTTCCCTGCTCCCTTCCTGGCCCATCAATGTGTTTTTGCAGTTCCAACATCTTTCTGCTGTTCGTGCTTCTTGGCTACCGCTGTCCCCAAAGGTACATCTGTATCGTTTTAAACACCAAGGCTAAACCCTCACCCTGATCTGGGATAATTCTACCTGTTGATTTAAAAGCAGCCACTCTAGATTTGCACTGGCATTACCAAGACAAAAACCTGGTCATGAACCTTTCATCACAAACCTAAAATGCAAACACCCTGTCTACGTCTATGAGAGTCATTTAGCTGGAAAGCATTTCTGTGTCATTTATCTTAACTGCAGCAGGTAGCAATTTAACTGTCACTCCGCACATGCCAAAGCCTCCTCAAATGCATCTGCTCACCAGCTGATATCCTCTGTGGCAGAAACGGGCCTGTTCAGCTTGGTTTTTCCTTCCTCAGGTGTCCCCTTCTGGACCCGGCCAGATAAGATGGAGAAGAAGCTGCTGGCAGTTCCCGCCGCCAACACCGTTCGCTTCCGATGTCCGGCGGGTGGAAACCCAACCCCTTCCATCTACTGGCTGAAAAATGGCAAGGAATTCAAAGGAGAGCATAGGATTGGGGGCATCAAGGTAAGGCCTTGGCTTGGATCTCTTTCATCAGCAGTTTCCTACCAGCAGAAAATTGTATTTCACAGGAATTAATGTTGGCACATATGAGAACACCTGTGGGGATGGAGTGGGGGCGTTCCTTGCAGCCTTAGCAATTGCTCAACACAAAAGGTTAAAAAGGGCTGCTGTTCCTTGCAGCCTTAGCAATTGCTCAACACAAAGGGTTAAAAAGGGCTGCTGTCCTTTGGGATTGAAGGCTAATTCCCTCTGGGTTTGTCTGCAGTGATTGTTCAGTGAACAGGTAAAAAAGAGGCTGGGGTTGTGCTTGCATTGTGAGCAATGATGAGAAAGCAGGAGCACAAACTTCTGTCCTAACTTCTGGAGATCAGCCCAGTGCGTTGAGACATAGCTGCTCCCGGCTTTCCAGGCTTTCGACGAAAACTGACACGGCATCCTTTGAAGGTGCAGGAGGACCTCACCGAAGAGCCGGGCCATCGTGCTGGTGGTCATTAACATTCTTGTGGTATAAATCACTGACCCTTGGTCAAGTGTTGGAATCCCTTGTAGCCAGAGTAATAGCATCTGCTCCTTGGCTGCTTTTTTCTCCCTCCATGCTTTCTACCAGGAGATGTTCTGGAAGATGCTCTGGCTCATGTTTATACATACAGCTAAAGGATACAAAACCCCGCAGCACTCAAATGATTTGCTTAGCCAGAAGTTTCTGTGCTACTGTATATGAGGAATTGTGGCAGGATTTTAACAGGAAAATCAGTTCTTTGATTTTGTTTTTGTTGTTATTACTTTGTCCCTTGAGGTCACAGTCAGGCTCCTTTATGGCTTTATTTGGGAAGAATAAAGCTGGCAACAGCTGATTGTAACAAAAATCAGTACAGAAAGAAGGACTCCTGGGCAGTGACTTTTGCCTGCACTCAGCCAGCCCTGGCATATCCCTGGGCTACTAGTAAGGAAAGAAGGTGATTTTTAGCAAGGCACCTTCATCGGTACTCTGAATAGCTGTGTGCTGATGCCTACCACATCTGTAGCATTTTGAAGGGCAGCTAGGCATGCAAAGTGTGCCGGGCTCCAGAAACCAGAACAGGATTCAAAAAGTCTTCCTTCCCCACAGTTTTGGGCTGTTTCTTTCCTGTTAGCTCAGACCCGTTCCTGAAAGAGCCTTTTGTGATTTCTTCAGTGAAGCCTTGAAGCTCCCTCCTCAGTCCTTTCCCTGTTCCAGCCTGGATGAGGCTGAGGACACGCTCAGGTTTGGATCTTCTGGAAAGTTAAGGAAGGAAAAGAAGTGGGGCAGCAACTCCTGTGGGTAAACGGCTTTTCAGCAGATAGCATTCACAAAGCACAGGCATCTTTTACTAATTGCAGCCGGTAAGGATCATCATGAAGTGTTTTCAGGCTTGCGTGCGCCGATCAAATGGCTTTTTACAAAACCATGTAACATCAGCTGCACTAAATTATGCTTGCAGAATCAAATCTAAAGCTGAAAGCAATTCCCCATCCCACTTCCCAGTGGTTTTAATCTATCGTTGCGTTTAAATTGACACATTTCATCCTCTGCAACACAGTAGTGAGTCTTTGGCATCTCTGTGCTTTGTTTCTCTAGGGGCACCTTCAGCAACAAGCCAATGCTTAAAAGAGCTATTGAAGGCAATGTCAGGCCAATTACAGAAAGATTGGCTTAAGCTCTCTATCTGTCTAGGTGTAGTTCTTTGTCCTTTTCTTAATATAAAGACATCTTTCTCTCTCTGTAAATTTCCTTCCCTTATTTGCTTGTTTTCACTCTTGAGCTGGGGTTAGGTGTAAGTATTCTAATGTAAAGCTCATCCAGTATAAATATACTGATAGATATCAGCTGAGATTTGAACCAGAAAAAGAAATTGAAAACCTGCTCAGTATCTCATGCATTTAAGATTTAAATTCCCCGTTACACCTTATCTTCATAACAAGATTAGGCAGCTTGAAAAGAATGGGCAGGCTCCAGATCTGGCAGAGTTTGGTTGGCTTACTTCATCTTGAGACCTGGTCTTAACCCAGAAATCCTTGAGCTGAGATTGCTCTCATTTGTTTGCAGTGTGTGGAAGGGTTTCAGTGTTGATTGTGAAAGGTCTGTGGTCACCAGATGAAAGCTTCCACTTCTGCCTCTTGCAAACTGGATTTAGATCTGTGTGACTGCCTGATGTAAAGCCGGCAAGAGAGAAGGGCGAGTGTTGAAAACAGAAAGTGCAGGCTAACCTAGTTCTGTTACAGTTCATCCTTAACTGATGAGGACAAGAAATTCATATGACTTATCATATGAAATTTCCCAAAGAGCATTAATGGTTAAATCCTTGTTGGAATCTCTAATATCGTAAGCCTGTGTGTGTTAAATGACCCTAGAAGGGAAGATTGAGGGGGAGGGGAGATAGAGGATTATCCATTCCCCAGACCATTGCACTGACTTGCATACCAGTCTGGCAAACACAGGCTGAGGTTCCAAGTGTGTCTGCAAGCATGAGTTTCACAGGAGCCAAGAATGACAACACCAAATAAACCAGAGGGGTTTCCAGTATCTCACCCAATTGATTAATGCCTGCACCAAGTCACTTCATGTTTTTAATGTTCTGTCTAGTGTGGTGACTGTCCTAACTTGCGAATGCCCCTTTTTATTATCCTTTAACTCTAGATGCCAGTCTTACACTTAAAAAAAACCGAGAACAAACCAACAAATAAAATAATCTTCTTGCTTCTGTAAGAGTTTCCAAACAGGTTCTGCCCCATAGGCCTGTGCTCCCACCCCGGTTCTCCTCTCTGTTCAAAGTCCCCATCACAAACCTGGCAATGAGAAGGGCTTTGAATGTGTTATAAAAGCATCTTTGAAAATGCATCCTAAGTAAAACATCTAATTTAGACCTGATTTTATAATACAGGTCAGACTATGGAGTCATCCATGTACCTGGAGCTCCAGTTCTTTAGAGTAGCTCCTAGGGGTTCCAGACGCAAGTGCTTTGCAATGCTGAAAAGTGGGTTAGAAAAAGTCTTTTAGGCACAACTATGAGACAAGGCAGTACGGAAATAAGCCACAGAGCAGCCACAAATTTGCATTGAAACTTCCTTGACAGTCTGGTATGTTCAGCTGTGAACTAAGGGTCCATGTTCTCTGTTCTCAGAGCACCTTTTACCCTGTAACTGCCATGCTCTGCAATGGCACCAAGTGGCACATTGCATTACAAAAAGTGGAATGTTGGTTCTGCATTGAGCTCCATCTGTGCTGTCCTGGGTGGGCAAAGGGTGCAGTCAGACCTGACCAGACATCTGCAATAACCAAGGTTTCTGTACAGACTTTGCCACAGACTCCTATTTCCTATAACCTGAAATTAAATGCTGTATTCAGCGGTCTCTGAAAAGTTGGGTGCTGAGCAGAGCTGTTCTCAGGGAAGCAGAGATTTATAGAGCTTTGTTAAAATGACTTCTGCTTGCCTATCTTGCAACTAAGCTGTCTACTCATAGAATCACAGAATGGTTTGGGTTCAAAAGGACCTTAAGATCATCTAGTTCCAACCCCCCTGCCATGGGCAGGGACGCCTCACGCTAGTTCTGCGACTTTTAAACATTCTCTTTGTAAAATCCTGGATTTAATTGTGACTTGGTCCTTTAAAGGGAAGCATGTGGATGCAATTTATGTGTAGCTAAAGAGGTTAAATGACTTCATATTAGAGTTCACCTGCTGCAGCAAGAAAACTCCAGGAGCAATTACGCCCTTGTTTTTTCCATCAGCCCTTGACATTCTGTAGCACAGCACTATTGTAATCTCCTGCTTCTGTGTCCTTGGAGTCACCTTCAAAATGTTTAGTGAAGTTAGGTGTTCTGCTCTGGGCAGCCAAAGGCATTATATTAATATCCAGAGATTTGGAGAACTTTTGTATGCTATGCATCCTAAAATCATCTTCGTTGCTGTCGGTTGCTTTCTGTATTAATTCAAGATTCACTTGCCATGTCCGTTATATCCTTTATACTCATTAGAAACAAATGTTCTAGCTAGGATCACAGGGCACCCGGTCAGAGTGGAGACATGGGTTGTGCTTTCCTTTCTGCTACTGAGCAGCTAACAACTCTGGACCTGAGCCACATCCAGAAAACCAAGCAGTATAAAACTTGGTGCCAAAATAGAAGGGCTGACCAAGCATCTAGGGACCAGACTTGAGGCTGGGCATGTTTTCTCCTGTTCTTTACAGGGATTTTAGGGGGCTAACTCAGTTGTAGACATTCGGCTCTGCTCAGACAAATGCCATGACCTGTTGCTTCCATAGCACGCATCTTTAAAATATATTATAGATGCAGCGGTATGATTTTTGTTTGTAGTCATCTTACGGGTTATATGTAGCAGTTGGTAAAGATCTGCAGATGAGAGTACAGTATTTTGAGCTAACAAAGTCTCTGGACCAGAGTGGTCTGGCAGAGGGGACCAGCAGATCAGAGTTAGCTGATGCTTTCTGTATTCTAATGAGAGGTGCCACATTCAGCTGGTTTCATTATTGTTATTGTGGAAGCATCAACAAGTCACCTTGCAATCTCAGCGTGTTTTGCTGTGTTGCACTGTTCCTGCCTTGGTCTTAATTCCTTTTCACATTAAGCCTTTAATGACCCTTGAGATAGGTCCTTGTGATGTTCGGGCCTATTCTGGGGTCCATTCATGCTGGCCAAGTATGTAGAAGCTCACTGATTGTTCACTGCTTTGAATAGTCTGGTGGTGATGGTACTTGACCGCAAGCTTGATGGTTTAATTTCTTCTTCTAGTTACGACACCAGCAGTGGAGCTTGGTGATGGAGAGTGTTGTGCCGTCAGATCGAGGAAATTACACCTGTGTTGTGGAGAACAAATACGGCAACATTAGGCACACGTACCAGCTTGATGTATTAGGTGAGATTTCACTGTTTTTCTTCAACAGCTGATCTGTGGTGTGTGACTGGATATGGGAAACAGGAGCTTGGTTTCTTTCCCAAAATGCTGGGTCATGTGTCTTCTAAAACCAACTGCAAGCTTCCTTTGGGCCAACGATTCAGCCTCAGATATGTGATCAATAAATTACTTAGCTGGTCTACAAAGGAGCTAGAGAAGGAATGGCAGGGCTGAGATGCCTCCTCCATTCCTGGATGGTTCTTCCCTGTTTGGCTTGAGAAGCCCTGGGTAAAATGGTGACCAGAACACTTTTGGGTGTCAGTCCCAGTCTTCACCCTCTCTGCTGAAAGGGCAGGAGATGAAGGGTTCAGAGAAGAATCCATGCTGCAAAAAGGACAAGTGAGTTAATTAGGATTTCCCTCTATTTTCTGTTTTTCAGAGAGGTCGCCCCACCGACCCATCCTGCAAGCAGGGCTCCCTGCCAACCAGACCGTGGTGGTGGGGAGCAATGTGGAGTTTCATTGCAAGGTTTACAGCGATGCCCAGCCTCACATCCAGTGGCTGAAGCATGTGGAAGTCAACGGCAGCAAATACGGCCCCGATGGGACGCCCTATGTCACGGTGCTGAAGGTTGGTACACACTCACTCTTCTCACCCTCAGGGCAGTCCTTCTTTAAGCCCACACAGTGGAATACTCTGCTTTTTGGAGGGGGTACAGCAAAAATGTCCTAAAGTCAATGTTCCAGACTCTTCTATTTGCCAGAGATAACACAACTACTGTAGTGGCATAGATCAGCATAGTAGTTGTAACAGCTGAGACAACTGGGAGAAATGCAGCATAATGAAAGAGCTGTCAGATTGCGTTTGACCTGAAATTGTAAAAATAACCTTTTTTTTACAGCTTCAATAGAGGTATTTTCAGCACTTACTAAAATAAAAGCCTCCCAACTAAAACACTTTCTTTCGTTTTCATGTAAACACACTGTAGCGTGCACATACTAAATAACGCTGAACTACCAGCACCTGAGAGCCAAGACAGCCTTGTTCCAGCCACTAACATTTGTGAACATTGCTGTTATCCATGCTCAGGAAAACCTTTATTGAACAAAAACTCACTTAGTAAGACTTTACTTTGCTAAAATACTGTCATGAAAGGGAATTTCCAGATTACAGCCAGAACAAAGCCAGTGGGTCTGGTTTCCCCTCAACCTGGGTAAATATAAAAAGTAGAGAATAGAGAGTGAAAAGCACATTTGACTTCTACAACTCCCTTTTTTTCTTTAAGCATTTCAAGGCATTCTCTGTTGGTGTTTATTAAAATATATAGGGCCAAATGGAGTTTTTCTGGCTCTGTAGTTATAGCTGAAAGGAGACTTTGTCCCTACAGTTTCAAGCTGAGGTTGTCCTGTGCATGGACATACCCCCATACACATCCTGCTGCCCACACCCTCCGTCTCTTTGTATGAAGCTTAAAAACCACCCCACTTATCAGACATCATCTACAAAACTGTAACTCAGCCAGATACATGATAATAAAAGCCAGAGACCCTGGAAATAATTACCCAGATTGAAATAACAGATTGGTTGGAAGAAATGGTTGGAGACCGTTCTTCAGGATTGGCAACACGTGCTTCTCGCGAGTCGATAGAACTTTTTCTTTCCTCGCTGTCTCTCCAACTGTGTTTGAATTATGCATATTTGAATTTCCCCCCTGGTTTCACAGCCCAGTACCAAGCTCTGAATAGCTGCCTGTGTCACATGCCATCTAGTATAGTCTCCGGGCTCCGTGTGTGGTCCCCGTGGGATAAAGTGCTACCTTTTGGAAGTTTGCAGAGCCGCTGCGAACAGTGCCTTGTGTCACAAGCACAAGCTCCCATTTTGCTGTGGCAAAGAACATATAAATAGTCCGCATAAATAGTGTTTTAAAATGAAGTTGGAGCGGCACCGGGGTGGCTAGGTAATTAGAATTGCCAAATACCTTCTCTTCTGTGAACGGCAAAGGCTCCGCATTCCTCGAAGGGGAGCACAGGCAGGCGTTTGAATGCACAAGTTTTGTTTGGTTTTATTTTTTTGCTGAATAGGACCAGCACACGTCTATTTACTACTTCTGGTTAATCAGGAATGCTTTGAATTGTATTAATGCCGGCATCAGCGCTGGGGCATGGAGCATTTCCATTTTGGGATGCATCTTTTGTGCACTAGTACTGGGCCTCCGTGGAGCTGTGTCAGGCCCAGCTTTGCAGGGATTTTGGGTTTATGTGTGTGTGCTTGTATTTTAAAACTAAAGATCTGATAAAGTGATCTCACTGTCCTCTTGGGGCCAGCCTGTTGGCTTTATGGATCCGGTCCCCTTGTGCCACACACTGCTGTTGCTTTGACCCAGCATCCTGGCCATGCTGCTGGAGCCAGGTGCTGCTAACAGCCCTTCCATGCCTACAGCTGCTTTAGAAAAGGCTCCCTCCTGCCTAGTACTGTGGTGCCTGCAGGGAGATAAGGCTTTTTTATCAGCCTGCCCTTCCTTTTATACATTGTGGAATGTAGGAGCAGCTATGAGGCAGTTTATATGTGGGGAGTATCCCGGTCTCCATTGCAACAAGAGCAACAGAGAAGTGCCCAGCACATGCAATTTGCCCCCTTACATCTAAATGGGGGGGGGGAGCAAAACCCAGCTCAGTCCAGCTGGATAAATTGAATGCTGTACTTTCAAGCCATTTCTTAACAGCCTGACAAAACCAAGCCATCACCTGCATCAGTTCTTGAAAGCCTGGGCTAATTTGTGATCAAAGGAAACCCCTTTTTCTTTGCAGAAGAGCACTAAATGCATTCCAGTTACAGAGAGTGGGCTGGCAGCACTGTGCCCAAGCTTTGTCAAAGGCTAAATTGTATGTTCTGCATTGAAACATGCCCGGTTTAATTATAAACAAGGCAGCAACAGCAGGCAGGCACGTTTCCCTGCTAGGGCAGGCCGACTTGCCAGCACATAAGCCTTAGAGATGAGATCACGTCAAAACTGGTGGTGTTCGTCATCAACCATGGACACTGGGGCTTCCTTTTGATGCCACCTGTGGGTTCAGTTACTAATAACTTACCAGATCTGGCAGCCCTGTTGATTTTAGAGGGCTGCAAGTCATATTGGCAGGATCAGGCCTTGAAGGCACCGAGACTGGGCTGGAGAGACCAAAAATGAGAAGAGCAATTGGCTTATTTTCATTTCCAGAGCGGCAGCTGGTAGTTTTCCTAGACTTTCCCTAGGCTCCTTCTGAGGCCACCCAAAATGGTTGTGCATTTTTGACCAAAATAAAAACAACTGTTTGGTGTTTAGGGAAAAAGCCTGATGTGCTGTTGTGGCAGCGTGGAAGAAGAGAGATGAAATCCTTGCTTAAGAGTCTGAAGTTTGTTTGATTTATGTGCACCACTTTATTTAGTAAAGAAGAGGCTCCTATAAGCAGTGGAAAAAATTACAGCTAATTTCTGAACGGCAAAGTCAGCAGTGAGTTTTCAGACCGCCACTGCTTATATTTTGTTTCCAAATTCTATTTTGGAATCTGATAATTGAAACAGTATTTGCTGAGCCGGGTTGCAAACACAATTCTCTGCTTAAGCCCTTTCTCTGGTGCTCCTGTCTGCTGAGTTATGGAGAAACCATAGGGCCTCTGCTGTCGGATGGAGAAGTGGGGAATTGGTCTGTTTGAAGGGAAGGGAGTTCACCTGCACGTGGTTTGGGGGCCAAATGCAACTCCTCTTCCTCACCCAGGTCCTGGGTTGGGTCTCTCACCATAGGGTGAGCAGGGGATGTTGCCGCAGCCGAAAAGAAAATAGCCGTGAATAGTCAATCCTAGCTGATATAGGTGTGATGAGGTATTGCTTGGTTTACTGAAGTTCAGGTTTCTGTCTATTCCTGCAGTCTTGGATCAGTAAAAACGCTGAAGCCGATGCTAACCTAAATCTGTTCAATGTGACAGAACAAGATGAAGGAGAATATCTGTGTAGAGCCAACAATTTCGTAGGCATAGCCGAAAAGCCATTTTGGCTCCACATTCGCAAACCAAAACCAGGTAAACCACAGACTCTGTCCCAAGGCCCTGGCAACTGCGAGAATGAGCTATAACAATTTTAAGAAGCTAGTGATTAAAATTCCTATTCATTTTGTATTATACCCTGTCAACTGACGCTGAATGGCTTGATCTTATTTTCTTGCTAATTTTTTTTAAACAAGAATGTGACGCCTATACAGCAATTGCCATGGAAAAATTCCCACAATAAAATGACTGTCAGATTTTGCTATCAACTCTTCATGCTTTTATTCCTTTCCCTTCTTTACAATTGAGTGCTGATAACAGAATTGCATGTTAATGACCTGTGACGTTCAAAGCTCTGGAAACCCAAGCTGTTTGGAGATTTTCACCTGTAAAACTGATACAATCACTTCTGTCCCTTGGGGAAGTAATGGAGAAATAAATGTCAACATTGGCTCGTCCGAGCAAACGTGTTAAATAGAGAGAGCAGCAGCAATCTCGTGGGCTCTGGGGTTTGACTCCAGCCTGGAGGGTTGGGCTGCTGCGTTGCTCAGTGCCACTGCAGGAAAGTTCCTTTACAGGCACCTTCTTGCTCTTGGCCAGAGTTACGGTACAGTATCAAGGGCTGTATAATCAACATATGCTTTGAGATGCCCACTCTGAAAAAATTGTAAAAAGTCCCAAAATTTCATTGTTTTTTGGATGAAATGAACCAAAATGTTTGTATATTCCTCTGATCAGCACTTGAGTCTTTCCCTACTACATCTCTCCTCCTTCCTCCTTTCTTTCTGTCTTTCCTCTTCTCTTTTACCACCCTCCTTTCCCCACCCTTGTACTCACCCTACTAACCTGAAGTCAGTCATATTGTGGGGGCAATTTTTCATTTGGATGCCTTTGCTTGCATGCTTCTTTAGTGGGACAGAGTAAGAACCTGGTGAAGGGAACCTTTTTTGCTTTTGACTACAGGTTGCAGAGGGGAATGAATAAATGAATGTGGAAGATGGGCCATTGGAAAATAATACAAACCAAACCACCTTAATCTGCTTTTGAGATTTGCCTGTGGTGTCCTCACACTTGCTGGGAATGTGGCTTATTCTCTGTTTTCCCTCTTTTCTATACGTGTGTGTTTTTTTTCCCCTGTAGACGGCAGGTGTTAACACAACGGATAAGGAGCTAGAGATTCTGTACTTGCGAAATGTTACTTTTGAGGATGCTGGGGAATATACTTGTCTCGCAGGGAATTCTATTGGGTTCTCACATCACTCTGCTTGGCTGACGGTGCTACCAGGTATTTTCTTCTCTGCTGGCCTCTCCTCTCCAGGGTGCCTTGATGTTTTGCTTTAGAAATGCCAAGTTCCTTCACACCGCCCCTTGCTAGGAAAGAGGGGGTGTTCTTTGGGAGCAAATCCTCTGGGATTTGCTGCAGGCTCCTGTTGCATACTCACAGCTGACACTTTTTGCATTGTAGCTCAACATTTGCATTATTATTGCAGTAATGACATAGAATGCCCAGTGTCTTTTTTGAGCTAGATAACAGGGAAGTGTTCACAGCCTCCTTGTTAGCAGACTGTTAAACCAAATTTAGGAGCTTTATCTTTTTTACGCTGACAGTGGAAGAAGCAAGCCTCCCCATCAGGTGATCCAAGGTACCTAAATTGGACACAGACTGTGGATCATCTTAGGGAGGAACCTTTCTGTCTAATCTCATATCTTAACCTGAAATGAGATGCATAAGTGCTTGGTGTGAGTGCACCCTTCCCTGCCTGTAGCATTATTTCCACTTCACGGATGAGCAGGCCAAGACAGCAATCTCAAACAGCAGGTTGAGGAGACTCATCTGTAGACAGAGCCCAGGAGTCCCGGCTCCCAGGGGCATTGCATGCTGCCTGCTCCAGCTGGGATCGATGAAAGCTGCAGCAGGCTTAAAACCCAAGGCCAGGGTGACCTCAATTTTGTGGTCCTTTCATGGGCAAAAGCTCTCATTGACGATAAAGCCGGCGCAGAATATGCAACAGACAGGTCTGCTCTTCAAAAGAGGGGAACGAGACTGTGCTGTCCCTTCATCTGCAGAAGCTGCCTCCACCTATGGAGCAGGCTTGAGCACACTCCAGGAGAGCACCAGCACTATTCATACAGAATCTCATGGGTGCTGTGCCTTGCAGAGAGTGCAGGAACAGACCTGGAGTATGTTCAGTAGACCTTTACTGAAAGGGCGCAGGAAATCCTGTACACCCCACTTTGACTCACGCAGTCGTAGACCACATTTGGGTCCAACTCGCAACATATCCATCTCAGGATGTGTTTAGGAACTGGAAACTTTGGCATTTCTAATCTTGACTTTATCTGTGCGGGTGGCTCGGATGTAATTGCTTGTTCTGGGGCTCAAGGTGTCTTTCATGCTCAAACCTGCTGCTGGTCTTTCCTCTGTGTATTTGCCAGCTCTATAATAGCTGATCTGATCCTGTTTCTGCTTCTGCTATCCACTGGATGAGAAATCATTTCCTTTGGTTATAAGACTGATGTCTCTGTTATTTTGAAAATCTCCTGGTGCTGTCTCATCCGACTGTTTTTACCGTGTGTGAAATCACACCTCTCATTTAAGCAAAGAATAAGCAGGAGAAAACCCACCAAAAACCCTGAAGTGGAACTTTATACTGAAGTCAGACGCAGTGATTGACAGCTGTCTGTGCAGCAGCAGGCCCCCAAGCGCTGGCCACAGAGAGGGCACAGGACACAGCCCAACTGCTTGTAAGCCCCTGTCCACACTGCGGGAGATGTGGAGCAGAGGCAGCAGAGCTGCGGCACCAACATCTGATCCCAGGAGGTCTGCTAACCCTCGCAGGAGGAGAAGGCTCCATGCAGGATCAGGCCCTGCACCGCTGGCACAGCCCCTAGTGTCACCAAAAGGCCTTTCCCTATGTCCCCCTGGACACAGCCACTGAAGAGCAGACGTGGAGCCTGCTGCTGCCAGGGGAAAGCTCCCGCTGCTTGCCGAAGATGCTGCTTTGGGGCAGCAGTGATGTACATGAGCTGTTAGCGAGCTAACCACACCGGCACGACTTCGTTATAAAGTTTCCCACTGCTGACTGTTCCTCTGATGCCAGCACGCCTTTTGGGAACAGAAAACCAGTCCCACCAGTCCTTCTTCCTCCAGTGTCTCTGCCTGTCCTGAAAGGAACAAGGGGAGAAACATAGCTGAGCTTTGCTGGTCCCAAAAAAGCCTTGCTAGCAGGTAGCCATGGCTGGTTGGTTCATGCCATCACCCTCCTGCCCAGCCACCTCTCTGGGTCAGACCTTCCAGCCTCTTCTCAGCAGAACTAAGTTTCCATTACATAATTGTGCAGATTGTGAGGCTTTTGCCTTGTGTGATGCCTTACCCCTGGGTGCCCTTTGAGCTCCTTGGTCCCTCAGGGCAGGCACTGGTCCAGTGGAAATCTTTGCTGAAGAAGTCAAATCAGCAAAATGCATCAAACCCTTGTCCTGCAGCCTTTGCACATCCAAGGCATCCAGCTATGTGTGGATGGGCAGGGAAAGCAAGATCTGGGTCAGAGGAACAGCACAAATGTGATGCCTTCAGCCTAGAGCACTGGTTTTCAACCTGTGGGCTGAAGGCTCTTAGAAACCCCAGGGTTGCATCAAAGTGCAGTAAAACTACCCCCCAAAAGGCAGACTGTTTTAGCTACAGCCGCAGGTTGAAAACCACTGGCCTGGGAGAGCCCCCTCACTGAAGTCACTCAGCAGACTGGCATAGATGAGCAAGTCCTCCCCAGATTCTTTGCACTGCTTTTGTACAGTTGCATGTAAGCAGCTGCCTACCCCATCCTGACTGGTGTCTCTTGTCACCCTGCAGCGGAGGAGCTCATGGAAATGGATGATTCGGGCTCAGTGTATGCTGGCATTTTCAGTTACGGCATTGGCTTTATTCTCTTTGTCCTGGTGGTGGCCGCTGTGGTTGTCTGCAGGATGAAAATGCCAAACAAAAAAGCCATGAACACCCCCACTGTACAGAAAGTCTCCAAATTCCCACTCAAGAGACAGGTAACAGAAAGTAGATACAAGATTCCTATTCCCTCCTATGGTCATCCATCTCTTTTTTCACCTCCCTGAAATGTTCTCTCTAGGTCCAGCACTCTGCCAGGAAAACACTGCCCAAGAGGGACATAAGTTGGGTGCATCTAGGAGTTTAACCCCCTCTTATTGATTTGTTTCTGTTCCAGTGGAGCAGTAGCTGGTGGCAGCTGACTCTGGTTCATGAGCAGCTATGTTTCAGTTGCCCTTGTCCAAGAGGGGCTGGCAGTGCAGCCATGGATGCCGCAGAAGGCACAACTTGCAGGGGAACAGTTTAGTCCAGGCTCCCTGGAGGAGCTCCTTGGAGAGCATAGAGCACATTTAATTGTGCTTGTCCCTGCTTTCACACAGGTCACTGATGAACCCAAGCCAATTATGGAGGTGGGAGAGGGTCCTCTTTCTCCATGCAATTAGGGATGCTCTGCCACGTGTCATTGAACAGGGGCAGAAGCAAAAGGCACCATGTAAAACCACAGAGTGAGGGATACAGATTTCACGGCTTTGGCTGCAAGCTTGTGGTGGCCATTTACAGTGCTAGTACAGAAGTCACTCCGTAGCTTGTACATGCTGTGGAGACACAAGTGGAACAAATGAAGGGATTAAACCTGCCTGCTAGAGGGCACAGCTGACCTATCCCTCCTTTCCACCAGCTAACAACCTGACTGCAGTGCAGTTCTGCAAGGAAGTGGGGAGAAGTAGAGGGTTTCCCATTTAGAAATTGCCAGAAAGGTGTCACTGAACAAAGATAGCTCAAACCCTCTCCATGATCCATCTCAGGCAGTGCCCAGCCTGGGAATACAGTTGGCAATAACACTTCATTTGCTCTACCCAAGCAGGTGTCATTGGAGTCCAACTCTTCCATGAATTCCAACACGCCCCTGGTCCGAATCACACGTCTCTCCTCCAGTGATGGACCAATGCTGGCCAATGTCTCCGAGCTGGAACTGCCTCCAGATCCCAAGTGGGAATTGGCACGCTCTCGGTCAGTCAGACCCACGGGTTGCAATCTCAGTGCCTGCTGGTAATGCCACCATCCTGGTACCCACTAATGTGCCTGCTTGTTCCTCCCTTCAGCCTGACCTTGGGGAAGCCACTTGGTGAAGGGTGTTTTGGCCAAGTGGTGATGGCAGAAGCAATTGGGATCGATAAGGACAAGCCAAACAAGGCCATCACGGTTGCTGTCAAGATGTTAAAAGGTAAGGGAATTCTACAGAGAGTAGACCAGCATCTTGCATAGGGGTTTCCTCTCTCTTCACTTCTAAGTCTTTTATACAAACAGATACAATAGAATAAAGTAAGAACAGCTTTTCATCCCTTTCACCCACATAGCCTGAGGGCAATGGCTGTCTCCTTGGAGAGCACCTAAAAGTGCAAATCCCATCAGGAAGAGGGACTGGGAATTAATCCGGTTCTTTGCCAAGGGGTAATAGCATCCCTGAGAAGAAGGGGAACCCCCTTCCCGTCTAGCCAGCTCTGTGAATCAGCCCACTCCTTACTCCTCCTGTAACCAGCGCTGCCTGTTCTCACAAAGCCTTGTGCAACAAGCTCAGGTGGAGACTGCAGATATTTGGTTGACAAACTCCTTTGTGAGGAATTTCTTCACTAAAGACACTTGATCCCGAACTCCCAAGAGGTCAAAGGGAGGCCAGAAGTGGAGGAGTCACTGGGCACCTTCACACGAGTCTGTTCCCATCCTTACCCTCTACACAGTAAACACAGACAACACGCAGACAAAATCACCCTGGGGAGCTCAGCTGGAGCAAGCAGGACGGATGCTCCAGCAGTGAGCAGCCGGGGGTTGAGGTTACATGAGGTGACAGCTTTACAAAAATAACAGTTCTTATCAGAAAAGGATTTGTTTAATTTACATTTCTGTCATTCTGAAGTTGCTTTTGGAAGCAGGAACGTTTCCATCTTGCTAAATCAAACTGTTCATTTGGGAACATTTCTCTTGATTTTTCTACTGTTGCCGAAAACTTTCCATGCAAAGAAATGCATTCCTTCCTGTAGCCCCCCTTCCAGCTCTGACCTTCCACAGTCCTTAACTCTTTGCCTCTGGAGGTGAGGGAGGAAAACAATCAGAAAGGCAAAATTATCCCAGGTACCAAAAGTGGCTTTATTTCTTTAATACTTCATGGGATGCAACAGAAGATGAAAGGCTTTGTTAATTCCTGTATGAACGTTTACCTCAGTTTATTTGGGTTTTTACCTTTCCTTGCGGTAGTTAGTTTTGGTTTTGATTCTTCTTCCCAAAGTAGGGTAAAAACAAACAAACACTGCCATATTTTGTGTTCTGTTTTCCCCACCAAAACCCCACGTGTCTATGCAGCAGTTGTATTGACCGCTTCACAAAACGCTTACTTTCCTCCTGACATTTTTGCTTTCCACTCTTGCTTTCTGCAGATGATGCCACAGACAAGGACCTTTCTGACCTGGTCTCAGAGATGGAAATGATGAAAATGATTGGGAAGCATAAAAACATCATTAACCTCCTTGGTGCCTGCACACAGGACGGTACGTAGCAAAGCAGCTCGCAGGGCTGTGGGAGGCTTGGGTTTGACTGTCCCTTCTGTGTAACTACTCACTGGTTGCCCAGAACATCCCAGATGAGCTTTTGGTGGTGAGCTGTTCCTCCGCTGCATCCTGATGTGCTCTTGCTTGCAGGACCGCTCTATGTGTTGGTGGAATACGCGTCAAAGGGGAACTTGCGGGAATACCTCAGGGCACGTCGCCCACCTGGCATGGACTATTCCTTCGACACCTGCAAGCTGCCCGAGGAGCAGTTGACATTTAAAGACCTGGTTTCCTGCGCCTACCAGGTGGCCCGGGGCATGGAGTACTTGGCATCTCAGAAAGTGAGTTGAGAAACCTCATTTGGTAGACGCATCAGTCAGACCCGTGTGTTCAAAGGCATGCAATGCTCTGTGTGAGTGTAGGACAACCTCAGGCAAAGTGTTGGCAGGCTTCTCCCTTCAGAAACCACATTTTTCTGTATGAAGTGTCTTGAGTGTTTTGCTGGAGGCTTCATCCATACGCAGAAGTTCCTATATGCTGGCTGCGTTCATGAATCATGCAGCTATACAGCCCTTGCTGTGACCTGCAGGCCTGTTTAGTATCCCCAAAACGCATATGAAAGCACAAGAAACACAGACCTGGCTGCCTGTCCTCACCTATTCAACCTCTGTCACTCCTAGAGGTAACTATCGTTCAGATGTGTGATCCTGAGGCTCAGGCAGCAGCGGTCAGGGTGAGCATCATGCCAAGTTGCAAGCTTCCACCATGTCACTGTTACATTAGACAACAGTCAGGATCTGCATCCCTGTCCTTCCTTCTGATCCTTCCCTGATCCTTCCTTCTGAGAGCACTAAAGATACAGAGCACTCATGAGGAAGCTGAGATATTGGGTGTAACTCATGTGTTTGTGGCTGTCTCTAGCACATGTAGGCTCAGTAGGAGTGAAACTGGCAGTGGATTTGGCTCAGTGCATGGATATGGCTACAACGCTCCCTGGGGAGCACTTAGCTGGCACTGAGCAAACTGTGTTTGCTTACATCATAACCTGGGATTAAGTCTTGATTTGCTCTGACATCAGCAAGTGGAGGATCAGGCTTTGTGTTCACAAAGCTGTGCACCAGCCGGTGTGTCCTCTTTTGTGGGCAGGGAGCGCTATGGCAAGAGCAACTTCAGCTTCAGATGTCAGATGTGTTTGTCCTGTGGCTGCAGTTCAGGGTGGATGGCTCTTGGTGGCTTTAAACTCTCTTTCTGCACAGTGCAGGCTAATCTAGCTTCTTCCTTAGCTAACAATTGTGATGTTGGGGATTCGACTAGATGACCTTTAAAGGTCCCTTCCAACCCACATTGTTCTATGATTCTATGTATTGTGTATGTATTTGGGACATTTTAATTTTAGGACATTATTTCCTTCAAACATCAGCCTGCACTCCTCTTCCTGGAGGAAGCAGGGCAGAAAAGCAGCTTCACATCCCAGTAAGTGTCCACACAAGAGGAAGGTTAGCTTTCTCATCTGTACATCATCCCCTTTGGAGAGAAAAGGCGTGTGGCTGCAGCAGCGCAGAGGCTGCAGATTAGGTGTTGCTAAGAGGTGGCTCCCACCGAGTGTGCATGATGGGGCAGTGACACAGAAAGTGAGGAGTGAAACAGTGCCCACAGCTTTATGAGCTTGGGAGTCAATGAAATGGCAGCTCATAAACCACACGGTGCTGTTGGTTCCAGGCGTGAGCAGCTAACAAGCCCTTATTTATTGACTTGCTCACCTTTCACAGTGTATTCATCGCGACTTGGCAGCCAGGAACGTGTTAGTCACTGAAGACAACGTGATGAAAATAGCTGATTTTGGCCTCGCTAGAGACGTCCACAACATCGACTATTACAAGAAAACCACCAATGTAAGTATAGAGCTGCCAAGGACATGCAGTTCTCCTGACAGGCAGCTCAGTCATCCCTGCAGCAAGTGACCCTTGTCCCATGTCTCCCTTTCTGGGGGGGCTTAGGAGGAAGAAATCTGCTGGTGGCATCACCTAGAGAGGAAGTGTAGATAGGCTGGTCCCAGCAATACACCTGCCATTCATTTTCTTCTCGACAGATACTGCTGCTGCTAGCAGCTGGTTGTGAGGTGTCAGCTCTGGCCAGGAGGCTTTAGGATAAGAGAAACTGAGTTTTTAACCAAAGGGGAATGGAGCCCTTTCCAGTCTCCTCCATTTCTCTGAGTAAACGTCCCAAGGAGCCAGCTTCTCTCCCACCAGAGTCCTTGACATAGAAATGTCACTTTTTGTATACCTGGCACTATAACTGAAGCTGCAACTACAACAATGCAGAGATGGCAATAGAAGGCATTGAAGGTGTTGCAAAACCTGAGGGCCTTGTGACTACAAGAGGTCTAAATATCCAGGCAGTCCTACAAAGCTCACCACGTCCATACTGGTCCTTTCCAATATCACATCAGAAATCTACCTTAATTACGCGGATTTCTTAATCATAAATTAATGACAATTGTTGGGAATTTAAGTCATAGATCAGATGGACTTTCCCTGTTAGAGCTGTGTTGGACAGCTGAGAGCATAATCCTGTTTGTGCATCCTGCCTATGTCCTGTTTCTTGTTGACTCCCACAGTGAGACAGGGGGTCAGAAGAGGACAGAGTCCCCCTGCAGTCGAATTATGCCTCAAACACGAAACAGTCCTTTCTGACTCCCTCCAGGGGCCAAGCAAAGCCCCAAAGAATTATGATTAATCTAATCTTTGTCATCTCATACATCTCACATGTGACAACCCATGTTTATGACCCTGATGTAGGATGTTCCCCAGGAAACCTGGGGTCAGGCCTCCTCCTTCAGCCCCCAGCAGGATCAGGATTTGCTTCTTAGAAGATATGTCCCTTGCCTTCAATGTTGGAAATTTCCCTTCAAGTTCAGCCCAAGCGGGGTTCAGACTTGGAGTCAACTGCTTCTTCCAGCCAAAGAGATGGAAAGTGTTGTCTCAAGCTCTGCTGCAGAGCTCGCTGCATTTATGAGCAATGGATGCTGTTCCCATGCAAAGATTTAGATGCGCTGATATGTTAAACCTGCCTTGGCAGTGAAATACAGTCGTCCACAGAGAGCATTTACTGCACAGATCATCAACGAAGATCCAGGGATCAAATGCTCTAATCTGTTTATATGTGGCCACTCCTGCTTTGCCCAGTGACCGGGAAGGCAGATGTGGCTGTTAATGAAAATGTTTCAAACTGGATTAGAAAAGAAGATTCAGATGGTGCCGTTGTGGCTGGGGGAATATGCTGATGGGATGTTCCCATTGTCTTCCTAATTACAGGGTCGGCTGCCTGTGAAATGGATGGCTCCAGAAGCTTTGTTTGACCGGGTCTATACTCACCAGAGCGATGTGTAAGCATACCCTCACTTTAAAAGGAAGATAATGAAATGACCAGGAAATCAACACCTATAGTATCTTAAAGACAAAGTACTGCTAAGCATGAGCAGGGCTCCTTCACTGCTGGGGTGCCTGGGGATGCAAAAGCAAATGACTCGATTGCAAGCTGCAGCTTTGCACGCATGGTTTTGTTTTACTGTTATCTAGTTGCTTTCATCCGAGGATGTCTAGTGAGCTGCTGAAAAACTGTTGGAAGGCAAGCAGGTATTTCTTAGTCATTTATAGATGAGGTGATTCCTCCTCAGTCAAAAACTGTGCAGAAAGAAAGCTCCACGCAGAAAAATTGCCCTTGGCTTCCTGCACACTTTGCCCCAGACAGTTGCATTTCAGCTGAGTATGTGGGATGAGCTTGAAACGTCCTGTCTGCTGTTAGTAGAGTTGATCAGAGACTATTCAACAAATACATTCTTGGATTAATTTTGCTGCTTCATTTATTTCCTTTATTTTTCCTAATCCTATCTCATCCGTTTTAGTGCCTCTGCACGGTAAGCAAACAGCAGAGCCTGCCTCACGAGTAAATCTGTGTCACGTCTGAACTTCACAAGGGCTGAACTAGCTCGGCATGCATGCCGGCTTTTTTATTTCAACATGTGGTTGATAATGGCATTTCTGCAGTAACTCAGTGCCTGCTCCCCAGCGCTCACCGCTTGCAATTGGACAAATGAATCTATTTCTGTATTTTTTCACATACTTTGGCTTTCATTGATCTTAAATCATAGTTTCCGTGCTTAGGTAATGCTGCAGCGGGCATGACACATAAATCAAAGCTAGAGAAGGGGAGAGCGAGCGTGCGTGAAAGCGAAACAGGGACAGATAATCCCTGTTTTTAAAAAGAAAATGAAGAAGGCAAAAGATATGTTTGAAAAAGAGGACTTTTACCCAGAGCGCAGCTGCAGGACTGCAGTGTGTAACGTTAGTGCTCCGCTGATGCTTGTTGGGGTATTTTTCTCCCGTCTTGGCCAGTGAAATGAGTGTTGTAACAAGCAAGTTTTGGTATCAGCTTGCACAATTAGTGGCCTGTGGTTCCAAGCCTGCAATTCAGTGAAGCCGTGCATGAATAATTTGATTTGTTCCATTCAGTGGAGCTGGTGGAAGACCTAACAAAGAGCTGTGGGTGATAGATGGGCTGTCACCTATCTGATTAAATGCTCATTTCAATTTCAGACTTGGTGCCTGGGATTTCTTTGCTATTGAGTTGGATCAGCAGAGATCTCCAAGTAACTAGTAAAAATGGCCTAGGCAATTAGTCATGCTATTGATGACTCTGTTAGCTATGCATGGCTGCACAGAAATAAAGCCAAGCGGGGGGGGGGAGGGGATATGGGGGGGCTTGGAAAAAAACTCATTGAATTTTAAAGATCTTTCTTTGGTTTCCAGCTGGTCTTTTGGAGTGCTACTATGGGAGATCTTCACTTTGGGAGGGTCTCCATACCCGGGAATTCCCGTTGAAGAACTCTTCAAACTCTTGAAGGAAGGCCATCGGATGGACAAACCCGCAAACTGCACCCATGATCTGTGAGTGTGTGATGGGGCTGATGTCCTTACCCCTTCCCTCTGTGGCCAAATACCACCCGAGGCTGTGGTTGGGTCTGTTGGGGCATCCCCACTGTGAGATTATGCAGCCATCTCCAGAAAGGTTTACCCATCCCTACTCATTTCAGCTCAGCCCATGACTGCTGAGCTGCATAATGTGCCTGCCCTGGTTTGGTAGGTGGTGGTTGGGGGTGCAGCTCTGGCATGTCACTTTAGGACAGGTCCTTCTCCTTTGAGAGCCTGGGCACACATGAAGAGTGACGAGGATCATGGCTCCACAAAACCTTTCTCCTCTTCTCAACTGGCCATGCACCAAGGTCTCCATGGCTGAAGCTGCATTGGCCATAGCTGTTCTCTCAAACAATTTGGGGGTGATTGGGTGCCACTGAGCCCCACCATGGGTGATGGTCCCCTTTACCTTCTCATACAGGTATATGATCATGCGGGAGTGCTGGCACGCCGTCCCCTCGCAGCGGCCAACCTTCAAGCAGTTGGTAGAAGACCTGGACAGGGTCCTCACCGTGACATCCACCGATGTGAGTGTGATGGGGTGGGCACAGGGAGGGGTTGCTTGGTCCCCACTGTGGGCACCCAGCACTGATGGGTCTGTTGCCCTGGCAGGAGTACCTGGACCTCTCGGTGCCCTTCGAGCAGTACTCACCAGCTGGCCAGGACACCCACAGCACGTGCTCCTCGGGGGATGACTCAGTGTTTGCACATGACCTGCTGCCCGATGAGCCCTGCCTGCCCAAGCACCCCCCGTGCAACGGCATCATCCGGACGTGAGGAAGCCCTCCTGGGCAGAGAGATGGATGGATGGACGGGCGGGCAGCGTGCCCATGGAGACGGGAATGTGGGGTGCCGAGGATGAAGGATCTTCCAGTGGAACTGCGTGGTGGTGCCCAGAGATGTGTGTTGTTGTCGAGCTGTTCAGGGTAGAAAAAGAAATATAATTAACTATTTTTTGGTTCTTTTGGTTTTTCCCATTTGCTGTATAAAGAGTCAAGAAGCACTGTTTGGCCTGAAGGAACTAATCTCTTGCCAAGATGATTTATCATATCTGAGATTTTTTTTTTTTGGGTTGTTTTTCATTTTTGGGTTTTTTTTTTTTGTACTAAGGAGAATGTTGAAGCTGGGGGGCACTGACCTCCCAGCCTCCGCGCTTGCGTTTCGAGTGCCAGAGTAGCCGTACTGTGCCTGCAATACGAAGAAGAGGAATGAAAATCTTCCTTTTTTTTTTTTTTTTAATAAGAAAAAACACAAATGAAAAAAAGAAGTGTAAAGAATGTAGAAATTCTTCGCTTATGCAATCTGTACATGAACCTTTTTGGTGGAGCTGAAAAGCCACGTTGCCTGCAGGGATTCATATATTTATAAAAATATCTATATTTTTGTTGTCGTCGTTTTTATAGCTTCATGATCGTTCTGCCCAGCTACATAGAAGGAATCCTTTTTGGAAGAAGAAGAGGAAAAAATGATAATTAAGTAAAATGCAAATCATCATGGAGAAAGGAAAAAAAGAACATAAAAAGAGACGGTCAAGTCATCTGAATGGCAGTGCTTTGGCCGTGCCACTGGCCCTTGCACTCGGCTGGGAGCAATGGGGCCATGCCGAGGTTGGAGCAGACCCCCGGGATGGGCATCTCAAGCCACATCTTGACCTCTGAGAACAACCGCTTTGGGGAGAAAAAGCTTGCTTTTGGGGTTTGTGCATCTTTGCTTGCCAAGAGTGAGTGGGCACTTCTCCATCCACCCCTCGACACCAGTGGTTTGGCTCCATCTACGTGCAGTGACTCGGAGAAAGAAGTTACGGGTACCTGTAGGCAAGAGCCTTTAACTTATATCAAAAAGGTTTATTCCAGAGAATCTGTGTATATATCTATAAATATATCCTGTATATATATAAATAAATATATTAAAAAAAAAAGAATGTATAATACTAATGCAACATAAAGCAGTACTGAGAGAGAGAGTGTCTCAAAATAGGAGCATTGCAATCTAGGATATACTGATCTGGGCAAAAGGAAAAGATTTTTGTGTTTGTTTGTTTTATACCTTCACAGTTTTGTTTTAAAAATTGTACCTTAACATGTATATTTGTAAAGAAGTTATTTATAGACATTAACATTATCTGTTCATGGGTTTAAATAGCGTAGCGTTACTGTAAACTTTAAAGTTCACCGAGCTTAAGGGTGGGGTTTTCTTTAACTTATTAAAAAATGGAGAAAAAATATATTAATCAAGTTTTTCTTTTTGTGTTTATGGGAAATATTGAAAGAGTGTATAGGTGTACAGTCCTTTAACAAAGTACATTTAATGTTATAAATATATATATATATGTATTCATTAAAAAGCAAAATATTAGTTTATCCTGGATTGCAGTGGGCAAAGGTAAGTTTATTTTTCAATGCATCACCAGTGGTTAAAACCAAACAAATAGCAGCAGAGAGATGATTTTTTACCTCTTTCAGAAAAACAGGGCCAAGAATTCTTCCATCAGTTTAACCACTGTGCATTAAGGGGGCGGGGGGTGTTTATTTTTCTATTTTCAAATGAAGGTATTCTTTGTGGTTGATTTAATAACTGGTGTGCAGCAAAACACACTGTTGATTTTGGATGATGCGGGGTAACTTTTTTCCCCCCTTTTGCCAGTACCGTTGTATTTTGGGCTTCAGAAATGCCATGCGAGCAAAATAGCAAGAAGAGCGACAGTGTTTGCAGGAGAGGTGCAGCGACTGCGTGTTTCTGTTGTATCTAACGCACTGGAAAATGCCAGTGGTGCCCCATTTTCTGTGTTTAAAATGCTGTGCTGGTTTTGTTCCTCGATGTCCGATAGCTATTTAAAAGCACAGATGTGAACTAGGGAATTTTAGCATGGACCAAGCTGACAAGGGGAAAGATTTGGGCTGGGGTTACTTTTATGAGTGGGCTTCTTTTGTCCAGAAGACTTCACTACCACAAAGAGGCAAGGAAAATCGCATCCTGAATTCATCCTTTCCATTCTCCTCTGGTGCATATTGCATATCAATGTTTCAGAATAACAGGATGACAGCATCTCATTTTAAGATTATTTTGTTTTCTTAGAGCCACAAAATCCTTATCCTAAAAGAAATAATTTATAGTTTTGAGGTTACTTCAATGGAAGGTTGAGAAGGTAGATTTCTATAGAGTTTGTTTTGTTCTGTTGGAATAAAAGAATTTTTTGGTATTTTCTTACAAATGTCTGCTAATTGTGTACATTCCGAGTACTGGAAGCGTTGAGTTTTCCTGTACTGAGAAAAGAAAATGTACAAAACTGTGCATGATTTCAAATGTTACTAGATATTATAAATATATATATAATTTATTGAGTTTTTACAAGATGTATCTGTTGTAGACTTGTTGACTTTAACATTTCTTATTCAATGCTTATATAGTTTTATAGCCTGGACTATTACCTTTAAAAGCTTAAAAATTAAAATTTCCAATTTTGTTACATTTTATACTGTCGATGTTCCAATCCACAGGTTTGCATTAGTGTGATCTTTTCGATGAGCAATTCTTATTCAGTTTATTTTAATACTGTATTTCTGTGCCTGACAGCTGCAGCTGTCCGAGGTGTGAGATGAACACTAAATAAAACTATTCTGCTTTTGTTAACATGGCAAACTTACTTTTACAAAGAAACAAAAAGAAATAAACAAGTTGTTAAATCTGGGGCTTTATTCCCTGTTGTGAGGGTCCTTTGCAAAGCCGAGTCTCCTCGGCTCTGGGATTTGTAGTGCCAGGAGGGTTTATTTTTGACACTGCTGCTTTGTGAGTCCTGGCCAGCACAGGTTTTATATTCATAATAAATTTATAACAATTTTGGTTTAAGGGCCGTATTCTTTATTTGGGAGTGTGTGTATTTCTAGCCACACGAGCCATTGTGCACATGTGGGCATAGGGGAGTCTCGTACAGGACTGAGCACGTAGCAGTAGCATGAGGGTAGGAATTGCTCAGTAAACCTCTTGCGGATTTCTCCCGGTGTGATGGTGGTGGTGCTCATGCTGTGCTCAGCCCTGCAGATGCTGGTGGAGGTGAAAGGGGCACAAGAGGAGCTCACCACTAGGAAAGAGAGAGGTTGGGTGCATTGGAGCAGGCACCCGGTGCTTGCTGGGATGGGCACAAGGGACTTCACCCTGCTTTGCTCCCAGAGGAGCCCATGTTTGGCTTTGGTTTTGGAGGGCTTGAGCAGGGGAGTTCACTAAACCCTTGCTTCTCTGGTAGTAGACGATGCAAAGGGAAGCTTGGGAAACATCAGGCCGATTCTACCAGCACTTCCATATAATGTTAACAGATTCCTACAAGAGATCCTGTTGAATTGCATCCCAGATACCCCAGTTTTGCATGCAAGTTTATCTACCTACGTATAGCCTACCTATAGTAGCAGTCATTTGTAGTTTTAAGCAGCTGGGTATGGGAGTGCATGCATCTGAGCAGGTTACATCTGCGGCCCTGGGACTGGTTCCACCACTTCTGCATCCCAGCAGAAAATAGAATTATATGTTTTTTCAGGTAATTTATTTGCCACTGTAAGAAAAAATCAGTCTGTTTTTTGCTTTATTCCATACTATTAAGATACACTTCATTGTGTGAGAAGTCTTGCTGCCTGGAATGGGTTGTTTCCATGCTTTCAGGACACACTTTGATGGCCAGCCCTAAGCCCTGTCCAGTAGGAGTGGCATGGGCCAGGGACCAATCCCTTGCCATCCAGGGCTGCAGTCAGAGCACAGCTAAATGGTTCATGTGGAAACAGCTCCATCACGGCAGGGTGCTGAGGAGGTTGTGCAACATTTGCCACCAGGACTTGAAAAGCAGGAGAAGGACAGATCGCTCTGCACTTAGCTTTTAGCTTTTGTGTGTAGCATTCCCGTGCTTCATAGCTGCCAAAAAAAGTCCTCTGAGCACAGAAGTCACAACAAGTCATGTCTCTCTCCTGGCGCAGTGGCTGACCTGTGCATGGAGCTGGTGTGATGTTTGCTTTCCCTCTTGGGTTTCATGATGTCATTCTTCCTCCACTGGCCTTCACCCGCAGCACTGTTTGCTTGTGGGCTAGGGAGGAGGGGGTGGTACTTTAATTGCTCTACAATGGAGCCAGTTCTTAGCTGAGGATGAATATTTGGCTGCGGCGTGTGATGTGCATTGAGCAATGTGCAAACCCATCTCAAGGAGCATCTGCGGAGCTGCTCGGTTGGGCAGTGTACATCCTACTGCAGCTCATCCTGCAGTGGCCACAGCCTTCCACCCGAACCGTCTGCCCTTTCCACATGAAAGAGGTCTTTCTCAAAGCAGAAGAAATGTTTTCTTTCCTCTGTTGGTGACTACATAAATAGGGCCTCGCACTGGACACCGTGACCTGTTCCATAGCAACATTCAAACAAATTACTAAAACCCTGATTTATTCCCATTGGTTATGGCTCCATGGTGAGCCAGGGAGGATTTGGCAAAAGGAAGAGAAGTCTGAGGCTCTGCAGGTGTCAGTGATAGATGGCAACTAGAACTAAAATAGCAAAGTTTCCTGGAGGTGGTGCCATTCAAAACTCTTGAAGGAGGTGTCTCCTGGTGGACTCCTCTGAGCAAGTGCATCCTTCCCAGAGGCTGCATAACCTGCAGATAGGGAGTCTGGAGTCATCGCTTGTGTTGACATAAGAATGGAATATCGAAGGGGGCCAACGGATCTGCTCAAAGCCACAGAGTTGCTAACAACAGGAGGACACAAGGGAATGTCCAGAGGAGATGCTGAGAGCTGAAGAGCTTTCTAGGGCTTCTTGCCCCAGGACCATGGGCTCACCAAGAGACGCTCATTGTACCCTCTTCTTCCTCCACTTTGTCAGCCATGTTAGCTCTGATTTAGTTTCTCTGTTTCATCACCATCATCTTGTTTTTCACAGCATCTCAGGTGTAGGCAACACGTCAAGCAGGAGCGTCGTGCCCTGCCCCCAAGATTAGTATCTAAATCCAGGAAAGAAATCCAAGTCCTATCATGTGGTGCTACAATCGGCTCTTAGCCCTGCAGGGTCAAGTGCCCACACACACCGCTGTGCGATCAGCTCCCCTGCGTGGTCCCCACCAAAGACCAGCCCATAACCATTGTACCTGTCCCAGGTCCTTTGAGGGGGCCAGCATGCAGGAGCAGGGGATAGGACAAGAAAGTAGAAGAAAGATACCTTAACAAACGTGCAAGTGGGATTGGCCCAGAAACGATTATGTTAAAGGCCAAAATCTGTGTGCATCACCCACCAAGCATGACTTGCTCTAGGTTCCTCACTAGCGCAAGCAAAAGTGACTTTGTCATCAAGGAGGATGCACCCCAGTGTGAGAGGAGAAAAAGGAGAACGGACAGAGTCAGGTGCATCTTCTAGCCAAGTGCTACATCCAAATAAGCATTGGGCACCAAACCTGAGCAGCAAAAGCAAGAGGAAGTTTAGCACCAGTAGAGCATTAGGTACGTCCACAGCTCCATGGCCCTGGGGTGCACTCCCTATGCATTTGGCCAGAAAATTAGGCAGCACAAACTAAAACCAACACTGGGGAGAACAAGGTGACACTATGGATAGTCAATCATGGCCTCTCTGGTGATAACACACCCCGTCTAGCCCCTGTTACTGGCAATCAGCTAAACACCACACAGACTCACCTCTGGTGCTGCCTCACCTTCCTCTGCATGCTCTCGAGGCATGTTAGAGTGGCAAGGGTGGAAGGTGGTACCACTGCCTTACATCAAAGGTAGGTGCCTTACATCTCAGGTAGACATTGCATTTGGATTCAGTCTACCCTGAGCCAAAGTCAACATGGATGTTAGAGTAATCAGAGACTTCCAGATGTTGGAGATTTATTAAAGAGCAGGTTGCAAGCAGGGGTGGTGAAACTTGTTCCCTTTTGATTCATACTGACAAAACCTCTTAATAGAAGATCATAACCTGAAGTATTAATGGCAGAAAATCAAGGCTGAGAAAGGCAATACAAAACATAGCACAACCCCTGAAGACTCTGCCAGACTGGTAGAACTGGGTGAAAAAAAACCCAAACAAATTCCTACAAGTCCTCACTGAGCTGCCCCAAGGAACTATCTGCTTTGGAGAGTAACTTAGCAAACACAAAGCGACCACAGCCTGCACAGATGTAGCCCACTGCTCTTTGGAGAAGGGCTGCTGTGCACTCCTGCCATGCTCATACACATTGGAAACAACCTGGACGACCAGAATCTAGCCAGCAGCTTGCTGTTTCCCCAGGAGCCAACACACTGGCTCTATGAGATAGCTCTGGTCCTGCCAAAAAAGCCCAAGAGAAATCACTCCATGTCTCTCCTGGGTAGCACCACAGGTGTCTTTCTTTCCCAGTATAACCCATAACTTGGCCAGGAAATGATTCTTTGCACTACCTTCAATCAGACACTTCCCTAGTCTGCTCACATGGCAGAAAACACATTTATCAGTCAACGCTGATTTTTCCAGTTCCACCAGTAATATGGGGGAGGCGCCAGATATAATTTTCGGTCCTAGTAAGAATTTGCTAGACTTTGCAGAAGTTGCTTTTAGCAGAACCTGGAATTAAACCTGCTTTAGCAGTACTGACAGGTAACCTGGTAATCTCTTCTGATAACAGGAGACAGAGATCTGCTCTCATAGTCTTGTGCTTCCCTGCAATGTTCAAATCCCTCAGCCCCATCTGTCCTGCAGATGATGACAGACCCACTGGTGATGCTGCTTGAGGCCGTTACGGAGGAGCAAACTCAATGAGCACTGCTAGGGGCTCGTTGCACACCTCCATTGCAGGGTCCTAACACAATTATCTGTGTGAAGTGACACGGGAAAGTGCACTCAAGTGCTGACATTACATGAATAATGCCCTCCACACCTTCACTGTGCACCACTGTGAAGGCTGAAGAGCTGGACAGGATCAGCTCTTGAATGTGTGCAATTGATTCAGCTTGGCCAGCACCTTCAGAGGACTCCCAGTTCTCTGCCAAGCCTAAGTTTTTGCCTAAAGCAGTCTCCTAGGGATGTCTTCTCTTCTTTGACATCAGTGAGGAGTTTGGCTTGTCTTAGCAGACAGCAGCCTGGCCTCCACTGCGCACTGCCTTGTCCAGCCAAAGCAACTACAGCAGAACATTAACTACGTGACCATGGACCTTGAGCCCTCAGGAAACCACTGAATAGGCACAGCTGAACACGTCAGCAAAGTCACTGAGATGTTTGGCTGGTGAGGGCAGTATGGAAACCAAAGAGAAGAGCAGAGATGGGCACATGGATGGCAGAAGCTGAGTCATCTTTGCAAGAGGAGGGAAAGGACCAAGCTGCCAGATGGTTTCCTAAGAAAGATGCAATATCTTTCCAGGTACTCATGAGTTCACACGCTGGGAATGTGGTGCTGTCAGAAAAAGGCACTCATTTACAACCTGCACGTGAGATTTCAAAGTCAGGGCAGACTGAATGTCATCTCAGAGCTCTTGCTATACAAGTTACTCAGATTTCTGGTGGTTATCCTTCCTTGGACAGAAACCATGCAGCCAACTCCAACCTACACAAGAGATGCAGGAGGCAAATGTTAGGACTGATTGATCTGGGCATTGTAAAATATGTTTGTGGAAACACCCTCGTCAGTATGTACATTCCTACCTAATGCTTCTGTTGGAGGTTTATGGCTTGCACATGAAAAACTTCTGCAAATACCTCCCAAAGTCATTTATGGTCTGACTTTTGGGAAACACCAGGAAAATCCAGAATCAGACCATCTTAATGAGACCCTGCACAGTCCCCCTCTTCAAAAAAGCCATTCCACACAGAATAACCTTCATCGCCTCAGCCTGGGGGCGTATAAACACCAACTGATAATAAAACTAATGAAAATCATCTGCAAAGCAGCCCTTCACAAAGTACCCAAGGCGATACTCCTACCCCAACAGAACGACAGACAGGCCTGAGGATCAGGTAATGCCTTTACAAGTATTACCACCTTCCAAATAGCCCAGGAGAGAGGAGACACTGTGCAATATACCCCTGACGGGCAGGGGCTTTCATCTGGCAAGGCAACCACCGAGGTCTGGAACCACCACACCTGGCTCCTGACCAGCACAGTGACTACTAGATGAAAAATGCAGATGAAAGCAGCACACACTGTGAGGCTGATGCTAAAGAAACACCAAGACCCAGACAGGGGTGCAGGTCCCAGGCTGCAGGTGAGGAAGGCAAAGGGGCTTCCAGCTCTTCTTGACTGGCTGAGCAAAGGTATTTATGGTGGGTGAGAGGACTTCCTCCAACCCAATAATAGCAAAAAAACTGGTGTTTCTGCTAATATCAGTGTCTGTGGAGAGGGCAGGCCAATGTACCTGGAGCGTGCCAGGTGGGCATCACTCCTCTTTGCTACAATGCTTTTTTCTGCTAATTAACAAATATGTAGTTATTAATACATAGTTATATCTATATAATTACTAGTTACAATTTCGGCATACAAAGAGTTCTGCTGTTAAATAAATATTGTGGGAAGATAGATGCTTTTCACATTGCTTACCAGTGTTATTGATGTTTAGTACTGAGGTCATAGCTCTGCCTTAACCTGGAGGAAGTCTCAGATGGGCCGAAACAACTTGGAGACACCTCATCCACCCCCTATCTATGCCCCCTTTAACTAGCTCATGATGTGATTATTCACCTAAAGGGTGTCAGAGCACAGAAGGGACATGCACACTGGCACCACTAACATGACCAACTAATCATGTTAGTCCAGATTAACATTTATTTGTGAGGATCACATTTTTTCCTCTTTAAAGAATAAACAGGAGTTAAGAAGCCAGAGCCAGTGGAAGCCTTTGGATACCAAGTCCATTCCACGCAAAGCTCCACTCTTTGAGAGTGACTTTAATGACATCTTCAGGAACTGGGTTTGCAAAAGCAAAGCTGTTATTGGACATTCAGAACACAGAAAGGTAAGTGCTATATTCATTACAACATTACAGTGCTATGCTGGCACAGAAATAGTCCTGACTTTTCCATCAGCCTTGTACTTAAATAGAGAATTCAAGAAATTTTTACAAGGTAGAGAAAGGGCAAGAAATTTTTGGCAAAAGGGGTGGCCCTGAGGCTGCAGAATCCAAAATAATCTCGGTTGGCTGACCGAAAGCTAGTTAGTTTTTCTGAATCATAGAATCATAGAACAGTTAGGGTTGGAAAGGACCTCACGATCATCTAGTTCCAACCCCCCTGCCATGGGCAGGGACACCTCACACTAAACCATCCCACACAAGGCTTCATCCAACCTGGCCTTGAACACTGCCAGGGATGGAGCACTCACAGCGCCCCTGGGCAACCGATTCCAGTGCCTCACCACCCTAACAGGAAAGAATTTCCTCCTTATATCCAACCTAAACTTCCCCTGTTTAAGTTTTAACCATTACCCCTTGTCCGGTCACTACAGTCCCACAACCCCCACGTAGGTGATGCTACCTCATATTTGCCTTGCCCAAAATCAGTGTATCATAGGGGTTTTATGAACAGGGAAGAACATAAGAGCAGTATGGGCCCAAGGAGAGCGGGCAGCTCTCCAAAAGGGAGACACTCGTCCTCATCATTAAAGTAAATCTTAAGAAACTGCATAAAAGGCCATTATTTTAGTTGTTAGGTAAAATCTCCAGCAAAGCCAAGGGAGGGTAGCCTGTGTGGGAGGGAAGTAAGGCCTCTGTGCATGTGTGAGCGTGTAGGACAGGGCAGAAAAACTGTTGTTTATGCAACATTAAAGTTGGGAAGTGAAGCAGTCAAGCGATGCAGCGTTAGGGTTGAGTGCTCAGCTGTAATGCTGCATCCCAGTACTTAAGTGTCAGCAATGGTGGTTTTGCACATCGCTTTGGCTCTGTGCACTAGGAAAGATCTGTGGAAGATGCTGTAGTTGGGGTTGTTCAGTGTCAAGTCAACCTGTGATTACCTTGCAAGGCGAGGGCAAAGGCAATGCTTTAATTTGAGTCCTCACTACCCCTATGGCCCCACGTTTTGTCCTTGAACTCCAGGTCTGCATGAGCTGTGCCTTGGTACAGGGGTCACTTCACACTCTCAGCAGCAGAGAATTATGCCTAAAGTTAGACTGTCACTTTGGCTGACCACAAAGTGTTTCAGTCTGGATGCCAGCTTTCCAATAAGAGGCTAAAACTGACATCACTGATTTTAGTTCCTGCCTGCTTTGCAGATGGGCAATGGGGAACAGTGTGTCCCTCCCTGTGCAGCCCCGCACACAGCATATGGCAGGACCAGCCTGTGCTATTCAGCATCTGCTAGGGAAGCTGCATCGGTGCCACAGTACCTGCTTTCTCTTTATTCGCTCAGTAACTAGCTTTTTTGTGGTTCTTGGTCTGGAAGGCTCCTCATAGCTCTCACCTATCAAGCAAATTGCCCCTTCCTTCAAGTGCGGAAGCACCTGAAATGGTGCTACAGATATTCCTTTACTCTCATCTCTCATGGTTCAGCTATGCAAGACAGCCAGGGGAAACACAGTCCGGTGGACTACGATGAGAGATTTTGTCTCCCTTTGAGAAATAAGAATCTGTGGCCACAAAGGGACAGATCTTCCACGTCCCTGTGCCGCGGTGCCATTCCAGCCTTCCAGCTTATTTTGCATATAATTCCAAACGATCAAATCTAAAGCTGCTCTGACCTTTGTTTAGGTTTCTTCCTCAATGTCTGAATAATTCGTTTGGCTCAGAAAGCGGATTTAACGATCATTTCACACAACCGCTAATTACAGCGACTGTAACCTAATACTTAATTCCAGCCTCAAAGGAGCCAATGGTTCACATTAAATATCAGATGAGGCGAAACATCTCAATTTAGTCTGGTGATTCGTTTGTCAGATTTCTGTGCAGAATGCACGCATGAGCAAGATACAACCAAGACAGAGGAAATCAGATATCACCAAGCTCTCAGCAACACTCAAGGAGCGTAACCCACACCATTCGTCTTAGGTACTTTTGAAGTACAGGCACTGATGAAGCAGATTTTGGGTGGGACATAATGTTCAGAGAGTGGGAATCAGAAGAGAAATGCATTATTAACCATCAATCTCTTTTCACTTCTTAGAGGTGCTGAAGCAAGAAGGACTTGTACATTGAGTACAGCAAAAGCAATGCAAGCTCAAGAAACAGGGTGAGTTGGTGTCAAGTCTTCCATGAACACAGAGGTAGACAGGGCTCAGTGACAAGTGGGGGCACAAGAGGGGTTCTCCAGATCCCTGCGGAATCTTTTAGGATGATGCCAAAGCTACCGAACTTGGCAGATGAGTTTCTACAGTTAATCACCACAGTTCACAGACACTGAAGCTAAGGTGCCTATTTCAATAAGGGCTGAGAGCACAAGCTCCCAATACGGTGCAAATTAAAACAATAGCTTCATTAACTAGCTGATCATGCATGCAACATATGGCAGCGGGAGCCCTAGGAACCCGGGCATGAGGACCACACTGGCATGCAGCAGAGGATTGACTTGTCTTGGCCTGAGTGAGGTGGCAGAGGTATTTCATACTTACTGACCACTCCCTTAGAAAACACAAGAATTACAAGCCAAAAACACGGCATTTCACTATTGCCAACTAAGACGTGAATTTAGCTGGCTCATCTTCAAATGCTCAGGTTTGAGACTCCCCACCTTTCCTTTTTACAGGCTTTTTTCTACCTGACATTAAACCTCATCACTCTGTGCTTGAGGGAGGCCGCAAACTAGACACAGATTATCCCATGTACAGCCATCCCTCAGCGGGAAACCCGCACAGGCAGCATTTCAAGGGTTCAGGCACATCCCAGCAGTTATTTTTCCTGCAGTCCTGCTGCATCTGTGACTCTTACTCTGGAGTATACCTAATGCATCCAGCTGCCCCGGAGCCAGGGCTTTACCTCTGTGCATTCACCATAAAACCCTGCTGTTCTGTGGGAACATCTGCTCCTTTGTGCTCCACCCAAACACCCCACACATTCTTCAGCAATCTCTCCTTCTACAGGTCTGGCTGCTTTTTGCCAGCAGCAATGTACACGCTTGACATGTAAGAAGTATTTAACAGGGGGGAAAGCACGCTCCTCTTCAGTTCTTCTTGCTGAGGGATGAAAAGGAGCAAACGAACACTGCTGTGCTTTAGGAGCCCCATTTGCAAAAGGGGGTTCACTGTGTCAGATAAGGTGAAATACTTTCCATTTCCTCCCATAATATATTTCAAAAAGCATCTATGGTCACTACTGGACTAACACTTGGACCAGGTCACTAATGGACTAAGTGACCGGGGCTGCACAGCACCATGTGAATCCACGCTCAGTGAGAAGCCAAGGAATGGATTTCCAGCCTGTGTTTCCACCTTGGTTTCTGTGAAAGGCTGCCCCTAGGACAGTTCTCCTCAACTCCCCCATGGTGATCCATTCCTGACACCAAAGAATTTGCATGGAAAAGGAAGCGTCCTGCTCTGGTGGCCATGGAAGACAGCACTGTGCTATGCCAGACAAATGCAGAGTATGGGGTTTATAGCAGTTTTCTATACTAACAGGCCCCAGATTTCTAATTCCAGCCCAAAGAAGCAGGATAATTACTACTTTTCAGTCTAAGTCACCAGTTGTAGCTCATTTTATTTGACCTCTCACTGTTTAATTTGGAGGGTACTTTCCAATGGCCATTTACAGCCTTTCTTCGCAACTACAAAATATAAACATCATTTAGTATCACAACCCCAGCCTCTGAGGTTCCAAAGAAAGGAAGTGAAGGTGACAGTTACCAGCTCTGATTTTCACTTGTATTTAAGATAGAACAGATATATTTTTTCTCAAAAAAGGCAATCTTCAGACATGAAAAAAACCTACAAGTTTTGCAAATCTAGTTACTGGTTCAGTTCTGACTGCGCTTCCCCCCTTGCCTTCACTCTGACACTGGTGCTGCTTGCAGTAGAACAGCCTCTTATATGTGTGGTGGTGACTGGCCACTAAAACCCCTGTGACAGGTAGTATTTCAGTCACGCCTGTGTTTCACTTGATCTTCAGCCATATAAAAGCAAGTGAGTAATATTCTAACACTCTATGGGTAGCTGGGCCTGATTTGTTGCTAAAACTTCTTCTCTCAAATGACCCGGCACTTGCCTTTGGGGTTTCATTTTGAATTTGCAGTTTCTGTGTGTTTTTCTCACAGGGATGCAATCTCTGAGCAGATACAGGCAGAATGCCTTTCCTGGGCTTCTTGGGTTAATCTTACTATTAATTATATTTAAGCATCAGTGAGACTTAAGACTGAGATCTCATGGCATTGGGCAGTGCACAATGGCTGCTCTGGCACGGGCTGAGGTGGAAAGCCAGGTTATAGACAGCACCAAAGGAAGTCAAGCAATGAGCTTAAGCCCTCCAGGACACAAAAGCTCTGACCTCCAGTCCTCTCTGGATGCATCTCTGCAAACCTCTTTACTTAGTCCTTTGCAGACTTACCCAACTGTTCCAAGTGTTAAGCAAAAAGGGTTGTTTAAGGAGCTGGTTTTCATTGCAAGCCAGCTGGTTACCCAAGAGTTGGATGCTCAGTGTCAAGGAGGTTTGGTGGACATAGTTTCTGTAAAACCTGTTCAAGCTGCAGCAGTGCGCTCCTTCCCCTCGCTCCTGCAGTTTCAATTAATCCTGCTTGATTTAATCTCTCATAATTGTGCAGGGTGTTTTTATTCAGATTTGCCTCCAGTCTCCTACCAATTAGTACATCCATGCATAAGCGATGGCGGTGCCTCAGATCTTGCAGGGCTGCCTCACTCGCTGTTTCATCATCTTCAGCTCCTAAAGTGCTCCAGAAGCTGAGCGAGTGCGTTTCTTCCTCAGGTTCCAGTCCATCCCATTGTCGTGGTTTAAACCCAACCACAAACCTCTTTTACTCACTCTCCCCCTTCTTGCCCTCCCCCTGCTTCTGGAGGGACGGAGAGGAGAATCAAAAAGAATGCAACTCCCACGGGTTGAGATAAGAACAGCCCAGTAACTAAGGTATAACACAAACCAGTACTGCTACCACCAATAATAATAGTGCTAAAGGAAATAACAAGAGGAAAGAATACAACACCTCAACACCAGCCGACCAATAATTCACCCCACTCCCCCCAGCCAAGCACCGACCGATACCTCCTCCAACCCTGTAGTCCCAACCCTTCCGGGTAACTCCCCGTTACATCCTGGGCATGACGTGCTGTGGTATGGAATACCTCTTTGGTCAGTTTGGGTCAGGTGTCCTGTCTCTGCTCCCTCCCAGCCTCCCCTCCTCCCTGGCAGAGCATGAGGCTCAGAAAGTCCTTGGCCACACCAAACATTCGAGCAGCAACTGAAAACATCGGCGTTATCACCACTGCTCCAAGGCCAAAAGATCAAAACACAGCACTGTACTAGCTCCTAAGAAGGAGAAAAATGACTGCTGCTGCTCAAAACCAGGACATTATCCACCCCTTATTCCATACCATTCACGTCATGCTCAGATCCCACATCTTCAATATGCCATCACTCTTATATATATATATACATCTACATATACACAGAGAAAAACATCACTTGTTAGTGCATGGACCTATAAAGCTGCTGAGTCCATCTGGTCCATGATGTCAGGCTCGACCTCTTGTAACAGTGTTCACACTAGTGAATAACCTGGGCAATAGTGTCCATTGCTAAGTCCACCCCTCGATCATGAGTCCATCTCTGTGTCGCATCTCTGCCCTGATGGCCTGAAGTGCCATGGGCCCACCAGGTTCAAAATAATTCACTGTCCCCTTCAGCAGTTTCTGCAGCTTGTTGCTGGGGACTCCATAGAGCTGCCTTCCATCTCCAATGCTTCCAAAGCACTGGAGGGGCCCAGTGGACCAGGTACTCGCTCATACTGTCCCACACACCCTGCCACTCATGGCTGTCCAGCCTTGGGGAAGATCTCTTGTTCCTCCCATATTGTGGTCTAACCCCAGACAAGAAGCAAACCTGACTCTGCTTAACTTCTGAGATCAGACAAAATGGTCGTGGGTAGAACACGCTCTGTGTGTGTGCCAACATGCTGATCCCCATCACAATCAGCAGGCAGGTCCCAAGGGTACCCACAGGCCATTCAGACCCTTCAGAACTCTCCAACGATGTTGCTGTGCTTGTCCTTGGGGCTGGTGTAGCTGCTGTGCTTGCCGGCTCTCCCACCACCAGCTTCTCTCTTCCTGGGTGCAGCTCTTCCTCCTCTGCCTTGCTGGGAAATGCTGCCTGGGCTCCTGCATCCTCCTGCGGCTCTGCGGGCGGCTGCCGGGGGACGCTCTCGGCCGCCGCGGGGCTGGGCTCGGCCGCGGGGCTCGGCTCCTCCGCTGGGCTCGGCTCCTCCGCCGCCTCCTCCCGCTGCTCAGCAGCCGCCTCCTTCCCGGCCTCCGGTCCCGCTCCCGCCGCCGCCTGGTCCCCGGGGCCGCTCTCCCGGGCCGCTTCGGCCGCCGCCGGCTCCCGGGGCCGCTCCCCCTCGGCTCCCCGCAGCCTCACAAAGACGGAGGCGAGGACAAGGGCCAGGGCGGTGAAGAGCAGCGGGACGGCCGGGTACAAGCCCACGGCCACATCCATCTCTCCCTGCTCTTGGAGCCCACCCATATTACAAGCCATTGCCATAAAGTACAGTGAAACAAAAACCTTAGCCCATGCCCCACACTTGATAAACACGAACACAGGGAATACCGGCTCTATGTAATGTACTACATTCTGAAGCGCTGAGAGCAAGAGAAACAACTTTGAGAGCCAATAAATCAGCACTGTGACGACTATTAATCTGATCATCTCCGTCGTTATCTCAACCCTTCGTGCCCCACGTTGGGCGCCAAAAAGAACTGTCGTGGTTTAAACCCAACCACAAACCTCTTTTACTCACTCTCCCCCTTCTTGCCCTCCCCCTGCTTCTGGAGGGACGGAGAGGAGAATCAAAAAGAATGCAACTCCCACGGGTTGAGATAAGAACAGCCCAGTAACTAAGGTATAACACAAACCAGTACTGCTACCACCAATAATAATAGTGCTAAAGGAAATAACAAGAGGAAAGAATACAACACCTCAACACCAGCCGACCAATAATTCACCCCACTCCCCCCAGCCAAGCACCGACCGATACCTCCTCCAACCCTGTAGTCCCAACCCTTCCGGGTAACTCCCCGTTACATCCTGGGCATGACGTGCTGTGGTATGGAATACCTCTTTGGTCAGTTTGGGTCAGGTGTCCTGTCTCTGCTCCCTCCCAGCCTCCCCTCCTCCCTGGCAGAGCATGAGGCTCAGAAAGTCCTTGGCCACACCAAACATTCGAGCAGCAACTGAAAACATCGGCGTTATCACCACTGCTCCAAGGCCAAAAGATCAAAACACAGCACTGTACTAGCTCCTAAGAAGGAGAAAAATGACTGCTGCTGCTCAAAACCAGGACACCCATGAAAAGCCTTTTGTGACCACAAGGACTGCCCTGACACAGCTCCATGTGGAGGGCAGCCCTGTTAAATCACCCCTCAGAGCCATGCATCTTATCAGCCATGCTTTTCGCCTGTGAATCTCAGAAGTGGTTCCCATAGGAAGCGCTGTGCTGATTTTGGCTTGCAGGAGAAAGTTAAGACTGAACAACTGTTTGAACCCAGGTCCAGCTCCATCTCTGCCATGTTTAATAACCTCCATAAATTGCCTAACTCCTCTATAAGGTTAAATGGATTGTTATGCACAGCCCTCTCTGGCTTCCCTGCAAGCAGAGTGGTAACGCTGGAATCTCAGCCATGAACTGGGACGACCAGCAAATAATTGTCACCCAGCTGCAAGCTGCAGATGCATGTAGGGACCCTTATGCATGCGTTGGCCCTGGTTAGAGTTTGTTGAAATGATTTTCAAAGCACACTTTCCTGACTCAAACTGGAAGGTTTACCACGTTCCTTAGAAGTGTATGCATGGCACAAGGTCAGGCCAGCAAAACCAAGGAAAGATCCTTACTTTGTGCCTACAATGGCTTTCACTGCTTTCTTAATGCCTGCATCCCACCTGCCCTGATGTTGGAAGAGAAACAGAGAGCAACAAGTTTTTCTCTAAGTTCGCCACTGTTCCCATTAACAATGTTGTTGAGATAAATGGGTGAACGTTCTCCTCTCTAACAAAACCCTCTGTAAAAGCTGCTGGTAATTACAACCATAAGGAGCAGACACCAAGTAAAGATGAATCAGTTATGTACTCTACTTGTCTGAAACTTCAGATTATGTCTACAGTGGAAAAGTTTGCCTTAGAAAATATATTCGTTAGCATGATTAGATCAGCACCACCACAATATTCAATATTACTTTGCCTTTGGCAGCAGCAAGGACAGCTGGGCAAAGCAGCATTTAACGTGATGCTAGTTAAGGCATGTCAGATAATATACTTTCCAACCAAGGCAGTCTCCCACAACAGACAAGCCATAGCAAAGGAACTAGTTTCGGTGGTCACTGAATAAATGGAAACCTTTCTGAGGCTGTATATATGAGATGGGTCAACACCCACCCCAGCAGGAGTCTCTCATAAAAGGGCAGTCCTACGCAATGGTGGCTTATAGGAACAAGCCCTAGAGCACCAGGCATCAACTGGCACCAACAAGAGCTCTGCACGCTCCAGCAAAGTTTGAAATACAGAACTGGGCATAGCTGTGAGCTCCAGCCTGTCTTGGGAGCTGATGGAAATTGGTTTCCAGCTGCACTAACAATGCACACCCACTACTAAAGGCTCATTGGAAGACAGTTCAGTCTGTGCCCACTTGCCACAGCCATGCTCATAGGCACAGTCCTCCTCCCTGTGCACTTCCCCACACCTGTGAGCACTGTCCATACCCCAGACTCCATCCAACTGTGCTCCTTCCACTGTGGTCATGCTTTCTCAAAGCTGATGTCGTGAAGGTTTCAGTTGCAAAAACTGTCTCATCTTATTCCCTTAAGAACGCACTTACTCTCCAGTGGTTACAGGCACTCTACCTATGCAAGCAGGTAGTAGATGAGGTGCAAATGCTATAGTCGAATACCCTATGTACCCAAGAATGATTTCTTGGTCTGCAACAGATAACAAACTTCAATGTGCTTTGCTTTGCTAAGGTGTTTCCTCAAGCTGCTCCTTACACCCTGTACACACACAGTGAAAAGTGTCTGCTAAGTCAAAAATACACACACATTCTAACCCATTTGGGAGATGTGAAAGCTCTCAACAGTGCATTATACAGCAAATAAACTCTTCTTCAGCTGTGGCAGAGATCAGCATAGGTCAGTCAGCACAGCAGCATTAGAGCAGCACTGGAGAACCCAACCAGTGAGCATCGTAACTTTCGGGTTTCACTTGATAAGCTATAGACTATGCAAAGTCAATTCAACCAATGCATAGGCCACTACCAAATGTCTTTGAAGGCTGCTGTCATCATCTGAACGACATCTATACAAGCTCACTTATCATACATCAGAATACAGGCACCCCTGGCACTGTCCCTGGTTGTAATCCAGTCCACACGCTGGCAGAGGGAATTGTCCGGCACTGACTCTGCCCTACCAGAGGATTCCCCAGTCCATGGGAACTCTTTCTCTTAGCAGCTTAGCCAGCTTTTCTGGTTTGCTTTGCATCGCCATAGTGGAAGAGAGCAGCAGGTATGGCTATTCTAGCTGCATAGGAAAACTCTACCTTGGCAGAAGACATGAAAGTCAATGCTTCAGAAAGATTTGCCCTGGCTTGAGAGAAGACAGAAAAGACAGCAAGTTGCCTTATCTGCCAGCCCAGGTGCTTTTATGGACACACTCAGCAGAATATCCACACACTGTATAGATATGCCTGGATTAGTGTTTTCTCTTGCCATCATTGTAAAAATGGCTAACTGAAATGCAGGCTAGACTAGATAAAGGACCAAATACTCTGAAAGAGCCTCTAGCAGAGTGGAGATGGGCGCTCAGCTGAGCACCATTTCAGAACCCCCGCCCAAAATCTATCTGTCCTTCCCAGCAGAGTGCCTGATCACACTGCCCATATACCTCCACACGCAGGATGTGCTTCTACAGACCAGCATCCTATCTGTAGATCCCAAAGGAGAGAAAGTCCTCTACAAATCTTTGTGAACTCTTTCTACCTAAAAAATTAAATAAACCCTGCATTCCTTGCTATTAAAAGACAAGACTTGGCTATCTGTATGGATACAGGCCCTGCAGGCAATCATCTCCCTTTGCTCTCCAAGATTAACTCTTGTTTACAGCTCTAACTCTTTCTCCCCGTGACACATATCAAACGTTATCAAGAGGCCTACAGAGTTCTCAAGAAACCCAAGTTCCCAGGTTGCAATGCCAGAAGATGAACTTGATCTTCGAAACCCTGGGGCATCACATCAACCCACACCCCATCTTCCCACCTGCTAGCCCCCTTGCTTGCTCCCTTGCTTTATCCATAACATACTCTTCCATGAACGGATACAAAGCACTTGACCAACAGAAGACTCATCTGCTTCTTAAAGAACGGGGCAGCTCACTGGGGGTAGGAGTGAACATCTCAGAGAGGGAGCTGGCAAACCCCAGAGCTCAGGAGGGGCTTTGAGACCACATAGCCTGGAGCAGAGGTGGGAGGAAGGAGAGGAGTGAGCCAGGGGCTTGTCCTTGGATGGGCTCTTGGATTCTCTTAGGAGAGAATCCTGGGTTGTGCTGGGAGGAGCTGTCCTCTTCCTTGAGCTTTCCGCATACAAATATAGACCAGGTTTACGATCTTGTGCCACTATCACCATTCCAGGGGCAATGGTTTTCCCTCTCTAGCTGGGGAGAGAATGGGAGGCAAGTATTCCCATGCTCCAGGAGGATCCTGTAGCCTGATCCTGATATGCAAAGTGTCCCCATCAGAATCATGAGCTATATACAAAGACAGCTCCCACAGCATCCGAAGCAGCAGTCCTGTAAGAGAAATGTCTTTTCAGTCACAAGTTTCAAAATCATTCTATTTGCATTGCAATGAATTTGCCACTGGCAGGGATTAAAGCTCAGGAGTTAATGTACTGCAGGTTTATGGTAAACGAATGCTTCTGGAGCCATAATTCACATTAATTGACAGAAGCTGTCTACAAGGCTATGAAATATGCACAACATAGCTGCAAAACAGGAATCCCTGTGTGCATCGCAAAACAAACAGTGCCTTTTGCTTCCAAGCACTGTGATTACTTCTGTTCTTCACATCAAATAAAAACTGCTACTTACATCTACATCTGAAATGAGGTGTAAATAGTCAAAGGTGCATCAGTGACAAACCAGCCAAGCGCAAGAACTGGAAGAGGAATGTACCTGAGGAACAGCCAACCATTCCCATCCATGCCACGCTTGGATCATAAACCACGCTGCGCCAGTGAGATCAGGGCAATGAAAGTCACCAAGCAGTTACCATTCGTGTGACCCATTTTCATCACTTCATTTTAGAAAAGGGGCCAGCTGGGGCAAACTGGCTTAGCTCCATGGCCCAGAGCACAATCAGACCCCGAAGATTTGTCTGTTTGGAAAATGCACATATTCTGCAAGTAGATCCACTTTTTATGACTGAACTGGATTTACAGCCTTACAGATACCTTTAGGAGAAGAGGTTCGGTTTTTCAGTGTGGGAATTAGTGAAACCAGGGAAAGAATGTACCCAAGGACCTTCATTGGGAACTCTGAGCCATGGATAAGGTTGTTAGAAATAGAGGTTCGTGAAGTGAGGTTTCAAGGGTTGTGTACAGAGGGACTTTAAGGGAAACACTCTGAAAATCCCCATTTCATCAAAATGTGTCACCATGTGAAAGCAGAGGCAAAGACATTTGGGGTTGATCATGTATTTGGAGGAGATTTTCTGGAAGTTTGAGGAATCTGTGGTGGGAGAGATGTAAGGATTTGGTGTGGATATTTTTTTAATGGGTTTTTTGACCCAAACGCAGTAATGTCATGAAAATCCATTTTAGGAGAACATTCTGAAACTATTCTGTCATGTTCCTATGAAAAATGAAAACTAGCTTAGAAGCTATACAAGCTGTCACAAACAGAATTGCCCATTGCATCAGTAGCTGCAGGGGACAATGTTTGGCCTATACAAAATCCAGCCTAGACCGACAAACCCAGCTAATGCAGAGTTGGCTCTCACTGCAGTTGTAAAGAGAGGTTTTTCCCTTATTCCTTTCACTATTAATATTATTGAGCACTACTAACTTAAGGAAATGTATTGGGAAACAAAGGCCTCTTTCTAGGTTATACAGTGAAGGGGTTTTGCCACCACTGAGCACATGGGTATAAGAACCTAGAGCTGACCTTAAAGTAAGACATGTATGTTCACCAGGTTTCTTGTCTTCTGGCAATGATAAGCAACATGCCAGCTAACCCCACTTGGCCCCACTATCCAAAGCCTCTTTTCACCACCCTTCCCATGTGAATTCTCCATGGAATTCCTCTTGGCCATGATCCCCTCCAAGCACAGCCCACCATCTTCAGCAGAGCTCGCACCAAAGTGAGGTGTTACACAGATCCAGGCTGGCAAAGCAAGTCATGGGCAGATGCAGGCTGGGGCACAGCATGAAAGGGGAGAAGGTAAAAGGTGGTTTTGCTCGATCTGGAAGACTGCATAGGGCTTGGGAGGTGCTGTCACACAAAGGGGGGTTCAACTGGGTTCTACCAGATTTTGCCTTGAAATAAATCTTGTTGTAGCCAGGCCTAATTTTCAGACACAGGTTCCAGCTCTATGTCTTACACTCCTTATGCACTGGAAGGAGCAGTAAGTATCTCATTACTCATTCACTAACTAATGGCAAGACTCTGCCAATCTCCTTCACTTTGGGTTGTTCCTTATTCCCAAGAGGGAACCTGGTACATTCAACACAAACACCCAAGGACTGAAGTGCTGAGACTGAGCTCACTGCAGGCAGAATTGAGCCCAGACAGGACATCCTTATTGAGCCTTAACTTGCCCCTTTCATTAGCAGAGCTGTTCTGCTGGTTTGGTCCTGTTTAACTAACGAAGGAAACAGTGAACAACGATTTCTTCCCCAAGAGGCCTGAAACTCTTAAGCCCAGCCCTGCAATCTCCACTCCCACAGCTCTTCCTAGTATTACACAAACAGCTTCATGTGTGGATGAGGTTGGAGGATTTTTGGGATGAGACCTCAGGTAATCCTGACCTGACCTGACTTATGTAGGGGGAGGAAGGAGCTCAATCCAACTGGCTTTGGAAGCGGTTCTTGTTGCCAGAGGTACCTGATGCCAGTTCTTTTGAAAATGAAGAATTAATCATCTTTTTGATTAAGTTTAGATACTCTTGGATGGGCAAGGAGAAACGAGTCAAAACTGAAGACACCGTCAGAAAGGAGTGGAAGAGGAATAGTAAGTGTCAGGACAAATTGTTCTCATTTGGAACAAGCTGAAAAGAGAAGTTGAATTGCACGAGGTCAGTGTCTGCAGCCTGGCCTGTGAAGCTTTCCTCTCCCATTCCAGCCTGGATGCCGAGTGAAAGCAAACAGGGCTTGTCACTCATTTTAAACCTGATCCTGCACTATCCAAAGCCAGGCTTTGTCACTAGCTCCAGGTTCACACATGGGGAGGGAACACAGCCCCCTGTGTCCTGCCTATCCTGGCGGCGGGGAAAAGAGCATTCCTGAAACGTGGCAGCTAAAATATTTGAGCAAACAGGTTTTCAAATCCCAGTGTGGACAGAAGGAGCTGCTTTTAGCAGGTGTTAGCAGGAAAAGATAAAGCTGCTCAGTTGAAAATATGTCATCTTGCATTTGGAAATGTGTCAGTACAAGCGTGTTAGCACCTTTGTGCCAAGTCTGGACAAGCCCTGGAGGAGGAGTACGGCTGAGCTAGTGAGGAGAGGGAGTTGGAACTTGCGCCGGGGGCAGCCCAGTGCTGCAATACTTTGGGAAGGGGAGAGAAAACAACTATCTCTAATGGGAACATTCTAAAGCCAAGGGGTTTAGGAGAAGAATCTGCAACTGCTAACATTTTACATCTGCTCCAAGCAAAGGCTGAGGATCATGTTTGAGGCAGCTGTGGCCACATGGAGTCTTTTCTGCATTAGATTCCTGAAGCTGATGCTGTTGTGGGAGCTCAGCTGGGTTCGACACCAGTGGGACCACTACAGAAGCCAGACCCAGATGGACAGAGCCAAGGAGGAAAGGGTCACCTTCCCGGAACTCAAGCTCTTCTTGTGCCAGCCCCTGCTGCCATGGCTCCTTTGGCATCCGGGCTGGCATTTTGGATCCTGCATGCTCAAAGTAAAACCCAGCCTAGGCACCTCCATGTCCCTCCATCAATACCCATAAGAAGAGCTTCAAGCACAGGTTTCGCTTGGCTTCTTTTCCTCCATGCAAAGTGGCTGCACAGTCCCATTCACTTGGCATTTGCCCAAGCAGCTGCTGATACAATCCCGAAGAGACACAATAAAAAGCTACGGGAATGTACAAATTCCATTTAATGTGGAACAAGGGACCTGTTAATTTGATCTCCAAGGAACACAAAGACATTTATGTTCATGACAGCTTTGTGAGGGCTCCTACTCCAACACCAGAACAGCTCTCGTACCTTGGATCCACACTCTCTGTGCAGACATGCCTGAATAGCAGATTTTGAAGACAGTTCCCAACCTCTTTGCAACCAGGTTTTCTGTATTTTGAGCCATCTCTCTCTTTTTCAGAAACAAATGCGTATAAGCCCAAGCTGCAGAGACATGTAACAGCAGCAAAGACAATGTGAATTGGGGTGCTCAGGTTTCTATTCTGGCTCACAGACACACCATATCAACAACCCCAGGAGGACACATTGAGTATCCTCTTCAATGGCTCTAGAGGATTATCAAACATATTAATGAGGTCTGAATGGAGTTACAAATAAGAAATGACCAATGTCAATGCCTCAGTATCCAGGACAGATTTCTAAAGCTATATCCCAATCCACAGGTTGGAGGAAGAAAGGTTAAACCTGATTCCAGGCTGAGCAGAACCATGAGTAAATGAATCCTGATGGTCCTCTGAGTATTAAGACCAGCACAAATTACCATCACCACAGCTTTCACTGCAGCCTGCTCCTCCAGGTATGCTCCTCCATTAGCTCACAGTGTCCCCAGTGAAAGCATCACAGCCTTCCCTGCCTTGCTGCACAGCCCTGTCAGGTCCCCTAACCCTCCTCTCCATGCTGTGTGCCACCGGTATCCAGATCCTGCTGTGCTGACCCCACTCTGGGGCAGCTGTAATTGTGTTGCCACAATATTGGATTAAGAACACGGTGGCTCTGAAGGTACATAAAATTTCCTGTTTGATGAAAAAATAGTTGCTGAAATCACCTACATTTCCATCATGTGTAAGTGGGTGATCAAAGTTCTGCTTCAGAGATGCTTCCTCCTTGGATAAAACAAGAAAAAGAAAACATTTTCTGCCCAAATCACTTGGGATACACCAGGGACTTCCACCATCATGTAATGTCCGGCCCAATTGAACATGGTGTGTCAGCATGATGCGCAGCATCCACTGGCACCTTCACCAAAAGCACATCCTGAGGGGGAAGTGGAAGCTCTCAGCACCATGGCAGCCATGGCACAGGACCAAGAAACAGCAAACTTGGATTCAGTTCCTTCCTCATTGTGAGAGGACTCAGTGACATTGCTCCTATGAGCCTGTCTTGACAACCAGCCTGAGGAAAAGCCTAAAGGAGAAACCTCCAGCAATGGAGTTAAGACCTCTCTGCAGTCAAGAAGTGCCAAGTGACAGTCAGAAATGAGAGCAGAAAAGGAAGAGCTGCCTTTAGGCTCCTGGTGCAATGCTCAGCCCTGAAAAAAAAAGGAGGGATTAAAATATGGCAAAATCAGCCCTTTTGGAAATACAAGAGAGCCTCAATTCAGTGATTTTATGGAATGACTCAGATGCTTCAAGTGCCTCAGACATCAAAATCTTATGTTAGTCAGACCAAACACCAAATCCCATCCAGGAGGTCACATTGGTCCTCCAGAAGTCCAGTGACTGGAGCAGCTAGAAGGAGCTTCCTCCCTTAAGACAAACAGGGGGCCATCTAGGGACAGATTTTGCTATGTGGAGGAAGGGAAGACAAAGCCAGTGTGTCGTCTCTGTGGCTATGTGTCAAGGCAAACTAGCTTGTCCACCACTCTGGGACATGAGAAGGGGCAAACCCTGCTATTACACCCAGCTATGCCAGGTACAGGATGAGCCTCATAGGGCATAACTGAACAAGTTATACTTCCTAAGGTATAACTGAACAAGCCTTTCAGATGCTGTGGGCTGTGTGCGGTTTGGTCCAGCTCTATATGATGGAGCCAAAGCAGGTACATTGAGGATCTACTCACCAACAAAGCAAAGAATTGAATGAGAAAAACAATTAGAGCATGAGTTGTTTAAAGCAAGGATCATCTTTTTCCTTTGAATTGTACGGTACATGGGACAACAGTTCCTGACTGGCAAATATAAGCACTTGTGCAATAGAATGAGATAAATAACAACAGGTATGGCCATTTTAAGGAAATGGAATGAAATACAATAAACGTAGGTTGAATATCAGCTGCTGTTTCCAGGGCTCCTTCCACAACGGAGTAATTTGTCAAAGGAAATCAGTCACATTTCAGAAGTTTTTATGGACACTGGATGAAAGAAGACAAAATGTATTTTAAATAAAATCCTACTTTAATAGAAGGGAATGGAGGCATTATATTTTTGTAGGGTTTTTGTCTCTAATTTCTGTGCACGCTCAGCCTCTTACCCAGGGGGATCATCTCTCTCCTAACATGCTAACATTAAGACTGCATACTTCTCTGAAAGATACAGTTCAGTGAAACACAACATATTGAGCCTAATACAGAAGTAAATGGGTGAATTTCTGTGACCTATGCATTTTATAGGGGATGAGGCTAGATAATCTAACAGGACTTTCTGGTCCTACTGGCTGTAACTCCATCAAGGAATGACTTTTTAGAAGTGATTTTTCTTGTTGGCTCCTATGCAATATTTTTTGCACCTTTACCGGGATATAGGTGGTTCAGGGAGAGCAAGTCGAATTGAAGATCCATATAATAACAAACAAATAAATATGCAGCATTTTCTGCTGACAAATTGAGGGTATCATGGATCAGCAGTTTTATTATAGTCTCAGAGAGAAAAGATCAAAAGACAGATCAATGCATCAGCTTTTTGTTGGTTTTAGATGGCACGCTAAGGGATTAAGAACTCAAAGGATTTCCCTTCAATCTCAGAGAGGTTCCAGAACGTGTAACAGTTTTAGGTCAAATTATAATAATTAACTAGAGATAGCATGTTGACTGGAGAGGAACTCTGCCAAAAGCAATTTTGCACAGCACTAAAGACTGACGTTTGGATTCAGAAGGGAAACTTGCTTTAACTCACCCGCAAGTTTACACAGGCTCAACCATTAAAAGGGAGGCTGGTCTCTGCAGAAAACAAGAGCTGAAAAGTTGTAACGCTTCCCAAGTCAGATGGGGAGTAGTCCCAAGAGGATGATGCATAATGCAGCAGAAGGAATGTTTAAACATACATGGAATTGTGCTGCCGTGCAGATAGACATGGCCTCTTAAAACTCTGATAATTAATCAGTGACAGGATCGTTAATCAGCACTTCTTTGTTCTTAAGAAATCCTCAGGAAATGGGCAAATGTAAATGCCAGGGCTTATTTTTAGTAGGCAACTCATCTTTGAGAATGAATAGATGGACACGTGGCAGGAAAAGAAAATACAACCTCAGTCTGAGCTGAAATGTTACGTTCTTATCAAAGAGCTGCTGTATCTCAGCCAGGTGGGATGGCCCTGGCTCTGCTGCAGGATTACCGGGTGATATCACACAGCCTGCATTAGATAGAGAGCAAGGCTGTATTAAGAGGAGAAATAGTCAGTTTTAAGGTCATGAACAGCTGGTTTTTTAAACAGAAAATACCCATTCCCTGTTGCTCCACATCCAAGTTAGCAAGCAGAAGGGAGCTCTGTATTCAGTTTTATTTCAACCCACATTCCTCAAGCTTCAAACTGTCACTACTGCCTGTCGCCCCTGCAGACTGCTTCTCCCCTTTATTGGAGGGAAGGCAGCTGGAGAAAGTCATTTCATTAAAATAAAAACACAAAACCACCCCAACCAAAAGCAGGCATCTCGGCTCCGGCTTGAAGAATTAGACAGTCCAACAATCACCGGGTCAATCCACATTAAGACGAACAAAGAGCAGACGGCAACAAGAAGATGAGCTAAATGGCTCGGTGGCTGCTGCCTGTCCCTAATTCTCTGTTGACTTTCACCAGCGCCTTGTCAGAGGGGGGCTGCAGCATTTGACCCCCCGTTTCCAGGCACAGGCAGGGAGCTGGGGACACATGCGGCAGCATTAAATAGGCGACTCCATCCCTGCGTGCCCCGGCCCTGCCATGGGTGACTGCTCTCCCAAGTCAGCCTATCAGGAATTTATTGCCTCTTCTCCATCACCCGGCAAAGAAACTGTCACACAGATGTTGGCATTGTAACTCATTCAGTGTCACCGTGGGGTTCTCCGCCATTGTGTCCCCACACAATGAATGTCCCATTCAGGGAAGGGCATGGTGGGGCTGCAAAGGTAGCCCTGAGGCCGGGGACGTGCTGATGCGCTCTTTGTTGCGGCTCCTTCGCCGAGGGTATTGCCTGCCCTTGCACTCCCCTGCACTGGAGGCAAGGCCTGGAGAGGAGGTGGCAGGAAGGAAGGATTTTCTGCCTTTTGTGGGCTCTTTCTGTGCTATTTTTGTTCTCCTGGACGGCTTTTGTTGCCCAAGGTAATGATCCTTGGCCCTTATTCATATCTCTGCTTTTGTCTGGGGGCCTTTTTTGGCAATGCACTGGGGGTGAAGCCCGCCAGACACAGCACCAAGGCCAGCCCCTGCTACATATATGGCTATAAATAACTAGTCGTGAGATGTATAGTATGAAATCATCCTTGTCAGAGTATTGGCAGCAGGTTGTGCAAAAGGTTTCACAAAGACACAGCAGATGCATCCCCAAAAGCACATCCCAGTGACCACAGAGGTGACAGGGTGACAAACAGCATCCCAGCAAGTCAGAACAAGCATCTTCACAGGCTGTCCCCTAGCCATGTACTGTGGTCCCCTGAGCTATATAAGTGCACGCATACTCTTATCCATAGGGAAGGCCAAGAAAAAAAGTGTCCAGAAGTGATGCAAACCAAGCCAAAACCCTCCCCTCAAACCTCTGCTGAACCTCTTGTGATGAATCTCCCGCCTCTTCTGCATGTATCTCCCCTGGTACCCATGAGGGAGCAAGATGGTAGGAAAGATGGGCAAGCTGCTTTTTAGGCACACTCATCTAAGCACATAAATACAAAGAAGTGAAACCAGCTCCAGACCTTAAAAGAAGAGCTCCAAGGCTCTTTCCTCCCCACTGCCAGCAGTGGCATCCTCACCACACGCAAGCCAAAACATGGTGGGGACAAGCCCATGGTGACACTACTACGCACTGAAGCCTCCCTCAATGCCCAGCATGGGCTTTCCTCCAGCTCCCCCCGGGCTCCAGAGCAAACAGTTCTGCAGGTTCCCACATGCACACTGTTAAGCATATTTGTATTTGTTTTCTCAGGTTCAAGGCCTCGCAGTGTAAGCTCCGGAGGGTAGGGAGGCTCTGCAGTTCAGACATCTAAAGCGCCACACCCAGCCATGAGGAGGAGGGATTTTTCACTTATTAAGACATATATACATTATTTCTTCTCTTTTTCAGCTCCCATCCATCAGCTCAGCAGCAACAATGGTGCCAAATGAAGTCTTTCCACTCATGCAGCTCTTGCGGTCTAAAAGGCACCACGTGTTTAACCACGACTCCTTGGCCGGTCCCCGCAGCACCCAGGTTCCCAGGTGGTCTCCCTCCTTCCCAGCACCAGCCAAACCTGAAACTGTTTAGTTTCTAAGCTCAGGGCAGTCAGGCCAGAGTGGATACAGGCCAAATATAATATAGACACACACATAAGCCTATGTTATATAAAATACACACACACACACATATATATTTTATGTATATACATATACATATGTATATAAAAATATATAAAGTTACACACAATGTGTGTGTTTAAAATAGAACAACACCCCCTCCCCCCCCAATCAGAAAATATTTTACTGCAAAGGCAATGGGGTTTTTTTTAATGCTTAGAAATATGTGTTAAAATAAAGCTCGAACATTAATGAATCCCTGTTCACATGCTGATGAAATACAGTGCTTCTTACTGACTGCACAGGAAAATGTACTGCTTATTTAGATCGCTGCTAATAGGAAAATCTCATTTGGAGTGAAATATTATACTTGCTACAGAAGGGGTTTAAGCCTTCTTGGCCCACCAAGCTGTCCTCAGCAGCAACCCTATGGTAGAGAGGGTCTGGAACACTCACGGCCTTGCTGAATGCAAGCTTGAAAGTCAAAACTGAACTGGAACACATAAAGTTCACCCTCCTGATGGGGTCCTTTGGCCCTATGAGACTCCTGAGTCTGAGCTGGAGAAAAGCCTGCTTTCCACAACACCCTTTTTCCTTATGATTCCCCCCTCAAAAGGATGCCATCCACTACTGAGAGCTGCCAGGGGGCCCCACAGGCAAGGTGACTTCTCTGAATAAAGTACTTCTTTGTAGGACCTAGCATATCCATGATGCTTGCATTTGAAGAGAGAAGCATCTCCACTTAACACACCTTGTGGTTTGATGGAAAGACCCTGCTGGGGTTTGGTAACTCAGTCAGAGAGGGTTTTCTTGATGGAGGTTGGCTTTGAAATCTCAGCCCTTCAAACAGAAGCCACGAATTGTGTGGGCAGGTTTCCTGAATCATCACAGCCTGTTATTAGGGCTTTCAGCTGGGAAGGGGGGAGACCTGGACTGTTTCAGTGGCAATTTAATTACTTTATACAAATGGGAACATCTTTAAAAGTTTTAGAGCCTGGGAGAGGCTTTGAGAGCTGCGTTTGGACATTTCTTTGGGGAAAGCAAGTTCAAGTCCCATCAAGCAGGGGAAAATCACTCCTGGGAGTCTCCCATATCCCAGATGAATACTTTAATTACTGGCCTGGGCACAGGGGAGGAGGGAGGGGGAAGCGCAGCATTATGCTTTCTCCAGTTCTTCTACTGACAGAAGTGATTAACCCTTCTTGGGTACCACACCATAACCAAGCTTCAGGCCTCCAATAGTAGTAGACATCTCTAGTGCATTGCTAAAAGAAGCAAATTCCCTCTAGAGGAGTCTGTCTCTTGCTACTGAAGGAAGAGGGATCCTTGGCCACCAGAGTCCTAAGGCAAGGAACATCCTCTGGTGCTGAAACAAGATGTGATGAATTACAGAATCATAGAATGTTTTATGCTGGAAGGGACCTTAAGGGTTATCTAGTTCCAACTCCCTGCCATGGGCAATTCAGGCACCAAACCTCAGTGTTTCCTCAGCCCTTTCCCCTCCTGTACAGCATCCCGGTGTGGATGCTCGGTTTCCCTGCATAAAGCTTATTCACACGGTGACCATAATTTTGGCCAATGAAAGCACTAACATATGTCAAGGATTGAGCCAAACTCTTGGAAGCTAACAGGAAAGAAAACAAACTATTATGCTGACATAGCACTATAATAAGGAGTAATCAAGAAAAAAAGCAATGCTAACATGGCTTGGACTGCGCATGAATTATGTAATATGCTGACACTGAAATGCCTGGAAAATGGTGGGAGGAATCCCTTTTCCTCAGAGTTCAAGAAGAATGTGGTGCCCTGGATTAGGGGGAGCAGCAGCCTGCCAGGACAGGACAGCAGACCCCTTCCAAGTCTGATGAGTAACCAGTTTTCACCAGTTGAACAAAGAAAGCTTTCAGCATGTAGCTAAAACGATGGCACAACACAAGGAGATAAAAGGCCAGCGTTCACACTCAAAACAGGTTGGTCTGAGCCAGTTTGTTATGGTGGGTGCATCTGAGCTCAACCAAAGACGGTTTTGAGATTCCTCGCGTAATGTCATGCAGCAAACCTAGCTAATAGCTGTGCTCTGGTTTTGTGTAAGTTGTAAATCACAATCACCATTACATCGGGAAACAAAATACATTAAAAATCATTTTGCTTTGTACACGTGACTCCTAAACAACAACATAATACTGAGGTTCTTCAGGGAGAAGTCCTTAGGCATAGCTCACATGGACAGGCACTTCTAAACCCCCAAGAGGAGATCTAGGCTCAGTAATTCAGGCTTTTCACCAACAGCTCTTTGCCCAGGACCATCATGGTGTAGCTCAGAGTCTGGTGGTAGCAAAGGACCCCCAACCACAAGTGAGCAGGTGACAGTCCTGGTACCCTCCTTCAGTGACCAGAGCAAACACCCACTGAGTTAGTGGAAAGAATCTCACTCACCTGAGTGGTCTTAGGATCCTGTCCCAAAGGGGAGAGCAATTTCCGTCACAGAAACGTGCCTGCCACCTGGCTCGTTTATTGCTCCTTTGTTAAATGTACTATAAAGCCTCACACAATGAAGTTACAGAAATCATCCAATATCAACAGGTTTCAGCTGGAGTGATTAACCAAAGCCCAGGAACTTCGAGAGCAAGCGTATTAATGTCTTCTGGCCACTAAATCTTTCTTGCCAAGCAATAAAAGAGCCAAAAAAAGCTATGCAATGAGGAAGTTAACACAATAACTCCAAATCCCAAAGAGGGTTTGCTAATTGTTTACAGAAGATAGACTGCAATAAAGGGATGATTAGAAATATGTCAGCTGCAGGACTTTGATAGCAACAAATCCGTCTTGGTAGGGGGAGGAATAGGCTACAGAGAGCAACAGCAGTCAAATAAGCAGAGGGCAGATAACTGACTACTCAGACTCAGAGATTTTGCAGTCCTGCAGATACCTACTATATTGGCCTAAATGTATGACGGCATCAGACATGCTGACATTTAGCATAACGGAAAACAAACTAAAAAGAAGTGGACATGTTATGGAGCCACAGTATTGCTTTTCAACCCAGTTGGGAGCATCCAGCCAGCTGATGAAGTAGAGACACTCTTTGGGAGGAGCACTGCGCATAACTGATATTAGGACAAATGCTGGGCAGCAGTGACACAGAGCAGCTCATGCCATTGCAGCATCTATTTCTAGTATTCTGGCCCCTATTGCCCTTGGTATTAAAGGGCATGGGGACAAACAGAGGGCAAGCTCAGCACCTGGGGTTCTTGACTGCTGTCATCAGTGACTACACAGTAAAGTTTTACCATAGATTTCATACTTTTGGGCCAGTGCAATATATCCAGGGCTGTGATGCTGCACAGTCCTGTCTCATTCATGGCTGCAGCCCATTGGTAGCTGTGCATTAACACCTATAGCTTTGTGCCAGATCATGCAAACTGGAGGACAGTACAAGCCTATGGGAACTGTTGAAGAATGTAGAGCCACTTTACCCATACAAAGAGTCAAAGCCAACCACTACCATCACATGAACTCCCATGACTGTTGCACCTCACCACTTTGGCTGTGCCAGGCACCGTGTGTGGAAGCTTGAAGCATCTATCAGAAGCACAGCCGAGGAAACATACATTCAAGCATTCCCATGCCAAGAGGCTTGACAACGTTGTTTCTTTCTCTTCCACAACTTCCAGATCCAATTGGCCTTGTTTCTCTGCCGTATTTTATTTCTCTAATTTTCAACATTGAAACCCCTGCCTGGAGCACATTGAACTGTGTCTGAATACCCCCAGACTAAAGGTTGTTCATAGCAGTTAAGTATGGGCTTTCAAAGGAGGGAGGAGATAGGGATGGGTTATAATAAATACAGGGTGTTTTAATGAGGCCTCTGAGCCACGAAGCACTCTGCTTCTCAGCCTGAACCTACATAGTTTATGTGCCCCATAAGGTCCCCCCAAACAAGTGGGTTCCAGGCTCTCCAGTTAAACTGGCCAGCCCGAGACAAGGTGCTTTGCTCTGCTGCAGTGCCTTCAGACACACAGACCTCATAGCTGGTACCAGGAATTTCTGCCAATGACTTCAAAGAGGGCAGGATTCAACTCATCGTTTGAAGCCCAGCCCCATTCCCTGTCCTTAGGCAAGCGGAGGAGCCATGAGAACAGCTCAGAAACCTCAGCTGCTTCAAAGCGCATCTGCCTACCTTGGGAATCAAGAGGTGCCCTAAAAACACACCTCCCCTCTGCACCTGCAAAGCACTGCTGATCCATTCACACTGCCTGAAACGAGACGAACTTGCCAACTGCATGGTCTCAAAACATCTGAGTCCCTGTTATTGCACATCACATCCCTGCTCTTCCCACTGCAGACTGCCACAAAAGCTGTGCCAACCCAAAGGTTTACCCGAGTCAAATACCTGTAATCGAGTGAGTAAAGGCATAATCCTGAATGGCCTGAGAGCCCCGCTTCCCTGACAGCAGTGGGGTAAACCAGCACAGGAATATTTTTGTAATGCTATGGCAGTCTCCTTAACTAATACTTTATCACACTAATTCAGCCTGCTTTGCTGCTTGCAGGTCATCGGTATGAAGTCACTCACCCCCAGAGGGGCTCATAATTCGGATGTTTTCCCACGATGCAGTCTTCCTCCCCGCATCCTGTCCCCCCCGAGAAGGAGGCCGAGCAACATCCCCATTTCCCTGGAAGTCCATGGGGGCATTCTGAAAATGAAGTGATACGATGCCTAGAAGGCCAAATAAAACAGGGCAAACGGCTGCTCCCCAGCCCTGGACAGGGCCAGAGGAAAGCACACAGGAAAAAGCGCAGAGCAAAACACACAGGAGAGGCTGGCTGAGTGCATGTTCTGCCTGTCCCAAGTAGAGAAGTTTTGGGAACTGCCCCATGCTCATATCTTCCCCTGGATGGTGCCAGGACACCAGATCTGAGATTGCGAATTAAAGCAGGCATTTGCTAGCACTGAAACTGTGAGGATGGTCACAGGCCGGGGCACAAGACCACATGTTGGCCATGCATGTCTATTAGCGGCCATGGAGCAGAGGGACCTGCCCATACTGACCTCATTCTGCCAGGCCAGTGCATGACTTTTTAGAGGTTAGAAAAGCAAAGACACTGAATTTTCTGTACAAAAAAAGCCCAAAGGGAAGTTCTGAAGGAGGCCTGAGACACTTTATAACCCCTTGGGGGAGCTGGTTTAGGATACCGCTGCATGAGGAAGCACATAGTGCTGGGAAAGCTCCCTTTTGTCTCTGGGCTTCTGTTCCCCATCTACCCAATGGGAAAAACATCACATTCCCTTCTCACAGGGGTGTTGTTAGAATTGTGCATAAAAGGCCACAGGGTGTCCGGGCACTGTGGGGATGGGAACCACATGAGCATCCAACCTGAGATAAAACCACGAAGGCATTTTCAAACAGAAGCGATCTAAGTCGATTTTGTCATCTCCAACTTCAAAGATACAAGCTCCATTATTCTGTCTGCTCAGGAAGTGGAAAAACACTCTTTGTGTCCAATAGAGATTCATACTGACTGCAGGCAACATTTTGGCCTATTGGATTAATTAACATCATTTTTAATTGAGGCTCCAAATCTCACCCAGCCTGGCTTAGGGCATGTCTACACAGATGGGCGCAGACACACGCGGGCTCCTCTGTCTGCCTTCCAAGCCAGCCTGAATCAAGCTGGCTTTAGCATCACGCCATGCTTGCATGAGCTCTCTGGCTTCTTGAGGGGAACTAAAACATGCTCCTAACAGACAGGGTGGCATATCTAAGCCCAGCACTTCACGAACATAGCTTTACGGCTTCTGGATGAAGCTGGCTTGTGTCCAGTTGGCTTGGAGAGCAAGAGAGGAGCTCACATCTGCTTGCATCCATCCATGCAGGCATGCCCTTAGATGGCTGTTTTCATGTTTACTAAATACATTATTTGGCCACCCACCAATGGAAGTATTTTTATGACAGCTTTTAGAAACTGTGCAGCTTTCTGGTTTACTCTTTACTTGTACTGTATGAAGCCAAAATACTGCGGTGTTCACAATGATCAGCAAAAATCAGGCATAGAAACATACATTATGATGACAGCATTAAATAGCCACAAATTAACTGCATTTGTAAAGCGGTTTTGACTCTGACAATCACAGGTGATGTTTAAGGCACAGGGCTCATTTCAGACGTGGGTGTGTGCAATGATCTATTATTTGGTCAGATTCTCCTAAAATAAGCACATTCATCCGTCCTTACTTCAATAAAATGCTCAACCGGAGTAAAATCTACGAGACATGGAAGCATCCACGGAACAAACGCAGTCACAGGAAAACAAACCATCCCCATTCAGCTGTATTAATGCTAAGCCAAGCTCAGGCTAGATACACACACAGAGCCACAGCTGAGACAATCGGAGTATTTACTGTGATCAGTTTTCGGCATAAGCCACAGATATGCTTGGAGTGAGCCCAGTCACTGGAAAGAAATCCTCTGGACATGGAATAATAGGAAGTGCATGGAGTGTACAAAGGAAAAACCTTTTCACAGGGATGCAAATCATTCAGAATTCGCGGGGACGTAATTTACAATGAATGGAGTCATTTACTCCAGGAAGGAGGAAATTTGCAATAACTCATTTAAAGTGGCTTTCTTTGCAAAAACACTGACCAAGATAAAGCTTCACCAGAGGCATTCTTGTAGCTTTTGTGCACAATTGTAGTAGTCCATGAAGCATTAGTTGTTTGGCAGTTCACGTGTTATTCTGATATAAGACATGCAAGTCAATTAAATGTATCTAACCATTCACTGCCCACTGCTGGAATAACATCCTTGTGCTCATCATGACTCCAAATCGAAGTCTTTAATTATAGAATCATAGAATGGTTAGGGTTGGAAAGGACCTCAAGATCATCCAGTTCCAACCCCCCTGCCAGGGGCAGGGACACCTCACACTAAACCATCCCACACAAGGCTCTGTCCAACCTGGCCTTGAACACTGCCAGGGATGAAGCATTTACCACTTCTTTGGGCAACCCATTCCAGTGCCTCACCACCCTCACAGGGAAGAACTTCTTCCTTATATCTAACCTGAACTTCCCCTGTTTCAGTTCAAATCCATTCCCCCTTGTCCTGTCGCTACAGTCCCTGATGAAGACAAATTACATTGGCATCATAATAATGTTGCCAAGAAAAAGAAAAATGGAAGCTCTTACCAAAATAACAGTCACTGGGGGAAGACATTATAAAGGAGAGGCTCGCAGAATGTGTCTTGTAAGTAAAAAAAGCCCAGAACCACAAAACACACACAGTAGCACTAAGACTTTCTTCTCAACAGCAGCATTTCTAGGCCTTTATTCAAGGCAGCCTCATAAATTCTAGCACATGGGCATTCCCAGGGGACAGCAGCTTCCAGAGCTGCTTTGTGAGCCATGGAGATTGGGTAGATCTGCCAGTCCAAAGAGAACAGTTTTGCTGCTTGTGTTGGTGCCAAACAACAACGAGTACAGTGACCAGGAGAGGCGTTGCTGTTAGCAGTTAGCCCTTACAATAATACAAATAGGAATTGCAATAATAGATGAAGGCAACATCCAGCCTGTTATAGCTGTTGAAAAGAAACAGATGTTTCATAGATAGATAAAGAGAGCAAACCCTCCAAGCCTCTTGTGTTTTATATTCCTCTTGTAGCTCGTTCCTCTGCTGCGTGCCTGTGCTATTCATCCTGCCACAACCCTCAAAATCAGGCAGAAGCTTGCACAACTAGAACACAGGTAGGTTGAATCCTATGGGAGATCCCCATCATCCTCAGATGCTACATGGGCAAGAGATAAGAAAGATTTATGGCTTGAACATCTGTGTGGATGCAGGAGGGGTTTCTGCAGCACCAAGCCCTGATGAAGCATCCAGCCACAGAGACAAGGAAGAGGAAAGCAAGAGATTTGCTCTTCTTTCATGTTTGCTGTGGTCACCACTTCTTGGATCGTAATCCAAGCTCTTCAGAGCTCACAAAGAAATAAACTAAACTAACAAGGCTAGACATTGCAGCTGCTAAAACAAAAGTTTAATCTGCAGTCATAAGAATTGAAATGACTTATGAGCTCAGCCAAAATCTCCTCCAAGGGACAAATTTTCCCCACCATCTGTGGAAGAAGATACCCATTTCAATAGAACACTGTAACTAAACAGTTATTTGGGTTTGGCTGAAAGAGTCTGGCCTGCAGAGATTATTGGTTCCTTGTTTACAGATGATGTGCTTTACAAGTGTTGCAAGGGCTGTGGGGCAATGTGAGTAAGAGGGTTTGAGACAGTTAAACAATACAGACAACAAGATGATCATGGGAACTGCTCTTCACACTGTTCAAAGCCTATGATGAAGCAGTGCCTCTAACTGTCATGTACTATCTAGTAGGTTTATGCATTTCAGCTTCTGGCCTTACACCTAGAATGGTGGAGTTTGATGCCTGATGAATGAGGATCCAGTTGCTTAAAACAACTTCTCCTTCGAGGGCCTACCCCATGGGTCTTAGCTGGGGACACTGGTATTACTAGCTTTACTGCGCCTCCAGTTAGGTCCCACACCTCTGTTTCAGTTGGGTACCAAGCACAGGCTGAAGCCCACACAAGCTCAAGTTCTTGTTGTCTTTATTGCATAGACTCCAGCTCAAGCTCAGCTTCAAGAGCAAAATTCCAGCATGAAACCACTTGTAGCATGGACAGACTGGCCACAGCATGCTGAACTATCTACAACCTTTTATTCCTCTGTTGAGGTTAGTTGGCCTCAGGGATCTCAGTAGTACCTGCCACTCAGATGACCAGAAAACAGAAGTTAATCTGCTGTTGTAGAGCAGGAGCAGACATTGGCAGACATGCAGGTCCTGTAGCTGCTGTATGGAGGTGCAGATCCAGATGAAGAAAATTCAGGGTTTGCTCGTAATTCACTTCCTGCACCAGAGGATGGTCTGGCTTATCCTGGCAGCTCAAGGAACACAAATGCACTGAGGATATCTGCAGGGCTGTCAGATGCTTCCTGCTACATCATCTTTGCTACAGTGGCCCAAGTGGCTGATGCAGAAACACCCTCTCAACCCCTTTGGCACAAAAAAAGGGACATAAAACCAAAAGAACAGCTAATGCTGCTTATACAGCACTCCCACAAGCTTTAACCACAAAACGTTGTCAGTAACTCTAAGCTTGGTTTGATTCTCAAAAGACCTTTGTAAGATGCTCATTCTTGCGCATCAACAGAGAGTGGCAAGAGGAGGATTATTTTGATGTTGCACTTTGAGCTCGATGTTTGTTCACTGTGAGCACCAAAGGATGGCGGGAGCTGTACCAGGTTCTGTAGGGCTTCCCACCTGATAAGTCAGTAAGTAGATAGTTGTTGCCAGCCGTTACCCAACTCACAATTGTTTTACCTTGCTGCCTTGCAAAAAACCCCACATCTGTGCCTTGTCTCTCAAAGGATCTTACAGAGATATTTCTGACATGCATAAGTTACTACAGTGCAGAAACAAGTCTGTCCTTGGAACTGAATATAGATCCACATCGACTGCCTAGATCTACCCAAATCTTCCATGGGGATTAATAAAAATACTGGTCTGCAATTTTCTGTCTGCTGCCAAGCTAGACCAGGCATCAAATTGAGATATTCCTTGGTTTTAGCAGGAAAGCCTTATCCTTCCATCGACAGATTTCATCCCTTACAGCAAATGATCCTATCCTTTCTCATCCAGGCGGCTCTCTCCAGATCAGGAAAGATATGTAATACAACTGGAACACTCAGTATTTCTTCAAGCTTCACAGTTGCCAAAACAAACTCTTCATGAGATAGAGGCAAAGACGTTACTAACAGAGTGAGTGATGCCCTGATTGCTGCATTCCTCTCGGCGTTCTCTGGGGGCTCGCCTGCTGCACAGCCCTTCGAGGAACTGCTTTGCATGCTGGGTTTGTTTGTGTATCTCTTTCAGGATTTAACTCTAGCAACACCTTAAGGCAGCTCATGAATGGATGAGTGAAGCAATGAATACAAAAGGTGAGCAATCAAAGTGCACTCAATTCACTTTATCCCATGCTCATTGGGCCAGGCTGTGGGGCAGGGGGACATATTCATGACCCACCAGGCTCATGCTGCATGAAAGTATCCACCTTCTTATTGGATTTGAACTCCTCACTATTCCGTTTTGCTGAGCCTTTTCTTACTTCCCTTTGTCTGCACCAATAAGAAAACCAAAAGCTTTCTCATGACTATGATGCTCCCTTTCCTTCATCTTCTTACCAGGGTAACTCATCTCAGCCTCCCCTCCAAAGCGAGGTGGCCAGCACCTTGTGCTTTGTGCTGTATGAAAGCATGCTGCTTATTGTAGCAGGTAACGCAATATCTTCTCTGTTTTGTCCCCACCTCATTCCTTTCCCTCACCTCTATTTGTTTTCTCAACTGATGAAATGCACAGAGCAAAGCTTTTCCTCACTTACAACCCTTTCCTGATTAAGGCAGTTCATTGAAAACGCTTTCCACAGCCTGCACTAACCAGACCTTCTCATACCACCACATTCAGCTTTTTCATTCCTGTGGCTTTAGTCACTTCTTTGATTGTTGTTTCACCACTTCACATGTATGGAGACAAGGCTGGCCAGTTCATTTGTTCTCTAATCCTCCTTATGGTCCTTTTATACTGCAGCGCAGTTTGGGCTACGCCTTTCTCCTCTGGGGTGGTACAGTGAAGGGCCCACAGAGTCTTACCCCTTTTGGCATCCCAGTCTCAGCTTTCCTGTGAACTTCGGGCTGCCCAGGAGTGTTTTGGACAATCAATTTCATTCCAGAGGCCTGCAGGTGCTCTTTCCTGAAACCTAATGTCTTGTGCTGGATGAACCTCATGACCATGATTCATTATATTGCATGGACATCTCCTGCCAAACGCATGATTCAAAGCCTCTAAGGATTGAAGCCATAGAACCACCAGTCCCCTGTCCCTTCAGCAAGTTCAATACACATTTAAAGTTTATAAGGCAACACCCTAACATCAAGCAAATAGTACAATCTACTTTATGCTGGACAAGAATAGAGAGCTACCACGTGGATGGGACAGTCACTCCCTCGTCATGGTGAAATCACCTCCTTGGTACGTTCTCGACTACACTATAAATAACACCATCCTTCTGCAAACAGCTGCAAGCAGGATGCAGTCACAGGTGCCAGCTGGGGTGACTGACTGAAGCAGCGCTGGGAAACTGGGACACTCAACCACAAACCATTGGGAATACTCATGTCAGGCACTTCTCAGCACTGCTGCCTGCAGGGAAGTTACTTCTGATGTCTTTATCCAGGAAAACTTGCATCTCCCCATCAGTTGACCTCATCCCTTTCCTCCCATTCTTGCCTCCAGCTATTTATTTGCCCCAAATAACTTCCATGGCTGGCAGGGGAAGGCGAGCCAGCTGGGAAAAGCAAATCTCCCTTTGCACACTGAAGCTGGGTGCGGATGTGTTAGCACTGCCTCTGCTCAGTGGGACCCAGGAGCTCTTTCCCACAGACTGTGCATGCTCCCTGCCCAAAGTCTGCCCATTTATTAATGGAAAGCATCAGCCTCCCAGTTGGGAGCTCTTGCTGCGTCCAACGCAGGTACATGCCCTACTGCCCAGTACAGCCCAGCTTCCCAAACACTGGATACTTGCTAGAGCAAACAGGTGGCTCACTTGGTCATTTGACTTCTCCATAGCTACTCATGATGTCTTCAAGGCTGGGTTTGAAGGACAAATTCTCCTTCCCCTATGAAATATACTTGCCTTGAGCAAAGAGTTCTTTGCCTTAATGGGGAAAAAGCTTGCCTGCTTTGAACTCTTCATGAAAACAGTTTATGTCCTCTGAAGTATTAGGATGAAGATAGGTTGAGGAAGTTGGGGCTGTTCAGCCTGAAGAAGAGAAGGCTGCATGGAGACCTCAGAGCAGCCTTCCAGTATCTGAAGGGGGCCTATGGGGATGCTGGGGAGGGACTCTTCATCAGGGACTGTAGTGACAGGACAAGGGGTAACGGGTTAAAACTTAAACAAGGGAAGTTTAGATTGGATATAAGGAGGAAATTCTTTCCTGTTAGGGTGGTGAGACACTGGAATGGGTTGCCCAGGGAGGTTGTGAGTGCTCCATCCCTGGCGGTGTTCAAGGTCAGGTTGGATGAAGCCTTGTGTTGGATGGTTTAGTGTGAAGTGTCCCTGCCTATGGCAGGGGGGTTGGAACTACATGATCTTTAGGTCCTTTCCAACTCTAACTATTCTGATTCTATGATAGTTGTAACCCTCCAGAATGACCTACTAGCCTTCTATTAAGCACATACATGTGCTATTTTTAGGAAGGTATGGCACAGCCTGTATAAAACCTTTAATTGCATGAATATGAATGTTCAGAGTGGAAAGGAGACAAGTTTCTGAGCAAGCACAAGCCAGAAAAGCACTCCCAAATAAAATGGAAAGTCACTGGAAGGTGACACTTGGGGATACCCTTGATATCCAATCACCACAACGTAGATATGAATTGGAACCAAGATCAGCTTAGTCTAATCTATAAATATCAAACTCCTGGGATAGTTCTGGACATTCAGTAGGAGATCATTGCAGCTGAAGCAAGTATTTAATTCCTCAAAGCTCATTTTCTTCTACCAGCACAGCTTTTGAGCTCAGGAGAAGGGTTGCACCCATGGTGGCAGTGGCTTCACTAGTGGAATACAGTGGGGGTTAAGAATCCATTTCTTGAGCAAAATCTTGAGCTGATAAAAAGGTTCTGCTTGTGAAAAAACACCTTTATCAGTACCAGAAGAAGCTCTGGATACCAACAGGGTAGTTCTGGAGCTTGATCTGTGCTGAAGCAGCTTTTTGAGTTGTCTGAGGGTTTTAAGCTTACAAGGCTGAGCTAAATGAGGTCCGTAACAGCGTGCAGAGGAAAATCACTATTAGTCTAAATGGGTACAGGGGGGATCTGTGATGTGTTGAAATTCTTGAAACCACCATTGGCAGTGGCAAGAATACATTTGCCAGCTATGCATCTTTAGCCATTAAATAAAGCACTCAGGCTATTGCCCTGGCTCTATCTGGTGTGATAGGCTGTGGTACTTGCTAGCGGACCTGATTTCGAAAGGGGGAAAATAGCCTGAGTTTCCAGTGAAGACGGCTCTTTACAGACTGGGATATGTGCAGGTCCTGCTTAGCAAGGCATCTTCCTACAGAGCAGGCACCAAGAATGTTCCCACCAAGCATGTTTAATCAGTGTGCAAAGGCTGCATAAAAGGAAAATTGGAAACTTAACCAAGGCAAACAAAACGAATGGCAGATAGCAAACAGAAAGATCTAATTTTACCTATCACTAGAAAATTCCACCAGCTCAAACGTCAAGGTCCACATTTAAATGCAGTTTTAGCTGTAAGGGGCTGATTTAGTTGAAGATGTCCCTGCTCATTGCAGGGGGGTTGGACTACATGACCTTTGAAGAAAGCCTTCCACAAATCCTGACACTAAAAAGAACAGCAACAGCTTGTCTGAAATGAAGCCCCATGTGTGGGACGTGTTTGGCCACGCTATCGCAACATCCGCCCCACACACAGGCTACCTCATGCAGCAGAGAATGGCCCCCAAGAGACAGTGCTGGGAGATGAGATAATGCTCCTCCTTATCTCACAGCAGTGGAAGGTGCCCCATGCGAAGGCTCACGCAAGGATATTGTCACAGCCCCAAGCTACACTATATAAAGTCTCAGGAATGCAGGCTTAGCTCCTCAGCTCCTTGTAGGAACCTCTTCCCTCCACCTCAGATGTTTCTAAGCGATATATAGCAACCATATTTATTATTATGCCTCTCATCAGGCATTGATACCAAGCCTTTGCTAGCTGAAGCCTTCACAGGCTCAGCACAAACCAAGTTAGTCATCACTTTTGCTCCGTCACTTGTGGCTCAGCTCCCTGATGGCAACTTTACTGTGCCACAAACTTAGGTGCAGAGATGACTTGGTAATATTTCATTGATGTAAGTATACACATATACACACATATATATATACATATGCATGCTTTTTTCCAGGTGGAAAACAAGCCCAGAAAATTTCAGCCCAAAAGCTGAAAACTGCAACAAATTGCTAAGGGAAAATGAGTTATAATGGAAACCATTATGCAACTTTATCTTCCTTATGCTAATTCAGAGCTACTATTCCCTTAGGGCTAGTAAAAGGCCAAACTCTAGTCTCTTATCAATCTTCCCCAGGACAAGAGGTTTGTGTGGCCTCTTAAAACGCTATGCAAAAGAGGTACTGTGAATTTTGGCTCAATTCTGTAACCCTGTGTCTTTACCTCCTCTTTCTGTGCCATGTTTTAGAAGAGCAAGAACTGTCAGACCAATGTTACACCAAAGTCGTCTTTCCCTTAATTCATGAGCCTTGAACAAGCGCACAGGCGCACCGGGACATGGTAGATGTGTGCATACAGAGAGGAAAAACTGTACAGGTCAGAAGTTTACAGCATGCTAGGGACTATCTATTTTGTATTAATGTTTTAACAGCTCAATCTTACGACAAGAACTGCAGTCAGGAGGAAAAGGGGCAGGTTGAAAACACCCAAGGTGCCGCATTCATGGAGAAAAGCAAGCCCTGGTTCACCACAACCCTAGTAATGCCATCCAAAGGCTTATCCATGCCGCCCTTCCCTGGGGAATTTGTCTGTCAGGCTCCTCTTCTTTTGCCTCCCTCCCAGGTGGGCACATGCCCAGAGGGCTCCTGTCCCACCCTGTGCTCCCCCCTTCACTGGCACTAGCAGGAGCACTTCACACCTCCAAGCTGAAGGCAATTTGCTCCAGGTGAGGTGTAACAGCGAAGCACAGCTCCCAGCACTGATCTCAGCCCTGTGCCCATCACCCAGTACATGGCAGGGGCAAAAATGCTCCAGCTTTGCCTTCTTGAAGGTGTTTCTACCCCAGCAGCACCCATGGTTATTCCTAAGCTCTGTCTTTTCTCACCATGCACATTAACGTGCATGCAGTTGTATTTATGGAAAGCCCATATCAGGCACAGGGCAGGTGAGGGGCCTGGAGGAGGAGGAGGGAAGGGCAGGTTTGGAGCAGCCATCCAACAGGACAGAGGCGGGTGGTACCTTGAACATCTGCCATTCACCAACGTGGCTTCCTCCTGAATCAGAGATTCACTTGCTGCTGTGTGGGAGTGCCCATGGACACGTTTTGGAAGCGCTAGTGAACAAGTGTGAGCAGCTGTACACACTTGCTTTGAAAGCTTATCCTTTCCTGTCCAGGACTTATATATGTACATATATATGTGGGTGTATATATATACACACACATATATATATAAAGATTTAACTCTATCATCTCATAACCTGCTCCCTGCTCTAAGAACACCCCTTGCTGACCTTTAAAATAACCATTTGCCATTACATAAACACGGAGCTGATTCTTTGTGTTCAATTTAATTTGCTTCCCACCCTTTTTCCCTGCCTGTTGAGCACAGTTATTCCCTATGCTCAGCTGCTCAGCTGGTGACTTACCAGCCGTGCTTGACCCCATCTGTTTGCAAACCCATGTGCACAAAATTCAGCCCATGTGCACTCAGCATCGCTCCCATCAACACCTCTGGCATTCTTTTATGGTGAGTATTCCTTCCATTGGCTCCTGCTTTCCCTTAAGCTGAAGCATAATATTTTCCCCCCTTTCCCATATGAGCTGTAGGTGCAAACTGGCTCATCATCCACCTCATTACTCTTGCTGGTGGTTGCCCTTGAATAATGCTGCTGCTAGAATGGCAACCAGTTACTGCTCATCCACACTCTAATTACATTCTATTTACACTCATCTCAAGGACTTACCCAAATGACACAGTCACTTGTGATAATGCCGCAACAAGGGCAGCATTTGGGACTACACACAGCTTAGAAGCAAGAAATGAATGCTTAAAACTGACCTATTTTTTATCACACTACTCCTATTAAGCACAAACATATCCGCGTGTGTCTGGGATTGAATGACAAAGTGTAATATCCTAGATATTTTGAATAGACTATTTGGAAGGGACCTGTGACAATCATTTAGTCCAACTCTCTGACCAATTCAGGGCTGTTGGGGTGCTTTCCTTTTTCCTTTAAAGCCATTTGGATGCACTTGAACAAAAATCATAGCACTATGTTATCTACTACACCATCATCTTGCAAACACTTCTACAGCCATGTCCAAGAGTGTTGCAATCCCCATTCTAACAGAGCACATTAGAGGTTTCTTTGCAGGACTGGATTTCTATATTTAAGCCTCTGGAGACAGAGGACAGGTTGCAGATGGTCTCATAAGGACCCCAACCTGCCTCGGGGTCATCCAAAACAGCAATGAGATAATTCAATTGACCTGACTCAATTGGTTCTGTAAATCTCATGTGCAATGGTGGAAATTGCAAACTGGTTACAGGAATGGATGGGTCAACAAATACCTCACCAGTGGCATGAAAAGTAGCATCCCCACACCTGACAAGAGGCTGTAGATTGTATTTGTGGACTGACAAACAGCATTTTATAGGAACTGTGGAACATGAGAGCCCAGCAGAGGGCAAACCCAGTGCCCAAACCCCAGCCATGGTGAGCCACGTTTAATCCAATGTCTCCTGGTGCCAGGCGGCACAAGCAGCAGTGCTTTACCCCAAAGACATCGTGGTTCCTGGGAACCTCATAGAATTGCAGAATGGTTTGGATTGGAGGGGACCTTAAAGCTCACCCAGTTCCAACCCCTGCCACGGGCAGGGACCCCTTCCACTACAGCAGATTGCTCCAAGCCCCTGTGTCCAACCTGGCCTTGAACACTGCCAGGGATGGGGCAGCCACAGCTTCTCTGGGCACCCTGTGCCAGCGCCTCAGCACCCTCACAGGGAAGAGCTTCTGCCTAAGAGCTCATCTCAGTCTCCCCTCTGGCAGGTTAAAGCCGTTCCCCTTGGCCTGTCCCTGCAGGCCCTTATCAAAAACCCTCTCCAATTACTTGTAGGCCCCTTTTAGGCACTGGGAGCTGCTCTAAGGTCCCCCTGGAGCCTTCTCTTCTCCACGCTGAACAACCCCAACTTTCTCAGCCTGTCTTTATAAGAAAGCCCTCTGAGCCTCTTCATTGCCCTCCTCAGATCTTTGGGGCTCCATCAGGACACAGCTTCATGTGTAGCAGGGCACAGGGACCATCCCACCTTGCTGCCCAAGATGTAACAATCGATACACACGTTGAAATCGCAGTAATCCTGGGAACTTGTCCCCGTTTATTCACATGAAACAACCGGGCTGCGCTTGCTGTGATTCCCTGTGACAGCAGAGGATTTGCTGCACACCAGGGTCTGAAATTCTTAATGACAAAGGGACCCCAAGCCCAACCTGGGCACAGCACTGCTTGTTAGTCTTTAGCCTGCACACAACCCACATGTACATGGTACATAGAAGGCGAATGGATTCAAGGGGCTGCCTGATCCTGTGAGAGAAACTCACCTTGCTGAGCACTGCTGGAGATGGGGCTGGTGTCCTCTCCCTCGTCATCCTTTTTATTCTCCTATTAGATTTAATGCAACCAGACAAGACCACGTGAATACCCTCAGGTTTTAAGCCAAACCAGTCCTGTCTCACACACCCCCCCCTCCCTACCACTCAATTTTTACAATTGTTTTTCCCCAAAAAGGTCCAATAAGTAAAAAGTTATAGAAAGAGAGAGGGTTCATTAAGAAACCAATTCTGCGTCATTTCCTAGCTTGTATTCTTTGCTTTCTCTCTCTTATTTCAGAGAAAGCCACATTCGTATCCCCGCTGTTGCCAACCTCCTGCTTACAAGAGAATGAAGCCAAAATAAACCCATTCATTTCAGTGAAGATACTTTGGAATTATTTCTTTTAACTCCAAGTATTATTCCCCACCCCCCTTCCCCCTGATCTCTTGAACCACTTTATAGTGGTTATGCACTCACATTTCAGACTGTGTCCAACAATCTGAACAACTCAATTTATGTCACAAAAACGCAGTTATATTAGAGTTGAAAGCAGAAACAGAGGCATCACTACTGTCTTGTCTCAGTCAGTAGCTGGTGTTCACCTGGGGGAAGGGGAAAGACTCTCCTTTGTTTCTTTATTCTCTAACAGAGGCCTTTATGAATTCTTTTAGAACAAAAATAATAAGTAAAAAAATAAAGAACAAAAAAAAGATCCCCTATAACTGCCTTAGGTTTAAGGCCTTTCTTCCTGACTCATGGCTGCATAACGTAGGGACATGCAGACAACTGGACCAGGCTGATGACAAGATAGTGGGAGAGATATTACCTCTTGGAGATGTAGCCTCTGAACTTCTGTAGCTCCATTTTGGATGTGTAACGAGCAAATGGAACCATTTACATACTATTCATATCCCCAGCCAAGAGGATTTTAATTAGAGGATTTAATTTGTTGGTTTTACCGTTATCATGAAGAGATATTAAAAACAAAATCAAAGGTAACAATCCACATGATCATTCGATCCAATATATTCAATTTATACCACCCTGAAATTGCCTCTAAGAGAAGTCAGACTCATTCACTCCTGCCTTGGCACACGGCTCTGAAGCTCTTGCTTTGTTCTCGTGTCTAAAATGATTAGGAACCGAAATTTGCCTCACTTTTTTGCTTATGAGCACAATGCAAAGAACACAGGACACCAGCAACGGCTGCGCTTCAGCTGCACATGATCCCTATGGAAAACAGGATTGCTTGGAAGGACATGTACCAACATACAGACTGCAGGATTTTTTCTTCCTAATTATCCACCCGCATGCAGGAAGGCAGGGTGTGTATATCAGTACATCTCTGAGGCTTGGAGGAGAGGTAATACTCAGGATTAAGACTGTTACAGACACGTTATTTCTTGCCATACAACGTGGAAATATCAAAGTTCACACCCTGTTATTTTGGAAGATCAAACCAAGCATGGATGGCAGAACCTGTCTGCCTAAACAGAGCACCCTTTTGGGCCTCATGCTCACTACACTGAAGCACCAGGATGGCTTTTTTGGCCCAATTCTAAGCCATGCCCCAAATCAAGAGAAATTGCAAGGACACTGCACCACGGTGAGGATGAGGAAGGTGGAAACGCTCCTCTGAGCGGTTGGTGTTTCAGCACGTGACCCCACATCTCCATCACTCATCCTTGGAAGCTCTGTTTCCAGCCCTGCTCCTCCCAGATCCCACCCAGACCCTGGGGAAATCCGAGCATTACACACAGCATTTCCCTGTTGCACTGTGCAACCTTTCCCCAGCCTCATTGTGTTTTATTGCCTCCTCAAAGCTCTTCTTCCTCCATGGGGAGCAGGTTGGCTTCCTTGCCCTTCCCTCCCAGCTCAGCTGATTGAGACCAACTGCACTTATCTCAGCTGCTCCATGCTTCCCTCTCCTAAGCAAAAATATCCCCTTCTATCCCCAAACCCATCCTTCAGCAGGCTCCACAGCTTCTGTGACCAAAACCAAGCAGCTGCTCAATCGATACTAGCAATGAACAGCTCCAGCTGGCAGACAGATGCTCCTTCCTCCTGCCTGCTCCCCAATGGGTTATTTAGATCATCCTTATCAAGCAATAGCAAAGCATCACTCCCTGAAACAGTTTTCCTGTTTCCCTTCTCTCCCATCCTGAAGCCCAGACTGTACAGGAGGGTGCACAAGCATTGCTGTGACAATGCTTGGCTTTCCTGCAATGCAGCAGGTACCAGGCACACTGATAGAGCCAAATTAAACAGATTTAATGACTCCTGCAGCAAAAGTGCCAGGGCCCTGCGCACGTGCTCTGCTTCCGGAGCCTAACAGGGAGAGCCTCTCTTCCACTCAAAAGGCAATCTTTTCCTGTAGATTATGATAAGAGTTCAAGCTGGAGATGAGCTACAGAGATCGGGCTGGATGGTTCAAGGGTTGATAGTGAGACTAGAGGAGCTGCTACTGCTGGGAGGCACCAGTGCAGACAAACTGTATCAGGAACCAGCCATCCTCTACGGTCTTCTCGATGGTTTTGCTCTCATTCATCCCAGTGCAACATCTGTGTGTCTGCCAAGATTTGCTCCAGCTGCAGGAAAATATACATTTGAGGAGAGAAGCCATAGGAACAACCATGAGCATCATCTGACCGCCAACGTTGCCTGCTAGTAACACAGCTCTTTCGATTTATTGACTACATTTGCACTGGGGTTGTGGAGGCCTGGAGAGGTAAATGAAGTCTTGGAACCCTTCAGAAATGACATATAGACATGCTAAGGACCATGCACCAGCCTGCTGTGAAGGAGAAACTGTAGCTCCAAACACAACATGGGCTACTGGCAACAGTGGTGGCATCAAGTCATTTTGGCTAGCGTCAGACTCATTGCAATGCTTTTTGTTGAACTTAAAAGTCTGTAAATCTTCTCTTCCCCCTCCAAAACACCAGTTATGCCTGTCAGACCGTGACAAGCAGCAGCAAAATTAAGAGGTGTTGAAGAGACATGGAGCATGACTGAGCTGCTGATGTGGAGCCCACATTGTGCTATGGACATGGAGGCCACAGGAACAGGGTAACCCATGCCACGCTGGCCATGCAAAGCTCCCACATCCAGCAAATTGCTGATCCATGTTGTCGATCCCATCTGTCTCACAGCCTCCAGATCCACTCACTTCCCTCTGAGCTGCAGAAACTGCCCTTAGCAGCACCTCAGCACCTTCAAAGGACACTTCACCACTGAATTAAAACAATCAGTGCTTTTCAGAAGCGAACAAGCAACAACCCGCGAGGTGCCCATGGAGCCTCAACCTCACCACTTCCTTGCCTTCCGAACAACTGTATTTGCTCTGGAGAAATAGAAGCTCCACTGACAAGTGGAAAGGTGTCTGCATGGAGCGAGGGGTTGTTCCAGGGAATGTCTGGTTCTCCTTCCCAGGCCCTCCAGCATCTCATGGAGAAGCTATCCCAACTGGGGCACTGCTCTGCCAGGGGCTGCAGGAGAAGGTGTTCGCTTGCAGGTGGAGGCATGTCAGGAAAGCTGCCAGGCAAGGCATGAAGCAAGGAACTACAGGCACAGTCGACCACAAAGTGCCCATCAGCTTCAGGCAGGAGCAGTGCTGAAGAGCCAGGTAATGCCCCATGGCTGATGCATCTCACAGCAATCCCATCCTCTCCTCCGGCAGTGCTCTGCCTGCATCTTGGTAGCCGTGACTTGGATTTGGGAATCTGAGAGGCAGAATTATCATCAGGGTTTGCTCTGGTGGGGTATCACAGGGCTCTATTAGAAGCAAAGGAGTATTAGGATTTAAAGAATGACCATTCCTTTTGCCTCAACCCAACGCACAGCTGGCAAGCAGCATGACAACACCCTGTCTGGAAGCAGTGCTTATTATCACAGCTTCTTCTTGTAGCCATAATCTTGGCAGAAGCAATGGATGGAGATCAAAGTGTCACATTTAAGACATGAGGTCAAACAGCCCTTTTGCACCACGCCATGGAGGAACAGGCATGGGCTGTGGGCTGAGCAGCCACAGCTCTGCCCCAGATCCCCTCGTCACACTGGGACCTCCAAGGAGCACCACTCTTAAATAGGGAAACCCAAGGACCGCTCTAGTTTGGGCTCAGTGCTAAAGAGTGGGCTGAGCCCCATTTAGTTGCATCTCCCATCTGTACTCCATGTCTTTACTGAGACCCACTTGGCCACTCTAAGGGCAAAAGAGGAGCCCATGGAGGCAGCAACTCACTGCCAACCCTGCTTTGAGCTCAAAAGTCCCTGCCACCCTAAATTGTCCTACAACCCTATTAACTCCCGTTACCTTCCACCCCATACTGCACCCTCCCCAGGAAAAGTGCATCCAGGTGAGGATGAGGGCACTTGGCATCCCTTTTCCCCCGCAATCTGGGCAGATGAGGCAGCTCTTTCATCTCAACCTTCAGTGCTTCGAGAGCTTCATGAATTTATATCAGACACTAATGGTTTAATTCCTGCTCACAGATGTAGAAACCTTGAGTCTGGGCTTTTTTCTTTCTTTTTTTATTGGGGGGGGGGGGTGTATGTTTCTTTCTGACTTTGTAACACCTTTAATTTTACAAGTTCATAAATCAGCTCGGCTTCCTCACTCTGCCCCACTCCTCCTGTCTGGGAGTGCCTGTAAGCAAATGAGACCATTGAATGAAAATTAGCTTTTTTCCTTTCTCTTTTTTTTATCCCCTCCCTTCAAGAACTGCTCATGTCTCCTCACAGCCTCAAATATTTCATGCAGGTTGTGCCATGTACTTCACAACCGAAGCCAAGTAAAACACCGCCTTCCATATACACAGCAAAAAATGTTTTCCAGGGCTCAAAGCATTTCTGTCTTTGGCAGAAGCCTTTCTCAAAGCATTCCGAAGGAAAAGCAGGGAAACGAAATACAAAGAGTGGTTAAAATAATATTTTGGGTAGAGATGAGCCCAAACCAAACCCCGGAATTGAAAGCCAGATGCCCCCCTAGATACCATTCCCAAAATGAGGAGCTTTGTTGTGATACTTGGAGAACAACTGGGAGATGTTGCAGGTCCCCCACCAAGTTTAATCTATTAATTGAACTTCTAAACAACATAACCGCCATTGGTCCTTGCAGCTAACCCAGAGCCTGTTATAGTCATGGGTGAGATTATATTTACCCAGACTGGCCCTGGATGGATCAGATGGGGATGGCCCAGCATGGCAGAGAGGATGCACAAGGCAAAGGGGCTCTGCTGAACCCCTCTGGGGGTTCCCTTTGGGCAGGAGACCCAAAGCATCCCCAGGTTTCATTGTGGTTATATCTGTCTGGATCCAGGCTGTCAGTGACGTGGGCACAAACTGCGGTGTAATATGGGGTTTCAGAGCTAGCTTTTAGGACTGGATCCAAAACTCGAATGGAAGAAATTTGGGAAAGAGGCGTTTAAGAGTTTAATTTGAACCAGAAAACCCGTGAATCTATTTTTGCCCTGGTCTTTAATTGAAGTACTCTTTTTTTAATCCCCTAGTATGCCTGGGCGGCTCAGGCATCCAACTGCAACCTCTCAATATTAAATAGGAGGCTTTATGCTATATGAATGGTGAAGGAATGACAAACTCAGCTCTGTGTGTACCCACTGCTCTGGAGAGGTGAACAAACAGTGTGTTATGGCTCAGTGCATTTACTCAACAGCAACAAAAAGGAAAGCCTGCTTTAAATAAAGCCTATCTTGACAACAGGTTTTAAGACAATAATTGCACCTACTAGTTCAGAAATACTCAGGCACTGATAACGCAAGTCTAAGACTCTGGGGCATCTTTACTTTCTGCATTGCAGCAAAAAGTCCATCTGTGTGACTAAAATAAAGACAGTTTAATCATGTCAAGTGTATTTTACTCCCTAGTTTAATGTTCCCTAATGTTTTTTATAAACCTTAAAATAGCCTTGAAAATATTTGTCCTAGTACTTGACAGGATTGGGGTTTGTTTTTCCATTGATTTAGTGGTTGTAACACAGGTCTGGAAATAGAGTACCCAGGGTAGGAGGGAGGGAGGGGTTTTGCTCCAGCAGCTGAGTGTGTACCAAGAACATCAGCTTGCACCAGCCCTGGTGTGTGAAGCACTTACTATAGTGAGTTGAAACCATCCCAGATAATGACAGACAAGTCCCGGGCTCTGGTGACTGCTCTGTTCCATCCTACACTGCACTAAAGCTGTTCACTGGTACCCATAGCACAAGCTGGTACCTGGCTAAATCGTCCCTCATCTTCAATAAGCCAGCCAATTAACTCCACCTTGATAACAAGGTTGCCCAAAGTGGTGGACCTTTAATGAAGAACACTGGAAAAGGGGATGCTCCCTGCTACAAGGCAAAATGAAGTGTATCGGGCAGGAAGGGGCTACAGCGCAGAAGAGGCAACTCATTAATAATCCTTTTTAAAATGAGAAGTGTTCTGTCCTTTTAATGTTTCATATTGTTAAACCCTTACCCATCGCAGCTTAACAATTTTAGTCTGCATTCCACCTTTAACACATACAGGTCCCATCAGCAACATCTTCAGACCCTGCCACCTTCAAAACAATTCCAACTAACTCCATGAGCGCTGCTTGCCTATACATACATGCACACATACACACACACACACACACAAACACTTATTAGCTTAATAGGGTGAGTATCAGAATGTAACAATAAATTATCTGACATCTTTATTGCTTGGAATGACAGATTCAAACAAAGCTAACCCTTTAATTATGTTTATATAATGTAATTTGGCATAAGTCATAAAGCACCCCTTTGGCGATGCCAGATTAAATATTTCACATTTGCTTGGGCAGCACATTATGAGATTGAGCGCCGTATTTTTGCCTGATGCTCCAGAGCAGTGACTGCAGTAGCACAGATGGGAGCAAAGCTCAGCACAGAGGCTCTCCATGGAAGGCATCGCTCTGAGCTCACAGGGGCTTCCACATCCCACTTTGTGCATCCTCTCACCCAGGAAACTGGCACTGCTGGTGGTTGCCAAGGGCAAAACAAAAGGCCCTGCTGATGCCAACAGCATCAGAGGTGTCTCCGGTACCACAGATGGTGCTTCCTGGGGCAGTCACCTTTCTGCCCACTGGGGCATCTCCAAGTCCTCCTTTGGGATACAAAACTGGGAGGTTTCACACTCTACACCACCAAAAAAACGTGGCTGATGGGCTTTGAGAAAGATCACACCCGAGATTCCAGAAAGGGTGAAACACCTTGAGCTGTTCTGCAGCAAGGCAGGGAGAGCAGCCTCAATGTCCAGATTCTCTGGGCCTATTTTCCCCCATTGCTCCTAAGTATCTTACTCCTTTCTTAAAGGAAAAATCCACCAACTCCTTCAAAACTCCAAAGATGCAGACAGTTGGGAGTTAAAGAATTTACCCACCTTCCATCCCAATCTCAGAATGTTGAAACCTCTTCATGTAAAAACATCTTGTGAGTGTTTTTACCTTGTGAGAGATGGCTGAAGTGCTTTTGTTTGATTTGTTTTGCTTTTGGTAGGGTTTTCTGTGGGTTTTAGGTATTTTTTTTCTGTGCCATCTATGCAATGTGAGATTTTATCAGCCATGACAGGATCCGCATTTTGCTGAAGCTGCCACCAGTACATAGAAAAGACTGCATTGCTAAGGGAAATGATGGGGGAAAGCAAAGCCAAAACAGAGATGGGTTCAACCCTGCAAAGAGCTATCTGCAGACAGGGAGGTGGAAAGCTACATGCACAGTATCCTGGAGCACTCAGCATAAACTTAGTGTAGCCCCACTACTTTGCTCAAGTGCAGCCCTCACTGTCCAGAGCTGTCAGAGCTCTTTGTCAAGTGTATTCTTCGCATAATATAAAGTAGGTAGCAATTTGAATTGCTCATTATGCACATAAATTCGGGCCCTGCAAGCAGTACCTACGTCTGTCTTTACTGTCATGATAAAGCAATAGATGTAGAGACATCAACAGTGAATGAGGATACAGCACAACGGGAACATCTTCAGTTACGTCTGGAGCCAAACGGTGAAGACTTGGCATCAACATTAAAAGCAATAACAAAATCCAAATCAAGTGGTCCCCAAAAGAAAGCACAAC